>NC_138773.1:266022171-266057171 GCF_965119305.1 Pelophylax lessonae | reverse complement strand
GGGAATTCCAACAGAAGCTGATGCTGAAAACCTTTTACCATGCCTACCAATAATGAGGTGACATGGCTCACTTTGCATGGTACATTTCATTTAGTGGAGAAGTAGTGCGAAAGCTATTTTGGTTTTTTTTTCTCCTATGACCCGATCCACTGTCATCACTTTACAGTCAGGATCCACCCAGAAGCCTAGACCAGCAACGGGCTCAGCCTCTCAGTGAGCTGCTGGGAGATTGAACCAGGTGCTCCCACCCCCTCCATCAGCCCGGTGCTCCAGTGATTGCTGGAGGGGCAGAGCAAAGATCCGGAACGGACAGTCATGGTTCTTTGCTCAGAGTAGAGGGGAGAAGTGAGCAATCAGCAGTGTTTGATTGCTCAGTTCTCAGTGTAAAGGCGTCGGGGGAGAGAAAGAGACGCAGCATTGGATTGATGCCGCATCAACCTAGGCAAGTATGGGTGTTTTTTTTTTTTTTTAACCCATACTTCTCTTTAAACCCACAGAAATCTGTTTATCCATGAAAGGGGTAGATATTTGTGTTTGTCACTCATGCCAAAGGTTCCCAGTTCTCACCCCCTAATAACCAGCTATTCAACCACTCATACGCCCATCCACATGTCTTGTCAGTTGCCTCGGCAAACTCAAATGAGTTTTAGGAAGCAGACCACGTGATGAAGTCACTAGGTGGGCTGATGGGTCAATCTGCAAGAGGGAACAAAGTAAGTGACATGTTTATGGCTGCACTGTTAGGCGCTAGAGGGATGCTTGGGGAGGGTTACATTGCTTGCCAAGAGTTGGGCTTTAAACCAGAAGCTAATGGGATCAGAGGAACATGATTACTTTAATTAGCAAATGACAGCAAACCCAGGCGATCCTTCAAAAAGGTCAAAACAACCATAACAGATCAAATGCCAGCCTCAGATTTGAACCCAAAACATTATCCATTCTTACAAACACATCTTTTTATAAAACAATTTATCCATCTACTTTCTTACCTGCGTAACCTTCTCAGTAACATTGTGCGTTCGATCCTTCACCTTGGGTGCTATGATCGCTTTTTCAGACGAAGGTGGAGAGGATGCCTTTTTTTCAGTTTTTATGTCTGAAAAGTTCAGTGTGAGTTGAGGGATTTTGTTGATGGTGCTGTATTTGTTCAGGTTTGAATCAGAAGTAGATCCGAGAAGGCTTGATTTGATATGGTTAAACGGGCCTGGAAGCAGTCAAAGGCAAATATAAATAAGATATTAAAAAAGGTAATTGTAGAACAAAACACGGAATAACATTAAGCTCCGAACAGGTTTTCATGTGTTAAGATGCCAAGAAGAGATGAGTAACATTTATTTATGGTATATTAGTAATGAAGACTAAGTATTTGCTGAGTATTCAGTGGAAATGGAACCTTCAAGACTGGCAACAGCTCAAGGTGAAACGCAGAACTAAATGCCAAAATATTATAATGAAGTTGGGGAACCAAAAACCACCAAACAGGACGCAACTTTAGAGGTCAGCTCTAGTTAAACATGAAAGTGTTGGGTTTGGCCTCAGTCAAGGGACACTGTCTATCTGATGGGCGGTTCTAATCTTTATCCCAATATATATCTTGTCCAGATGATAACCTCTTTTACTAAATGCTTAGTGTTGTCTCCATCTTTATTTTTAAAATGGCCCTAAATCATACCTTGTGAAAATACAGGCCAAGCATAGCCCGGTTTTGAGAAAAACCTGGTTATTATTTGCATGGATTTCTCAGCATAGAAAAAATAAAATCTTCAAAGCAACCCTGCCCCTTGCCCATGTACATTGATCTACTCTTCCACTTAGTGATTGGAGTCAAAGTAAACAACCAGTATTTCCATGGTATGGAGGAGAATATGCACATCTGATATGACAGTGCTGGGTCAATGTGCATACCCTATGTGACAGCGCTTGGCCACTGAGGGGAGTCAATAGCCATTCCGGTGACTTGCAGATTACACAGGGCATTGATTCCAGATTAGTCCTGTCAATTTAAGAAGGTGCTCCTAACAACAACTCATGTGTATAGAATACACCTGTCCACATAATTTCTTTCTTCCATTCAAACCTTACCATCATGAGCAAGACCAAAGAGCTGTCAAACTATGTCAGGGACAAGATTGTAGACCTGCACAAGGCCATAATGAGCTACAAGACCATCAGCAAGAGGCTTGGTGAAAAGGAGACAACTGTTGGAATGATTATTCGCAAATGGAAGAAATACAAATAACCATTAATTGGAGCTCCATGCAAGATTTCCCCTCATGAGGTAAGGGTGATATTGAGAAAAATGATCGTCCAGCATGAAAATGACCCAAAACTTACCGCCAAGGCAACAAAGGAATGGCTCAAGAAGAAGCCCATTAAGTTCATGGAGTGGCCTAGTGTCAGGTCACCTGTGGCCAGGTGACAACTGCACCCTGTTGGAGGCAGGGATGAAGCGAAAGGTAGTGAACCCGATAGCAGACTGCTGCGATGGGCCGGAACGTGAGTCCAAGATTCCCCAGGGAGCGGAGTCTAAGACCCAGCAGGTGTTATTTATTCACTGAGTTTTTTATGAAATTGAAGTACTCAGCACCTTTTCGTATAGAAGATATATTGTAATGGTTTATTTACATTTTAATTGTAATTTATTTGATCACCACGGCATAATTTAACGATAACACAACTTTATCACAGGAACACGTCTTTATTTTATATATTCACAATTTTAAGCCATGTTTTAAGCCACACCCTTATAAGTTACATTTCCACTTCTGAAGCGCACCACCCACCCAAATTGCACACATTGTATTGACTGGTTCCTGGTACCAGTATTGTGGTGCAGCAGCAGGAAGGGAAACATAGACGACCTCGGATAGCGCAGGAACCACTCATACATATAAAAAAGGTGTTCACCAGAGCCTCTAGTGGTGAGGATGGACTTGGCTGCAGCTGGGCCCAGGTCGCGGCCCCTGGGGTCCCCCGGGTCTCCGTAGGGAGAGAAGGGAAGCAGCCACTCAGGACACACGTAAAGGTGATGGGTGAGCCGAGGTCAGGGTAACAGGCAGACGAGGGTCACCAAGGGACAGGCCAAAGGTCAGGGTAACAGGCAAACAGGAATAGTCAGAGACAAGCCAAAGTCGGTACACAGAAAAGTAGATCAAGCACACGGCAAACAGGAAACAAACACTGTTGAACAGCAAAGCAGACCTGCAGGGCACTGGTTAATATAGACTTCCTGTGATGACCTAGGTTGGGCAGGAACAGGAAGGAGAGGTGATAAAAAGGAACCAGAAGTAAAGTCTGACCTCTAATACAGACATGAAGAAACAGGTAAGCTGCAAAACACTATTGCAAGTCCATGACACCTAGCCAGTCTCCAGACCTTAATCCTATAGAACATTTTTGGAGGGTGCTGAAACTTTGAGTTGCCAAGCGACAGCCAAGAAGAGTGGACCAAAATTCCACCTGAGATGTGTGCAAACCTGGTAACCAACTACAAGAAACGTCTTACCTCTGTGCTTCTCCACCAACTACTAAGTCATTTTTGCTTGGGGATCAAATATTTATTTTACTCACTGAACTGCAACTCAATTTTTAACATTTGTATCATGTGTTTTTTTTTCTGGATTTTTGGTTGATATTCTGTCTCTATCATTCAAAATACACCTATGATAAAAAATTATAGACCCTTCATTTCTTTGTAAGTGGGCAAACTTACAAAATCTGCATGGGATCAAATAATTATTTTCCCCACTGTAAAAAAGAGATTACACAGACTGCTGAATGACTCAGAGAAGGGATACCAGCCTTCACTGCTTCCTAAGAAAGGCAGAACTACCTGTTTTGGTGATATATACTTGCTTGCAAGTGATGACAGTATCATTTGCAACCTCTGTGTAAAAAATACTCCCTTTAAAAACTGTCTATTTTTATTTATCAAATAATTACAGAAATACTAAAAACTGCCAACAAAAGGATAAACAAGCAGACCTGTTGTGAATAAATTATATAGGCAAAACTTTTTTTTTTCATTTTGGATAGAGCAAGGTAGGGTTATAGCCCCTGTCAGATTTGTTTCCCCCATCTGTGTCCCATTGCGGAGATTTCCCTTCACTTCCTGTACCATAACCAAACAGGAAGTAGTATGAAATCCCTGCAAAATAAGGTAATTCCTTGGAGACCCCCAGATCTCAGGAACTAGTTTCCCCATTGGAAGATTTCCGATCTATTACTTTTCTGGGGACAACCCACAATTTGGGATTTTCTTTTACTTTTTTCTTCAGTGCTAACAGTAAACAGGGCAAATAGAGAGAGTGAATCTCCCGAACAAGGATACAGCAATAAAAATGGACAGGTGTTCTAATCCCTCTCCACTCTATCCTAAACTTAGAAAAAAAAAAGGTTTTGTCTTTTAGTTATATTTTAATTCCTAAAGTCCTTTCTCCAATTGTCCCCCTACCCCCTAAGAGGCATGTATGTTATTACCTGACTTTCAGATGTTGGGATATATCCGAATTCCTGAATGAAGTAATAATGAATTTTGTAGAAATTCGTTTTAATTTCATTTAGTATATTTACTTTCCAACTATTTCCAAATTGTCGTAATGTTTCAATTTCAGTTCATTTGAAAAATGATTGATTCAAATTCTGTGTGAAGAATAGCTGGTTGTTAATGATGACTCATCAGCTGTCATCAGGCTTCCCCACTGACAGCTGAAATGTAAACAAAAGAATACTGGCAATGAAAAAGGGGGACCCCAGATCCCCAAATGTGAATAAGTATGGGGTACATAGTACCTCTACCCATTCACCAAAAAAGTGAAAATAGTGAGTAAAGCCACAACAAAAGTTTTTGACAAGTCCATTATTAAACAAAAAAAAAATGTCCCACCGGTGTGGATCCATCATCAATCATGATGCCCACCGCATCGATGGAACCGAAAAAACCCCCAAAAACTTCCAGTCTCATGAAAGGCTCCCGACGTCTGCCTGATTGGCTGCCTGACATTTCTTAAATAACTTATAGTTGTCAAACGATGACATCATCGGGTGACCCCATCCAGTTGTGACATCATTGACCCAACATGTCACAGGGGGCAGAGCGACCAGGAGATGTTGCCAAGTGGCCCCACCCCTTAGCTATTTAAGAACTGTCAAACAGCGGAGTTGGCAGACAGCGGGAGCCTTTGACGAGACCGGAGGTTTTTTTTTTTTTTTTTTTTTTGGCCCAGCAGTAGCGGCGGGCGTTGTGACTGACAATCGACCTACACTGATTTTTGACTTTTTTAATAAAGGACTTCTCCAATACTTGTGTCGTGTTTTAATTTACTTTTTACACTTTTTTGGGTAGGGTATACTCATTCACATGGAGAGGGGACAGGATCTGGGTGCCCCCTTGCTAAAGAGGCTTCAAGATTCCGATAAGCTCCCCACCCGCAAACCCAACAACAATCAGCCACGGTTGTGGGGAAAAGGCCTTTTTCCCCATCAACATGGGGCAGAGCGCCCACCCCAAAGCACCACCCCCCCATGTTGAGGGCCTGTGGCCTGGTAAGGTTCAGGAGAGGGGGCCCTCACTTGTCCCCTGCCTTTCCTGGCCTGTCGGGCTGCATGCTAGGATAAGGGTCTGGTATGGATTTTGGGGGGACCTCATGTCGTTTTCTTTCTGAATTTTTCATTGCCGGCATTCTTTTGTTTACTTTTTATCTGTCAGTGGGAAAGCCCGCTGACAGCAGATGAGTCATCGGTTGTTAAGGATACGGCAACTGGCTTTTCAACACGCTCCTTAATAACCAGCTATTCTTCACACAGAATTCAAATCAGTCGATCATTTTTTTGGAATTATTCAGAAAATTTGGAATTTGTTATAAAATTAATAAAAGAAATGAAATTAAACAAAACTAAACTAAATTAATTCCAAAACAAATAAACAAAACAAAATTAGTAGCATAACAAATCTATATGAAATTCATTTTTTCATTCTGCCTATGTCCAACCCTTACTTCTTGTCGAGGTGACAGACGTCTGGCAGAACAGGAAAAACATTCTGAATTCAGGCCCAATCTACTCAATAAGGTCACAGACTGCATCTAAAACTTTACAGATGTTCCAACTCCACTTCTCTTAGCGCCACCCAAATCTTTGTTTTAAGTACTGTATATAGTGGGATAGAATTAGAACTTCTGTTATGTTTTTGCTGCTGTGTACCCATTAGGTAGATTTTCCCTTACTTCCTGTCTCACCAATACCCTATCGCACCTTGATGCATAGGTTTTCAGTAAAACAGGACGTGAGGGGAACTTTACTCATAGGTGACACAGACAGCAATACAGCCCTTATAATGCGGGAACAGATAATAAATATCTAATAGAGCACTGTATGCAAATGAAAAAAAACATGGCTTGAGATATTAAGTTAGTAGCTACCTCCTACAAAACATAGGGGTGCATTTAGAAAAAAAAACTGCATAGGAATTTGACCAATGAAAGTACATGTACTTTCGTTCTCTGCAAATGGGCCAAAAATAAAGTGTTATTAGGCTATTTTCTGTGCTAGACAAATGTTTTTCATTGATTTAAAATTGAAAATACCACATTTGGCCACTAGAAGGTGTCAAGTATCAAAGGAATGTCCTATAATACCAAGTGTCATCTAGTGGCCAAAATCAGTATTTTCTAATTTATATCAATGAAAAACATTTGTCCAACACAGGAAATAGCCTAATAAGATTCACTTTACCCCCCATTCACACAGAACACATGTACCTGCACTTTAACTTGGCAAATTGCTATGCAATTTTTTTTTTCATTTTTACAAATACACCCCTTGATGTATTTAAAGTGTTCAGCAAAGTTTAGTTTAATTCCACTAGAATAACAAGGACTTAGCAATTATCCTGAACAAGTCTCTGAGTAATTCCATGACTCACTAAAATCGCTGATTTGATCTAAGTCTCTGTTTGATGAAGACATTGAATTGAGGGATACATTTCATTAGCCGTGAAGCGAAAAACTTGTGTAATAAAATAGCTGAGATAGCGAAGGAAAATGCAAAACCATGAGCTAGAAAGCTCCATTGATCTTGGAGAAATTGAGATTAGTTTAATTGATCGATGCAGTTTAGGCATATTGTGTAAATTCTATATCAATGGCATGAATTTGATTTATTAACCTTTTACATGTTCACATTATCTTTCAAAAATATTTTTCAGCTAAAAAAAGGAAAGGAACATACAAGTATATCTATATAAAATAAAATTACGTGCAGCGCTATAAAAAATATAATCAATGAAGATATATATTGAGAACAAAAAAGAACAAAGATCTCACTATATGATTAATTAGGACCAGAGGGTTACAGTGGATCTAGTAATAATGGACTTTAATGGGTATGGTCTAGCTTAATAGGGAGCACACATGGAATGTAAAGCATTCAAAATTTTATTATAATTTTGGATAAAAACATATCACAAACTGTCATATAAAATACATTGCAACTTGTACACATCAAAAAAGAAGAAGAAAAGAGGACATTTTATAAGGTTCATATGGTTCGACGTGTTTCGCAGACAAATGAGAAGTAGCTTCCTCAGGAACCATTATGATTGATTAGTGTCCTTTGTATTTTTAGAAAAGACATCCATAAAAAAGGGAAATAAGAACTTATTTCTCCTTTTTTTCTTCTTTTTATGGATGTCTTTTCTAAAAAATACAAAGGACACTAATGTTCTTATTTGTTCTCTAAATTGACACGGATGTTGGTATGTGGGCATTTATTGGTTATTTGCAGTTCTTTATATCTTTAAAAAGAAGATATATATTGAAACAAATACAGTAATTAAGGTGAATGAAATGTCAAAAAAGTCCCAAGCGAGAAAACATATACTCAGCCTTTTTGACCCTTTTGTCATATGGCAAGTTGGGTCCATTTGTTCTGGTGAGCGCAATTGTTTTACTTTCCTGTTGGTGTTGGGATCTGATGTCCTCTGTGGATCATACACATCACCCTGGAATTATATTATCACGTTTTCTCACTTGGAACTATGGAACTATTTTATTCACATCAATTACCATATTTTTTCAATATATATCTTCATTGAGTATATGTTTTCTCACTTGGGACTTTTTTGACATTTCATTCACATTAATTACCATATTTGTTTCAATATATATCTTCATTGATTATATCTTTTATAGCGCTGCACGTAATTTTATTTTATTCTGTTTTTAACACACGTCAGTTGAGTGTGCTAGTTGCTTTATGTTTATTGGTTAGCGCAGTTTATTTATTTACCTTTTTTTAAGTTTATCTATAGCAAAAATTTTCATCCCAAATTTTTTTATTTCCTAAATAGATTAGGGCCCTGGTGTCCAACCTGTGGCCCCACATGTGGCCCTTTGGTTTTTCTGAGTGGCCATTTGCAAGTCCCCAGTAGTGGGAACATTGATTTGCAAAGGAGCGGTAATGGCAGTGATCTCTAGCAGTCTCAAGTTACATGTCCCCAGTATAAATTGGTTCTAAACGCAGAAGGTTTTTGTTATCTTAATGCATTATATGAAATTAAAAAAATAAACCTGTATGCAGCTACCCCCCTAATACTTACCTGAGCCCCATCTTGATCCAACGATGTTGGACTAGATCCTCGGCTGTCAGGGACTCTCCCTCCTCATTGGCTGAGTGTCAGGGAAATGGCCATGGAAGAACTGGCAATATTGCCAATACTAGAGATGGGCACATCCGGTGCACTCCTGTGCGCATGCGCATTGGCAAAAGAATGGCAAATTGGCGCGACGTTGTGAGTCAGTGAACGCGTGCGCACAATAGCGCTCGCATATTGTGACAGATGTGGCCATCAGACAGCTGATTTCACCAAAGTACTGGATTATAGTCAGCCTTCCTGTGTTCCTGAGCCTCTGTGTGTATTCTCTGGACTTCCTGTTGTAACCCAGCTTGTTCCAGACCTGTCTGATCTCTTCTCCTGGCATTCACCCCCTGGCTTGCTCTACTGACCTTGCTCCTGTTTGATCACCCGTGTATGACCCCGGCTTGCATTACGGACTTTGCTACATCTTACCTGCTTGCCGTCCCGTGTATGACCTCAGCCAAGTTCCTGTTTCCGCTACCTGCCTCTGCCTCCTTACTGATTATCCGTGTTTGACTCCTGGCCTGGCTTCTTCTTCTTTTCATGTGTGCACTGATTGCCAAGTACATCTGGAGTTCCCCGAGAGACATCTGCCTTGCTGTGCATTCTGTCACCTCCAGCATTCATCTGGCGAACACCAGCCCAGCTCTTCAATACCCCGTTGGCAACCTGTACTTATTTGGGCGCTTCACCTCCTGTACCACCTTTTCAGCACCTTGGCCTCGGATTAGGTACACTGATTAGGACACTGAGACAGCAGTGGACGCTATTGGTTCCCGCTGCTGTAATTCAAAGTGAGTGAGCCAATAGGGGGGGCTGAGCCGCTGCTCCGTGTCTGAATGGACACACAGAGCAACAGGTTGGCTCAGGTGTCCCCAAAACAAGCTGCTTGCTGTGGGGGCACTTGGCAGGAGGGAAGGGCCAGGAGTGCTGGAGGGGGACCTGAGGAGGAGGATACAGGCTGTTCTGTGCAAAACCACTATGAGAAGTTAGGTATAACATGTTTGTTCTTTTTAAACAAAAAAAAAAAAAAAACAAGACTTTAATATTACTTACGGTTACCAGATTTACAAAATTAATTTTGGGGCCCCCTTGCCGACCATGGCCAGTTTTAGACACACCAACAAAATCGTTCCCAAATGTAGTCGCACACACAAAAACATGTTTCCAAATTCAATTTAAATGGCTTGGGTATCATGAGTAGTGAAATAATGAAGCATAAATAACTCCCCACTGTAAATTGTGGGTGTGGCAAAATTGCAGTAATAGTGGAAGGGATTTAAAGAGGTATAGGTAAAATAAATCTGAGCCCACTCTGCTATAGGTATAAGTGTAGAAATCAGAAGTGTTTAACGCACGGAGCACAGAGATCAGGAGCGCGGCAATACGTGATGCACAGAGAGCAGAGGTTACAAATAGGTAATGCACAGAATGCTGGGATTGGGTGTAAGTGACGCACAGAGTGCAGGGTTTAAGCATGACACATATAGTGCAGAGGTCAGGAGTGATGCACAGTGTGCAGTGGTCAGGAGGGAATGATGCACAGAGTGCAGAGGTCAGAAGCAAGTATCATATGGAGTGCAGAGGCCAGGAATAAGTATCCCATGGAGAGCAGAGGTCAGGAATAAGTATGGCACAGAAAGCAAAGATCAGGCATAAGTATGGGATGGAGAGCAGAGGACAGGAATAAGTTAGGCACAGAGAGCAAAGGTCAGGAATAAGTATGGCATGGAGAGCAGAAGCCAGGAGTAAGTATCCAATGGAGAGCAGAGGTCAGGAATAAGTATGGCACAGAGAGCAAAGGTCAGGAATAAGTATGGCATGGAGAGCAGAGGTCAGGAATAAGTATGGCACAGAGAGCAAAGGTCAGGAATAAGTATGGCATGGAGAGCAGAGGTCAGGAATAAGTATGGCCCGGGTAAGTATCACACAAAGAACAGAGGTCAGGAGTAAGTAACACTAAAGAGCAGTGGCATTTTCCCATCTGATGGATCACCAGAGGAGTAGGGATCCCTCCTCATGCTCCTCTCTCCTTGGTTGTAAGGCAGTACAGTGTATTATTTACACTGCACAGGTGTCTCTGCCACCACAAATTGATGCTGCTGGACTTCACAGCCAGAAGCCATAGAAGAAAAGTTGACCCGTTTCCTGAGTATTGCCATGTAAGTATAACTGGTTACAAAAGCAAACAGGCCCATTTTCGGGTAGCCAAGGAGCCTGTACAAGTAAGATTTACACTATACTATCCTGTGGTCAGAGACATGCCAGGGACCCTCATTTCTTGGGGAAAGACCCCTCACAATGAGATGTGTATTCGGGAAAGGGGACAAATGGCAATCTTACCCTAGTCTCTATCTTCTGCAGCAGGTTTTCATTATCTGATAACACCTGTAGCATATCTGCAGTCTCTGACCATCTTCTGAAGTATTTCTGTAATCTCTGACAGTATTAAAGGATATGTTCACTTTTTGTTTACACCCATATTTAGTTTGGAGCAGCTAACCTCTCCCCCTGTGACAGTGGGATCCTGCCCACACATCTGTGCCATTCAGTTAAAGAGCTCTGTGAATGAATAAACTATAAGTCCTGTCTTCCATCACAGCAGACAGCTTGTAGTTCCCAATGAACTGCCAGGGCGCTGGTCAGGGCTCTCATAGTTCATTGATTCTTCTAGAACTTCTGTACTGAGTATTTGCAGGAGCCTGGCATTGCACTTGCGATCACCAATGCTTTACAGACTGCAGTGTAAAAATAAATAAATAAATAAATGCACATTTGTAACCTGCAAAATCATGTCAATGTGTTTATTTATTTGTTTTCCAAAAGGTAAACATATCCTTTATATGAAAAGATTGGCCCATTACCTGTTCTGCTTATCAGGAGGGTCGGATCTGTTAGTTAGCCTGTCACATGCTTCCAGGTGTGACCTGTTGAGTCTGGGGAGTCTCCCCACTGTATTCAATGAGGGACCTTGCTGGACAGTGGAGGAAACCTAGCCAATAGCACACCAGGGCTTATGACTTTCCCAGGGGGTGTACATTGCCGCAGTGCATCCTGGGATTGGGAATAAATCCGTGGGGGCATGTGACAGGGTGTCTTTCGGCGGGAGCAAAGTCCCAGGAGGAGGTGGACGGCTGTCTCTCCTCCTGCTGAAGTGAGGAAGGTGGTTCAGGCAGTCAGCCTAGAGACCTGGGGTTGAGCTGTGCTGCAGAGGACCAAGTGGAGCTGCTGGGCAGAAGACTTTTGGAAAAACAGTGTCGTGAGTACTCAAGGATCTGCCCAGGGGTCTGCCTAAGAGAGGGGACCACTCCAGAGAGGTCAAGGGGATCATAAAGCCAGCTAACCTGGAGTGTTACTGTAAAGGGGGTGCAAAGTAGTTAAGCCCTGAAGAGTAGGGATAAAGGGGGCACCGGGAAGGGCCCCGAAGTTGTTCAGCAGTACAGTCTACCTCAAGGAACAGCTTGCCTTAGGACAAAATTACCTCAGGAAGCTTAACCACTTTACCACTAGAGCATTTTGCTGTCTTACGTCTGGGCCACTTTTTGCGATTCGGCGCTGTGCGACTTTAACTGACAATTGCGCGGTCGTGCGATGCCATACCCAAACGAAATTGACGTCTTTTTTTTCCTACAAACAGAGCTTTCTTTTGGTGGTATTTGATCACCTGTGCGATTTTTACTTTTTGCGCTATAAACAAAAAAAGAGCATTTATTTTGAGAAAATAACAATATTTTTCACATTTTTTTATATGAAATTCCCCCAAAAAAGATGTAAAAACCAATTTTTTTTAAAATTTTTGGCCAATTTGTTTTCTGCTACCTATGTTTGGTAAAAAAAATTGCAATAAGCGTATTTTGATTGGTTTGCGCAAAAGTTATTGCGTTTACTAACAAAGGGAAAGATTTATGTCATTTTTGGTGTTTTTTTTTTTAACGAATAATGGCGGCGATCTGCGATTTTTTTTGCGGGACTGCGACATTGCGGCGGACAGATCGGACCCTTGACTGACATTTTTGACACTTTTGGGGGTACCAGTGACATTACTGCAGTAATCAGTGCTATATATATGCACTGTTACTGTAAAAATGACACTGGCAGGGAAGGGGTTAACTTTATTGGAGAGGGAGGGGTTAATGTATGCCTGGTGCTTACTGACGTGTGGGGGAGGAGGTGACTGAGTGACACAGGGACAGATCGGATGTCCAGCTATGCTGAACAGTCCGATCTGTCACTCCCTGTCACTATGGAGATCCGCCCGCTTGTGTTTACACAGGCGGGCGGATCTCCACACTAGATCCCCGACGATCGGGGCAGAGCAGCGACGATCGCCGCTGCTCCTCCCCTGGCCCGACTCCCGCTGTGAATGAAAACAGCGGGAGCGTGCCTCCGGCGGCGCGCGAGCGCCGCCTACAGGGGAGGAGTCTGGCGACGTAGGCCTACGTCGTCAGACGGGAAAGAGCCACTTTGCCGCAGTACTATTACAGTACTTAGTGGTAAAGTGGTTAAAGAGAACCTTTCACAGCCAAGGGCAAAGTGAAGCAGAGGCCTAGCTGTGACTAGCTCAATCAGCGTTAGCCAGCGTCAATCAGCATTTTTCTTGATCGTCCCGCCTATTGTGCATAGTTCTATTCAGTTGGAGTATCCCACTCATCCCTTCTCCTATCCAAGTTCCTAATAAAACATAAAAACCGAAGAAACCAGACTGGTCCTTGTCTGAGGTAAACACGCTTGGAAACATGTCAGAATGTTCTACCATTGCTAATGGTAACCCAGGGGAACCCACACACAGCAGCTCCCATGGGAGTAGTGCTACAACTGTCACCTAAAAATAACAGCTTAATTAATGTTTTCTTCAAGTAATACCTTTATGGTTTTTATCTATAGTGAAAGAGTTAACTTTTTCTTTTTTTTTGTATTTTTATATTTTTTTATATATGTTATTTTGTGAAAAAAACATAACAGGCTAATGAAGGAATGTTTTCTTTTTTCTTTCACAAGAACAGTGAACTTGAAAGAAGCTTCTATTTCTCTCAGTATAGATTTCCTTTAATTTAGTAGAGAGAGAGGGTTCATCCTTCAATCAGGGAGGACTGTCCCCGACTGTGAAGCGATTCCTCCAACCTCCAAAATATTGTATTTATCATTTTCAAAACCTGCAAAGAAAAGGCAGCAACAAAGAAGGAAATTGTGGGGGGCTTTTGTGTGCATTGAAGTGGTTGTAAACCCTTACATATACCCAGTGAAGTGACTGACCTCAGGTGATACACAGAGATGAAACAAATCCTCCTACATACGTTGTATTTGTTTATCTGCAGTCTTCTCTACAGCTATTCCAGAATTTGCACAGCTTGTCTGAGCTTCCAGAAAGCAGGGGGGGGGAGCTGAAGTTATACTCTGAAGAGCTTGGAGAGCAAATTTGAGGGAAGAGACATACCCCCTTCATAGAGCACACAGGAGCAGAGCTGAGGCTGCCAATCACAGGCTGTGTGCTTAAACATGTCAGACAACTCATGAAGATAGCAGAGAAATGAGGCAGCTTGAAATTTGAAACAAGTACACACTATAGAAGGAAATGCTTTGTTCATATTTCATGTCAGAGGTTTACAACCACTTTCATACTTTATGGCCTCCAAACCAAAGGGGCGTGTCCATTGTCTATATGTTTTGTAGTTAAAGACAAAGAGCTTCCTCTTGATAGAGATGAACAGTAACAGTTTGGAGTGACCCTTAGCAACAAGGCAGGCCAGATTAATGTCATCACTGAGTTTTTCAGTCAGGCTTCAGGAGGTATGTAAATGGCCTACACATATATCAAGGGGATTATTTAAAGAGGAGCTTCAGTCAAATGTCCCAAGAATACAAGTCAGCAGCTACAAATAAAACTCTACTATAGTGCGAATTTCCTTTACATTATCAGGGCTTTGCAAACACTGGCATGGCATAGGAGCACCACTGGACTCAAATTCACATTTTTGACTGGGGAGGAGTTCCAAGGAACCAGGTGACTTATGTTTCAAACTGAATTTTCTGTTTTAAATACTTTAAATACATTCCAATTAGACCAAAAAAAAGAGAAAAAAGAAAAAACGTTGTGGAAAGTATCACATTTTGGTATTTTTAGAATAAGCAGAAAAGTCTGTATCCTCTGTCAGCATGCTCTTTATGGGAAAGCAGTGGTCTCTCTGAAGAGGTCTGACACGCCCTCTGCTGACTTTGAACTGAAGCTCTTCAATCAGCAGGAAGCATGAGCTGTGCTGACTGCAGAATTATAGGTCTGACTCAGAAGGTGAAAGGGGGGGGGGGGGTGTTATACCTCTGCAGAAAGACTGCTGTTTCCACACAGAGAGCGAGGGTCCTTCTCTGCAGAATGCTGGCATGGGACAGGCATTTCTACTTAGACTGTGGCTGCTTTTAACTGGTTGCTGATCACACTCCGTCTATTTACTGCGGCAATGTGGCTCTCCCAGGCAAACCGACGTAGGGCTATGTCGGTCGTGCATCTGCAGCTAGGGGGCGAGCATGCGTCACCGCTGGCATGCTCCCGCCCCGCTCGTCAGCGGGGAAGCCGATGTACGGTCAGGCGGCTCCGATTGCTTTTGTCAAAGACATGTAGCTAAATACATTTTGGCCTATATATATGACAAAAATTTTATATATTGGATATTTTTTAACAGTCAAAGTAGAAAATGTCAATTTTTCGCAAAATTTTGCTCTTTTTTTATTAATATCGCAAAAAATAAAAAGCGCAGAGGTGATCAAATACCACCAAAAGAAAGCTTTGTTAGTGGGGGAAAAAAGGACGTACATTTCGTTTGGGTACAGCATTGCATGACCGCGCAATTGTCAGTTAAAGTCACGCAGTGCCAAGTTGAAAAAAGTGGCCTGGTCATTAAGCAGCAAAATCTTCCGGTCTTAACTGGTTGCCGACTGCCGCAAGTACATATATTGCGGCAGTTAGCCCCAGCCAGGCAAAGTGACGTATATATACATCACTAGTCTGTCACTTGCTTGTGAGCCAATAGCGGGCAAACGTGCGCCTGCGGAGGCGCGCGCCCGCCCCGGCTTGTTCCCTGAGAATTCCGTGCGTGTTACTCGCAATCGTCCGCCGTGAAGGGAGAAAGGCAGGCGGCTAATGTAAACAAGCCGCCTGTCATTCTCCCCAGTGTAGGAATGGTGATCATACGGTTCTACTATGTAGGACCGTTGACCACTGTTCCTACACCAGTAGCCATGTCCAATCACAGTAAGAATCACGCCCCTAGGGACACACTTAACCCCTCCTTCCCCAATAAAGTTAACCTCTTCCCTGCCAGTGTCATTTTGCAGTAACAGTGCATATGTACAGCACTGATTACTGCAGTAATGTCACTGGTAACCCCAAAAGTGTCAAAAATGTCAGTCAAGGGTCCGATCTGTCCGCCGCAATGTCGCAGTACCGCCAAAAAAAATCGCAGATCGCCGCCATTACGCGTTAAAAAAAAAAACACCAAAAATGACAGATATCTTTCCCTTAGTTAGTAAACGCAATAACTTTTGCGCAAACCAATCAAAATACGCTTTTTGAGATTTTTTTTTACCAAACATATGTAGCAGAAAACAAATTGGCCAAAAATGTTAAAAAATTTAGATTTTTACATTTTTTTGGGGGGGAATTTCATATAAAAAAATGTGAAAAATATTGTTATTTTTGCAAAATTGACGCTCTTTTTTTGTTTATAGCGCAAAAAGTAAAAATCGCACAGGTGATCAAATACCACCAAAAGAAAGCTCTGTTTGTGGGAAAAAAAGGATGTCAAATTCGTTTAGGTACAGCGTTGCATGACCACGCAATTGTCCATTAAAGTCACGCAGTGCCGAATCGCAAAAAAGGCCCTGGTCAGGAAGGGGGTAAAATCTTCTGGGGCTTAAGTGGTTAAAGGGGAAAATCGTCTGGTCCAGAAGTGGTTAAAGGAAATAAGCTGTAGGACTTTTTATGCCTTTTGTTTTGATGAACCTGGAATGTACTTGGCTGATTTAAACTGAATTGGATATTAAGACGCACCATTTAACCGAACCTCAATATATGTAGGATTCTGGTATATAATTTTCATAAGAGCATGTTTCATATCATTAAACATCCATTTAGAAGATTAGTAACTCCATTAGAACAGTGACAACAAATATACACAACAGTTAGTAACTATACACTATGTTATCATAATCACATAATCATACACAGCATGCAAGCTAGTAATTTCACAATCAAATGCCACATGGAATGGTTTGCCACGAATCATGATAGACAGGCGCACTGTACAAGAAGTTACAAGAATATTCTTAGCTTTGTACATGTAGGTTTTAACTATAGGTTTTAATAAAATAGAATTATTTCTGCTGAGTTATTTATTACGTCCCCCTGAGTTAGAGGTATAAAGTTGTATAATATAGATAAACTTAGATAACTGCTCAATTGAAACTTTATATTGTTACTATGCTACTCTATTTTGACATTATCAAATTACAATTATTTTTTTAAATATTATACTGTTTTATACATGGAAATTTGCCCATTCATTTTATATACATAAATAATCGTACAATATCGTGCTCCCAACTTTGTGGGAACAGTTTGGGGATGGCCCCCGACCTCAACCCAAAATAACACTTTTGGAATTGATTAGAGTGGAGACTGCGAGCCAGGCCTTCTCATCCACATCAGTGCCTGACCTCACAAATGCGCTTCTGGAAGAATGGTCAAACATTCCCATAGACACACTCCTAATACTTTTGGTAATATAGTGAATATATTTAAAAAAAATAATTGACATTAAAACATACTGAGATATATTGTAATGGGTTATGCATTTTTTTTTAACTTTATTTTTTATTTATTTTAAGGCTACATTCACACCTGAGCGTAGCGTTCTCGCTCGATTTTTACCGCGATTTTCAGGCGTTTTTTGTGCAGTCGTTTTTTGATTGAATAGATACCAATTGAAAACGCCTGTAATCTGCCCAAAAAGAAGCTCATGTACTTTTTTGAGCGTTGGGCGTTTTGTAAACAGCGTCAAAACGCTCAGATGTGAACAGGGGCCATTGAAATGAATAGGATTTGTCTTGTTGGGCGTTTTGAGAGCTGATCCTAGAGCAGAAAAACTCCCCAAAAACGCCCCAAAACGCCTAGATGTGAACGGAGCCTAAAGCTGAACTCCAGACAAAAGCATTATTTGGACATGTGAACTGCAAAAATAAATTAGCAGTAATGAACTGCATGCCACGTGTGTTGGCTGCAGCGTTCTGTAAAACTGGATATCAGTGGAATGCACTCTGAATGGATGAGCTGCTAAGTGAGAGACTCGCGATGAGCTCATCCATTCAGTAAACATTTCCCTTCCACTCCTGGACAACTAATACATTTTGGATGACTATTTATTTATTTAATGTTAATGTCTAATATATTTTTATTAGGATTTTACAGGTTTTACATGGAAAAGTATATCAGCCATCTGATTTCCACCTTTTTGACCTGCTCAAAGAAGCTTTAACTACTTCCAGACCGTCTGCCACATATATACTGTGGCCCCGCTCCCGATGTGATTGGACACAGCGGGAGCCAATCAGTGGTTCCTCTGGCTGCCGGGACCCGCCAATCATTTTGAGGAGAGGCAGAATGGTGATCTGCCTATGTAAACAAGGCAGACCCACCATTCTGTCACAGAGGAAAATGGAGATCTTGTTTTTCTGCTAAGCAGAAACACGCATCTCTGTTTTCCTCTAGTGCATCCATTCCCCCCACAGTTAGAAATCACTCCCTAGGAGCACACTTAACCCTTTGATTGCCGCTGACGTTAAAGCGGAGTTCCACCCTAAAAAAAAACGTTGCAGCATCAGGTAGAGTAAAAAAACCTTAAAAAGAATTGGATAATTAATATTTTTTTTTTTGTTTCACTTACCTTGTTTTTAATGGAAATAAACTTACCTTCCTTCCTTCCTCCTACTTATGTGGCCGCGACCCCCCGACGTCACTTCCTCCTTTGCATTGCATCCTGGCAGATGAGCATCATCAATCCCAGGGTGCAATGGGAATGGCCGATCGCTCCTCTGATTGCCGATCGTAATCTACTGCGCATGCGCGAGATTGCGATCTGCATTCTGGGTAGCTGAAACCAGGAGGAAGGACACAGAGTGGGACACAGCAGCTTCAGACGCCCACAACGGAGATGGCCTCGCTCTTCAATCAATTTTAAAGGTAAGATTTTATCTATATTCATCTACTGTACTCTACTGTAATGTGGGAATAGTATTAGTGTCATTGGGGATAGCTTAGGATTAGGGGAGTATTTTTAGGTAAAAAATGTTTTTGTGGCTGGAACTCCGCTTTAAACCCCTTCCCTGCCAGTGTCATTTATACAGTGACAGTGCATTTTTTCTTTAGTAGTGATTACTGTATTGGTGTCACTGGTCCCCTAAAATGTCACTAAAGCCCCGTACACACGTAGCGATTGTCGGCCGTAAATATTCGGCCACCGACCGATCGGCCGATTGTCGGCTTGTTAGTATGATGCTTCCGACAACCGACTGCGACTTTTCGGCCGAACAGAATCTGGTGTGCAGGCATTAAAATTTTTGTTGGCCAACACCAGAACAGCCGATTGTTCGCCAGTCAGTACAGATTTCGGCCGACAAACAGCACATGTGCAAGACTGGGCATGCTCAGAGAAGAAAAAACACACGGAAAGTTAACCATCACATGACATCACTTCTGCAGTCGGCTGTTGTTGGCCGACAAAATTTGTGTGCAGTCTTTAGCACTTTTCAACCGTCAGGACAGCACCAGACAAAAGACGGCCGATCGTTCGGCCGACATTCGGTACGTGTGTACGGGCCTTTAGTTTCAGATTGGTCTGTCGCAATGTCGCAGTTCCGCTAAAAATTGCTGATCAACGCCATTAATAGTAAAAACAATAAAAAATGTAAAAGTCAATAAATCTATTTCATAGTTTGTATTGGGATTTTTTTTTTTTTTTACCAAAAACATGTAGCATAATATAGAATAGATGAAATAAGATACAAAAGTTTGTATTTTACTTAATCTATTCATAGGTTCCAATAGTTCAGCTTCATTCAATCTTTCATTGAGCTTGTCAATTAAGATCTGATGCTTCCTCCTGCGGCCAGCTCATAGGAGTTCCACCCTGCAGTCTCCTGTTGGATCTTTGCCCTAAACTATTTGTATGGATTTCAAATTGGTAGTGGAAATTTGGATAATTGTTCCAATACATAGTAATAAGAGACTCTCCTTGTCATCTCCAACCAACACTGTATATATTAAATCCCAGCTTCCTTTGGGAGCATTTTTCCCATTCTATATTCTATACAGGGATGTCGTGCAGGTGAACTATACCTCTGCTGGATATATTACTCTCCTGTCCATGTAGCAGAATACATATTGACCTAAATTAATGAAGAAATTAGAATTTTTATATTTTTTATATTTTTTTTTTATTGGATGTGTTTTATAGCAGAAATGAAAAAAAAATGTTTTTTTTTTTTTTTTAATTGTCAGTCATTTTTTTGTTTATAGTGCAAAAAATAAAAACCACAGATGTGATCAAATACCACCAAAAGAAAGCTCTATTTGTGGGAAAAAAAGGACATCAATTTTATTTGGGTAAAACGTTGCACGACCGCGCAATTGTCAGTTAAAACAATGCAGTGCCGTATTGAAAAAAAATGGCCTGGTCAGGAAGGGGTAAAACCTTCCTTCACTGAAGTGGTTAGCTGGAAGAAGATTTTCATGTGATGATGATGTGAAAGCAGCTGTTAATCAGTGGCTAGGCACTCAACCAAAACACTTTTTTGCTGATGGCATTGCCATTAGCTGGTGACTATGTAGACAAGCGATGTAATACGTTTTTGAAATTCTTAATAAACAGAGTTAAAAAAAAATGTGGAAACTTTTTGAAGACCCCTTGTACTTCAAATCGCTTTTCATTTGGTCCAATATGTAGGTTTTTGGTTATGTCTGGGCAGCTTATTGCCTGGGCAGCATTGCCTGCATTGTATCCATCAGATCTTACTGTACAGGATGACTTCTCTGATCTAAGAATTCATCCATTCATCACAAAGGGTAGAAAAAGGATACATAGGCTGAATCAATAAAAAGCTAATTATTGCTGTTTAAACGTAATTTGATGAGCTGTGAAACAAAATAAGTAAAACTCTTTGCAGCGTATAGTCCTTTGTGTGACCTCTGGGTGGTTCATAGGAACCGGTTATTCTTCAGTCCTGAACTATAAGGATTTGGGCAGAACGAAAAGTGATTGACCACAAAATTACTCATTTCAATATTTCCTTTTTCTTTATCAGTTTCCTTTAGCGCCGGTTCACATATGAGCGACGCTACTTGCAGGGGCGACCTCCGAGATCGCGGTGCGAGCAGCGCGCCGCGACCTCGGAGCGGCCGCCACAGACTTCATAACATTGAAGTCTATGGCGGTCGCCTCCTGGTCGCCCCAAAGAAGCTCCGGACCCTTTTTCTAGGTCGGAGCGACTTGTGTCGCTCCTATTAGAACGGGTCCGCAGCTTCCCTATGGGAGGCGACCTGCGGCGACCTGTGAGGCGACCATGTCGCCTCACTGGTCGCCCTAGTGTGAACCGGGGCTTATTGTTTTGTTTTGGTGGTTGTATTTAGGATTGTTTATTGTATTTGGTGTTATTTGTTTTTTTTTTTTTGTTTTTTCTCTTTTGTGTATTTAGTTGTATACTTTGTGGGGGTTTCAATTTTATTTTTAATTAATTTTATATTAATTTATGTATATTTTATTTTTCATTTCATTCTGTTATGTTTTACTGTCTGTGGCATCTTTCTTTAGCTGTGGAAAGAACTGAAATAATATGGCTGATGGTTTTTTTTTTTTTTTTACACAAGAACAAAGAACAGTTAAAAACAGATTTTGTAAACTTTAGGGGTCAATAAAGGCCCCCAGTAGCCTCACCTACTCTGTAGACTCCAGTGCTTTTCACCAAAATGTCCACATTTTGCACAAATCTCTCATGTTTGACTGAAATTTTGGGGAAATGAAAACCCTCAGTTGTGCTTATCCCTCATTAAGAACCTTAGATGATTCACTCAAAATATATTTCAGTCCTTTGTGGATGCCATCAGGTCAAATTAGTCACTGGTTTTGTATCCCAAAAGCTGGCCATACATTATACAATTTTCTTATTCAATTTCCTTTAGATTTACCATCAACTATGTAGTGCAAGGGCCTGCCTGATTGCACACACATTGAAAGTGTTTAGGTTTGACCTCATATTATATGGTTTTGGTAAATCTAAAGAAAATTGTATTTTGTATTTTTCTCCTCGATTCCTAAGGTCTGCCTACCTACTGTTCCTGTTATGAGAAGATCTCACATCCCCTGCTTTAATTTAAATGTAGTTGGTATTATAAAATATACAGCACAAGGAGTTGGGGGGGCGTGGACCTAATTTATACGCCGGAATTCTTGGCTGCCCTCCTCCTACCACTGATTAAGGCTGCCAGGTATCTGGGGGAATTCGAAAGAAGCCTCACTGATGTTCTTAAATCATATGAGAAACCACTAGGTAAAGAGTCAATCAGAGTGGCTCTGTACCTTGTGAAAGCCGTGAACCAATCTCAGCAACCACAAATGTAAACACTGCCTGTGTTTACAAACATTCAGCCCTCCCCTTTCTTTCACAACGTTGGAAGGAGAGGAGGGATTACAGGAAAAAGGGGATTGGCATCAACAGATTTAAGGTGGGGGGTTTTAAAGTGCCCCTGACCACAAACGATTATGGAAGTTTTATTTTCTTTTAAAGATTATGCAAACCTTAAGCACCTCAGTACCAGAATGTTTCATTGCCAAAACATTGTGGCAAAAAAGGAGATCAGCTTAGAGGGTCCCCTTTCTGAAAAGGGGGAATTCTGGGGGTGTTTGTACTGTCCTGGCATTTGTATTTGATATCGCACAGGAATTATTTATTTTTTTTCAAACGTGTTTGTCTTTTTTTATTTTTTTGTACAATAAGGAAGTTGAAAGGAAGCGATATCTGTTTAAAAATAATCACACCCAAATTCATTTGGATACACTGTTGTATGAGTAACTGTCCTTCAAACTATTAAAGAATTGAAGACTAAAAAATGGCCTGGCGATGAACGGGAATTTACAGGCTGGTACTCAGGTGGTTAAAGAGATATGTTCATGGCAAACCATTCCAGTGCACTCAATAATTCAGACACACATGCATGAATATTTAAACTCAAAAAAACAAAAAACAAAATAGGCCATACCCCCTGCCATCCAGGAATGTGAAACTATTTTTAAGGAGACAAAAGAGGAGTGAATGAAGTAATTAGGCAAATTTTGCTTCTTTCAATTTACCTCTTTGCTACCAGAGGAAGAATAAACCAATTAACAACGGTGGTCTGGCAGCAAAGGAGTTAACTAGAATACTGTACTTCCAACCCTGTAAATTCAAAAAATACATAAACCAGCGGTTAGGAGTATAGTGACTTTGTGAACGTTAGAAGCATATGCAATTCACTATAAATAATTGGAATATGTAGCATTTACCGCTGTTTTCTAGCCTGAAATACTGATTCAATAATGTGCATAGTCATTATTGGGCCAGCAGAGGGCACCAGATTCTATTGATCATGCAACAGGCAAGTTAACATGCCGAACAAAAGTGGCACTCTTTAAGCGTCAGATAAAAAAAAAAAAACATTCGCCAAGTCACACGTTACCTTTGATATCGCGACCATTATCTGATATTCAGCAGAACAAAGGAAATATAAAAGAGAACATTCTAAATGTGGTAGAAAACTATAAACATAACAAGCAAATCAAAACATAGAAAACACATAGAACATTAAAACATTTATACATGTTGGTTGCAGCAATTCAAGTTAGATAAATTACAGAATTATCACAGAATACAATCCAAACATATACAAAACTAGTCCCTACTGAAGTAGAATTATAGGCAGTTAAAAAAAAAGCTACATCTGATTTACATAGACATTCTTTAAAAATAAAATGAACGCATTTATTAATAAATAGTACTTTATCCTGTAATATCATGTACGGCATTGGGAGATGTAGGCCAGAAATGTAACACTGATGCTCTATTTAATTGCATAACACTGTAAAAAATTAGAGCAGAGTGATGACCTCAACAGTTAACTTTTACTCTTTCAATAGCCAATCACAGGCTGCAGCAAGTCTTTAACCAAGCTGAATTGTTTTAAAAAGTGGAAAAAAGTCACGTCAGTAACCTGCCTATGCTGTTTGGCATGGGTGTGTGCATCTCAAGAGTAGCAAAACAGAATTAAAGATCTTTTGGCAGGTTACACAATCCACAAATAACAGTACATACATGTACTGCATTGTGTAAGCTGTGCGGCTACATTATTTCTATAGTATTTGGAAAGAAAAAAAT
This sequence comes from Pelophylax lessonae, assembly GCF_965119305.1. Taxonomy (NCBI): domain Eukaryota; kingdom Metazoa; phylum Chordata; class Amphibia; order Anura; family Ranidae; genus Pelophylax; species Pelophylax lessonae. The sequence continues at coordinate 266,033,086 of NC_138773.1, read as the reverse complement.
AATCATCAAATATTGTTTTTATCAGATCTGACACACAGGGGAAGGGCACCTATCATTTGTTTCAAGTTGATAGGCCGGCAAAAAAAAAGTAATATAATAATTTAACATTAAATGCATTTTGAAATACCGCTAATAAAGCTGCCTAAAATCTGTGTTTGTATTATCTTCCCACAGTTCCCCTCATAGCGAAGATAAGACTATAACAAGTAAATAATTGTATTTTAGACAAGCTGAATTGAATTGCACAATGCTGCCAAACTAACATGTCTTCAGGGACTGGAAGCAGGACTGGGAGGTGATTGGGCACTTTATAGGGGGGGGGGGGGGACTAAGGCAGACCCTCAGAATTAAGATTATAATGTTTCATGGTTCCATTATTAGGGAGGAGACAGGAAGGTAACACATACTAGGAATGTGGTGGCAACTAGGTATTGTGGCAGGGGTGTGTGAATCACAGGACTGGCTGAACAGAATTAACCGAATATAGTTCACAATCAAATGCGTATTTCATCAGTGTATTTGAAATTACCCTGTTAGTCATTAGTTATTGCTCACTGGCAGGCTTCAGGACTGTCACCAAGATCCTGTCTGTTACCATGATCCTGGCATTACAACCTAGCGAGCCACTGACCTGAAACAAGCATGCAATAAGTTAGGTCTGTATTGCACACTTGTTTCAGGTCAGCTGCACACTAAGGGGTATGTTTACAAACAATGCATAGCTGTTTGTCCATCGAAATTGCACCGTTCATTTGTTCTAAACAAATGGGGCAAAATCAAATGCTTTCAGGGTATGTTCTCTGCAATTCGAATGTGTGAATGTGAAAAATATTTCATTGTGGCCTCTAGATGGAGCTGAGGAGCATTCTTATTTCTAATGATAGTCAGTGCCATCCTTTGGCCATAATGCAGTATTTTTTCACCATTTACATATTCTTGAACTGGTTGAGAACTCTTGATTTTGCCCCTTTCGCACAGAACAAATTTACCAGGATATTTCAGTGGACGAACAGAAATGCAGATTTTTTATAAATACATCTCTAAGTAATAAAGCATGAAGATGTGTGACAATGACGTCACAAGATTGGCTGTAAATAATTACAAATCCATTGGCAGGTTAAAAAAAGTAAATGTACACCATATTGTCAAAAGTGTTGGGACGCCTGCCTTTACACTCACATGACCTTTAATGGCATCCCAGTCTTAGTCCATAGGGTTCAATATTTAGTTGGCCCACCCTTTGCAGCTATAACAGCTTCAGCTCTTCCTGGAAGGCTGTCCACAAGGTTTAGAAGTGAGTCTATGGGAATGTTTGACCATTCCTCCAGAAGCGCATTTGTGAGGTCAGGCACTGATGTTGGACAAGAAGGCCTGGCTCGCAGTCCCTGCTTTAATTCATGCCAAAGGTGTTCTATTGGGTTGAGGTCAGGACTCTGTGCAGGCCAGTCAAGTTCCTCCACCCCAAACTCGTTCATCCATGTCTTTTTGCACCTTGTGCACTGGTGTGCAGTCATGTTGGAACATAAAGGGGTCATCCCCAAACTTTTCCCACATAGTTGGGAGCATGAAATTGTACAAAAAGTATTGGTATGCTGATGCCATAAGAGTTCCCTTCACTGGAACTAAGGGGCCAAGCCCAACCCCTGAAAAACAACCCCACACCATAATCCCCCCCCTCTACCAAATGATTTTGACCAGTGCAAAAAGCAAGGTCCATAAAGACATGGATGAGTGAGTTTGGGGTGGAGGAACTTGACTGGGCTGCACAGAGTCCTGACCTCAACCCGACAGAACACCTTTGGGATGAATTAGAGCACAGACAGTGAGCCAGGCCTTCTAGTCCAACATCAATGCCTGACCTCACAAATGCGCTTCTGGAAGAATGGTCAAACATTCCCATAGACACACTTCTAAACCTTGTGGTCAACCCTCCTAGAAGAGTTGAAGCTGTTATAGCTGAAAAGGGTGAACCAGCTTAATTATGAACCCTATTGACTAAGACTGGGATGCCAATAAAGTTCATGTGCGTGTAAAGGCAGGCGTCCCAATACTTTTGGTAATACGGTGTATGTGCACTGTAACTGTGTATTTAGCTTTTTGCCAAGAGTTTGACTTTAAAGTAGATCTAAACCTTAAAGTAGAAGTATATACCAAACCCGTTGGATCCCGTGGAAGCTGGAAACCACTGTAAAGGCACTGCTACTACAATGATCTCCACTAGATTCTAGGTCCCTTGCCATGTGGCTGCTCTTTCTGCATTGTGAACACAGTAGATCATGGGTGCCATTCAGAGATTGGCTTACTTTTTCTCAATGAATTAAAATAATTCTCTGATTGGATGAGGTGGAGAGGCGGGGAGGTGATGACAAAATCTCCACCTGTCCAATCAGAGAATGCTTTGCATTCACTGAGAAAATCTCTGAATGGCACCCATGCTGACTGGGCAACCTGCTGTGTTTAGTAATCAATAGGGCAGCTGCTTGGCACAGGAATCAGGGCTATGTCATCCTACTACAAAGTGTTTGAAGAAGGGCCTTCATGTCAGGAATACCAGGTTGTTTAAATGAAAGCTGCAGATTTCAAAAATTGAAAACGACTTTCAGAATTACATTACCATGTTAAAGCTTTTAGAAGGTTTTAGAGAGGGTTTACGTATACAGTGACAAAAAAAAAAAAAAAGCCTTATGACACTTGTACCAGCAGTGCCCACCAATCATGTCACCCCTATGTGACAATGAATAAAGTTTAGTTATGTTCAGAGATAGGCACGGACAAAGGCGGATATTTTACAAAGCACAGACCTTAGTGAAGGATGCCAAGGAACATTTCAAATTAAAACCATCAAACAACACCCTGTCTACTCTCTGGCCTAGTTCTACAAGTACAAATAAGTTTAAAAAAATGTCCCCCATAGATCCCCCTTTAGAGCAGGCCAAGGTCCCCATAGATCCCCCTTTAGAGAAGGGTCCCCATAGATCGCTCTTTAGAGCAGGGTCCTCATAGATCCCCCTTTAGAGAAGGGTCCTCATAGTATCTTTGGGGACCCTTCTCTAAAGGGGGATCTGTGGGGACCCTTCTTTAAAGAGGGATCTATGGGGACCCTGCTCAAAAGGAGTAACTATGGGGACCCTAGTCTGCTCTAAAGGGGGATCTATGGGGACCCTGCTCTAAAGGGGAATCCATGGAATATATCCCCCTTGAGAGCAGGGTCCCCATAGATCCCCCTTTAGAGCAGGGTCTCCATAGATCCCCCTTTCAAGACGGTCCCCATAGATCTAAAGGGGGATCTATGGGGACCCTGCTCTAAAGGGGAATCCATGGAATATATCCCCCTTGAGAGCAGGGTCCCCATAGATCCCCCTTTAGAGCAGGGTCTCCATAGATCCCCCTTTCAAGACGGTCCCCATAGTACACCTTTAGAGCAGGCCACGGTCCCCATAGACCCTCTTTTAAAGCAGGGTCCCCATATATCCCCCTTTAGAGCAGGGTCCCCATAGATCCCCCTTTAGAGCACGGTCCCCATAGATTTCCCTTTAGAGCAGGGTCCCCTCATAGTATCTTTGGGGACCCTTCTCTAAAGGGGGATCTGTGGGGACCCTTCTTTAAAGAGGGATCTATGGGGACCCTGCTCAAAAGGAGTATCTATGGGGACCCTAGTCTGCTCTAAAGGGGGATCTATGGGGACCCTGCACTAAAGGGGAATCCATGGAATATATCCCCCTTGAGAGCAGGGTCCCCATAGATCCCCCTTTAGAGCAGGGTCTCCATAGATCCCCCTTTCAAGACGGTCCCCATAGTACACCTTTAGAGCAGGCCAGGGTCCCCATAGACCCTCTTTTAAAGCAGGGTCCCCATTTATCCCCCTTTAGAGCAGGGTCCCCATAGATCCCCCTTTAGAGCACGGTCCCCATAGATTTCCCTTTAGAGCAGGGTCCCCATAGATCCTCCTTTAGAGCAGGGTCCCCATAGATCCTCCTTTAGAGCAGGCCAGGGTCCCTATAGATCCCCCTTTAGAGCAGGGTTCCCATAGATCCCCCTTAAGAGCAGGGTCCCCCATAGATCCCCTTTTAGAGCAGGCCATGATCCCCTGAAATCCTCCATTAGAAAAGGGCCCCCATAGATCCCCCTTTAGAGAAGGGTCCCCATAGAATAGAGTTGGAGGTTATTGTGGCCCAGATTTTCAACCAATCTGCCATATCTCTGATGTGCCAGAGGTCTCTCTCATGATAGGTATGGTGGTTGGAATTATTCAACTGAGAGTAGAGATCAGTTTAGAGGAGAGAGGTGTATGGTGGCATACGTGTTCAGATAGGGATAGCTGACACGTAAGCGCTTTAATAATGAATAGCGAATATTGGAGAGCCAATATTGTATTTGTAGGAATCAAAATAATTTGAATATTTTAACTATTTTCTATGACACACCACAACAGATATATGTGAACCAGAGCCATTAAAACCACGAGAAGCCAACTAAGATGTGTTTTGTTACATTGTAATGCACACATTGTGATGCATAGGTGTGAGCAGGTCCTAAAACACTGGACCAACATATTTATTAGCATGTTAAAAACAAAGGAGCAAAAGTGGCGTTGGCTTGGGAAGCAGAGGGCTGATAATCTGATCCGAGCAATCTCAAGCTCTACGCTTGCAAGTCTCTTAATAGACTCTTACAGGCTTGGGGTAAATTCCCTTTTGTCCCTTTAGGTAAATGGCACATGAGCATCGTGTGAGCAAACTATTCTTATATCAACTTCCCATTATCGTCTTTCACATTTCAAGGAATGATTAGACAGCAAGGCAATTGTAAGAAATGGTTTGGATATTATGTCCCGCGTTTTCCCTACAGAAATATATTAGGCGCCATGCACAATTTCATGTATGGTAATTCACCGCTCCATTATTACTGCCGAAGGTCAATGTAGTGTGTCACCGCAGCACAAAACCCTCTCCATTGTGATTGCTGGATTACGTGGATAGAAAGTCTAGTTCACATCTCTATCATCAGTACTGATTTCCAAGCACTGCCCTAATCTGGCAACAAATGAGAATTTCCATGTACTCTGCCTGATAGTTCATCTAGTCACGGAGCTGTGTTCTGATCTTTGTCCAGAGATACATTATCAGTCATCTGTAACAGCAGAAATCTCTGCATTAAAGGGCCATTTGTGCCTTCGTATGGAGAGCTTTAGCCTTTCCTAGATGAACAATCTACCCACTAGATATCTAATTGAGTCTTTCCTTAGAAGTCTCCTTTCAGTTTAAATTATATTGCAAAAACAAAATAAATGTTATTTTCTGTGCCATACATTTAGCTGGTCATAACTTAGTAGGCAATCAACTGAAGAATTCAATAAAAAAATAACCCTGGGGCTGTTTCATAAACAGATATTTCACTCTGGGGTTCCCAGATTTGCCAAGCATTGTTTTACAATGTACCGTTCATAGCGTCTACTATGTATATATATTTTTATACATATACACTTTATTAGGTACGCCTTGCTAGTACCGGGTTAGACCCCCTTTTGTCTTCAGAACTGCCTTAATTCTTCATGGCATAAATTTAACGAGGTGTTGGAAACATTCCTCAGAGATTTTGGTCTAAATTGACATGATAGCATCACGCAGTTGCTGCAGATTTGTTGGCTGCACATCCATGATGCGAATCTCTCGTTACAAAACATCCCAAAGGTTCTCTATTGGATGAGATCTGGTGAGTGTGGAGGCCATTGGGGTACAGCCAACTCATTGTCATGTTTATGAAACCAATGGTGAGATGATTTGAGATTTGTGACATGGTGCATTATCCTGCTGGAAGGAGCTATCAGAAGATGGGTACACTGTAGTCATAAAGGGGTGGACATGGTCAGCGATTATACGCCAATCATTTAAATGATGCTCAACTGGTACTAAGGGGCCAAAAGTGTGCAAAGAAAATATCCCGAAACCATTACACCACCACCAGCATGAACAGTTGATACAAGGCAGGATGGATCCATGCTTTCATGTTGTTTACACCAAATTCTGACCCCAACATCTGAATGTCACAGCTGAAATCGAGACCCATCGGACCAGGCAACCTTTTTCCAATCTTCAATTGTCAAATTTTGGTGAGCCTGTGCGAATTGTAGCCTCAGTTTCCCGTTCTTAGCTGACAGGAGTGGCACCCAGTGTGGTCTTCTGCTGCTGTAGCCTATCTGCTTTAAAGAGGAACTTTAAGGCTTACCTATAGGTACTGTAAATATCTACTAAACATGTACCGTTTAGGAGATATTTACCTTACATGCAGCCAGTGACGTCACTGGTGCATGCGCTCTGAAGGAATGGCCGCTCGTGCCGTTTCTTCAGAGACCCGTGCCGTGACCGTCGGCTCCCACACGCGTGCGCGGGAGTGACGTCACCGCGGGTCCGGCCAATCAGATGGCCGGATGCCGCGATCCCGGAAGACGGGCAACTACGTCATACAGGTAAGCGGGTGGCACGGCGGGGGCTCGTTCTAAGGTAAGTATTTCATAATGAGTTAGTATGCGGTGTATACTAGCTCATTGTGTGTTTCTCTTTCAGGTTGCAAAAAGAAAAAAAAAACATTTTTTCTGGTTTACAACCTCTTTAAGGTTTGATGTGTTGTGCATTCAAAGATGATATTCTGCATACCTTGGTTGTAACGAGTGGTTGAGATACTGTTGCCTTTCTATAAACTGTAACCCGTCTGCCCATTCTCCTCTGACCTCTGACATCAACAAGGCATTTATATCCACACAACTGCCGCTCACTGGATATTTTCTCTTTTTCGGACCATTCTCTGTAAAGGCTAGAGATGGGTGTGCGTAAAAATCCCAGTAGATCAGCAGTTTTAGAAATACTCAGACCAGCCTAACTGACACCAACAACCATGCCATGTTCAATGTCACTTAAATCCCCTTTCTTTCCCATTGTGATGCCCGGTTTGAACTTCAGCAAGTCGTCTTCACCACGTCTAGATGCCTAAATGCATTGAGTTGCTACCATGTGATTGGCTGATAAGCAATTTGTGTTACCAAGCAATTAAACAGGTGTACCTAATAAAGTGGCAGGTGAGTGTATGTATACACCCCTCACATTTTTGTAAATATTTTATTATATCTTTTCATGTGACAACACTGAAGAAATGACACTTTGCTACAATGTAAAGTAGTGAGTGTACAGCTTGTATAACAGTGTAAATTTGCTATCCCCTCAAAATAACTCAACACACAGCCATTAATGTCTAAACCACTGGCAATAAAAGTCAGTACACCCCTAAGTGAAAATATCCAATTTGGGCCCAGTTAGCCATTTTCCCTCCCCGATGTCACGTGACTCGTTAGTGTTACAAGGTCTCAGGTGTGAATGGGGAGCAGGTGTGTTAAATTTGATGTTATCGCTCTCACTCTCTCATACTGGTCACTGGAAGTTCAACATGGCACCTCTCATGGCAAAGAACTCTCTGAGGATCTGAAAAAAAGAATTGTTGCTCTACATAAAGATGGCCTAGGCCAGTGATGGCGAACCTTGGCACCCCAGATGTTTTGGAACTACATTTCCCATGGTGCTCAACTACACTGCAAAGTGCATGAGCATCATGGGAAGTGTAGTTCCAAAACATCTGGAGTGCCAAGGTTCACCATCACTGGCCTAGGCTATAAGAAGATTGCCAGGACACTGAAACTGAACTGCAGTGCAGTGGCCAAGACCATACAGCAGTTTAACAGGACAGATTCCACTCAGAACAGGCCTGGCCATGGTCAACCAAAAAAGTTGAGTGCACGTGCTCAGCGTCTTATCCAGAGGTTGTTTTTGGGAAATAGACGTATGAGTGCTGCCAGCATTGCTGCAGAGGTTGAAGGGGTGGGGGGTCAGCCTGTCAGTGCTCAGACCATAAGCCGCACACTGCATCAAATTGGTCTGCATGGCTGTCATCCCAGAAGGAAGCCTCTTCTAAAGATGATGCACAAAATATAGTTTGCTGAAAACAAGCAGACTGAGGACATGGATTACTGGAACCATGTCCTGTGGTCTGATGAGACCAAGATAAACGTATTTGGTTCAGATGGTTTCAAGCGTGTGTGGCAGAAATCAGGAGAGGAATACAAAGACAAGTGTGTCTTGCCTACAGTCAAGCATGGTGGTGGGGGTGTCATAGTCTGGGGCTGCATGAGTGCTGCCGGCACAGGGGAGCTACAGTTCATTGAAGGAACCATGAATGTCAACATGCACTGTGACATACTGAAGCACAGCATGATCCCCTTCTTTCAGAGACTGGGCCACAGTGCAGTATTCCAACATAATAACGACCCCAAACATACCTCCAAGATGACCACTGCCTTGCTAAAGAAGCTGAGGGTAAAGGTGATGGACTGGCCAAGCATGTCTCCAGACCTAAACCCTATTGAGCATCTGTGGGGCTTCCTCAAACGGAAGGTGGAGGAACACAAGGTCTTTAACATCCACCAGCTCCGTGATGTCATCATGGAGGAGTGGAAGAGGACTCCAGTGGCAACCTGTGAAGCTCTGGTGAACTCTATGCCCAAGAGGGTTAAGGCAGTGCTGGAAAATAATGGTGGCCACACAAAATATTGACGCTTTGGGCCCAATTCAGATATATATATATATATATATATATATATATATATATATATACACACACACGCACACTTTATGACCACCCACCTAATATTGAACAAGTGTCCATTTGCCACCCAAACAGCCCTGACCCTCTGAAGGCATGTGTGTTATCTGGCACTAAGTCATCAGCAGCAGATCCTTTAAGTCCTGTAAATTGCATGATCATTACAATTGCATTGTCCTGTAATTCCATGGATCAGGCTTGCTTTTCCACCATATCCCACAGATACTCAACTGGATTGAGATCTGGAGAATTTGGAGGCCAATTCAACACCTCAAACCTCTTACTGTGTTCCTCAAACCATTCTTGAACAATTTTTCCAGTGTGGCAGGGCGCATTATCCTGCTGAAAAAGGCCACTGCAATCAGGAAATACAGTTGCCATTAAGGGGTGTACTTGGTCAGCTACAATGTTTAGGTAGGTGGTACATGTCACGTAACATCCACATTAATGGCAGGACTCAAAGATTCCCAGCAAAACATTGTCCAAACCATCACATTGCCTCTGCCCATACTGCATCCTGGTGCCATCTCTTCCTCAGGTAAGTGGTGCACACTCACCCATCCATCCACATGATTCATCAGACCAGGCCACCTTCTTCCATTGCTCCATGGCCCAGTTCTAATGCTCACTTGCCCCCATATATTCGCATTTGGCTGTGGATGTGAGTCAGCATGGACACCCTGGCTGGTCTGCGGCTATGCTATGCGTAGCAGATTGCAATGCCCATTTTTTCTGCTTTCAAAATTCCATTCAAGATTATATTTTCAATCTAAGTCTATCCTGCCCATAGGGTGACAACGCTGCAGTGTGATTTCAATGTGTCTCACTACTCTTATAACAGGAAACGGAAAAATAACAGATTTACTAGCAGGATCATAATCCCTGATCAGAGTCCCTAATGGAAGATTTCCTCTCTATTTCTATTTTATTGAAAATTCAGATTTTGGATATTCCTAGTCCCGGTGACAGTGGTCAAGAGTACAAATAGAGAAAGTGAATCTGCTGAAAGAGAACAAAACCGCAATAAAAATCTGACAGGAGTGTCTAACCCCTTGAAACTCTATCCACAAATTGCCTTGAGACACGCTTTAGTGAAAGGAATATTTTTTTTTCCTTTTAGGGTATTGAGGTTGGGAACTGACTTAATGCAATAAGGGAAATAAAGTGGTTGTAAACCCTTACATATACCCAGTAAAGTGACTGGCCTCAGGTCGTTTACAATGTAACAAATCCTCCTACACAAGTTATATCTGTTTATCTGGGGTCGGTCATCCCTTCTCCACATCTGTGAAAAGTTCAGAATTTATAAAGCTTGTCTGAGTGTTCAGAATAAAGGGGGCAGAGAGCTGAAATTACAGTAGACAGAACTCAGTGAGAGAGATTGGAGGGAAGGGACACGCCCCCCCCCCCCCCCTCCCTTTCACACAGCACACATGAACAGAGCTGAAATTGTCAATCAATTGGAGATCCCTCCCCTGTCACCTTTTTTCGCTTGGTGTCAGGAAAACTTGTCAGAAGTGATTCATTCTGATAGCAGAGGAACAAGGCAGCAGAAAGAAATGACACTTAGTGCTCTGGATTGAGACAAGTACACACTATAGAGGGATATGCTTTGTTCATATTTTATGTCTGAGGTTTACAACCACTTTAATAATGCTGTTTTGTAAACGTATTTTTGTCTCAATCCATTAGATGCTGAAATAATGATGTACTAATGAAAAAGTGTGCTCATTTAACCACTTAAGCCCCGGAAGATTTTACCCCCTTCCTGACCAGGGCCTATTTTGCGATTCGGCACTGAGTGACTTTAACGGACAATTGCGCGGTCGTGCGACGCTGTACCTAAACTAATTTGGCGTCCTTTTTTTCCCACAAACAGAGCTTTCCTTTGGTGGTATTTGATCACCTGTGTGATTTTTTGATCATGTGCTATAATCAAAAAAAGAGCGTCAATTTTGCAAAAATAACAATATTTTTCACATTTTTTATATGAAATTCCCCAAAAAAATGTAAAAATCTAAATTTTTTAACATTTTAGGCCATATGTTTGGTAAAAAAAAATCGCAAAAAGAGTATTTTGATTGGTTTGCGCAAAAAGTTATTGCGTTTACTAACAAAGGGAAAGATTTTTGTCATTTTTGTTTTTTTTTAGCGCGTAATGGCGGCGATCTGCGATTTTTTTTGCGTGACTGCGACATTGGGGCGGACAGATCGGACCATTGACTGACATTTTTGACACTTTTGGGGGTACCAGTGACATTACTACAGT
>NC_138773.1:265692171-266017171 GCF_965119305.1 Pelophylax lessonae | reverse complement strand
TCTTCAACTCACTTCCTTGACACAGGTGCTGATTTCCCTCTGCTGCCTTTCAAGCCTCCCTCACCTGGGACTTAACCCCTGGTTAAGTCCTGGTAGTCAGGGTTTGAAGGCTTCTCCACCCAAGTCTCTTTGAACCTTCGAAATCCCGGGTCGCTGATATAAACTTAGCAATGCAGGGAGTCCTGGAAGTCAGTCCTCTCCAGCCAAACTTAACCCGGGACACCTCACCCTGCATGGGTGAGAACCCCTGAGTACCACAAAAGCTCTGCAACTGTGCCCAATAAAGGAACCACAACTCAAATATCGGGGGGATGTACCTGCTTTTCCCGGACACATTCCAGGTGTCCTGTACACATGATAATGTTATATTTACAAACTTTTAGAGTCTACAGCTTTAAAGGATTAGTTCACTTTTACCGGAAAACTGCCTATGCAGGTATGGGGCACCTGAAGATGAAAACAAACTGTGCAGCTTTTACTAAAGTTTGATAAAGCCCTTGGTATAGGTGTAGGTCATTTACATATCTCCCAAAGCCTGACAGAAAAACTCCAAGAGATGGAGTCCCATCCTGCCTTGTTGCTAGGATGTTGCTCAGAAACTTAAAGCAAATGCTGCTCACCCTCCCAATCACAGGAGCGAGTTCTCAAACTATCTCCTCCATCACAGCATCACTGATCTCAGAGCAACTGAGACAGGGGAGAGTGAGAATGCATGTGAAGGGGTTTGAATCGACTGAGAGTGTCTTAGCAACGTCCTAGCAACAAGGCAGGATGGAATGATGCCATCCCTCTCTGAGAGTTTTTTTTAGCCAGGCTTTGGGAGGTATGTAAATGGTCTACACCTAAGTATAGCAAGGGCATTATTTAAAAGAGCTGCAATTTTGTTTTTTATCTACCTGGATAGGCAGTTTTTTTTTTTTTTTTTGCAAAGGTAAAACTGCATAAAAGGTCCTTGTTTAGGCACTTCTCCTTATCAAGTGATCATGCACCCCAACTGGGCTTCCTCATTGTCACCATGTCACATGCTCTACCAATGGAAACTATAAGCGTCCACATCTGCATACATTGTGTAGGCTTGCTCCACTGGCGTCACCATCAGGAAACAAAACTGGTTCTGAGCTATGACAAGCAGTTGCCACTGGAGTGCATGTACTGTATGTATACAGAAAATGGCTTCACGAGATCAGCAGAACAGTGATGCAGAAAAGGATAAAAACAAGTAAATGTAAATGCAGTATTTTCTAGAAGTAAAAACAAAAAAACACAATTGTCTACTAAATTTCATCCAGTTAGAGTTTACAACTATTTTAGGGGCAGCCTTGTCCAGGACTCACTCATGTCTGTGACTCGATAGGCAACTAATTCAGTCCCGGGGTCTTTTTCTCCCTTAAGCTTAAAGTCTGCAACTTACACCTTCTAAAATTCATAGTCTACCCTAATATATTATGTATAATATTTTGGGGATTGATAAAGCTTTAGTTTGGTAGCTAATATGTATACATATACTAAATTACCAAAAGTTTTGGGACACCTGCCTTTACATGTGCATGAACTTTAACGGCATCCCAGTCTTAGTCCGTCGGGTTCAATATTGAGTTGGCCCACCCTTTGCAGCCATAACAGCTTCAACTCTTCTGGGAAGGCTGTGCACAATGTTTAGGAGTGTGTCTTTGTGAAGTTCCTAAACCTTGCGGACAGCCTTTCCAGAAGACCGGGATGCCATTAAAGTTCATGTGCATGCAAAGGCTGGCATCCTAATACTTTGGTAATACAGTGTATATTTTTATTTTTCTATATTTGGAAAGTATTAATGAAAAATACAAAAATGCATTTTCCTGTACATTTTTTCAGTTGCAATATTTTTGCAATTTGCGTACCCCAGATATTTACCCCAAAATATACACTTCAAAGTCTGTCAATTAAAATTCTATCACATAAGTGCAATTTTTATCTAATAAAGTGAAATGGTGAAGCTCAAAGTAAACATTTAGGTTTTAGTACAGGATAGCTTTATTCCTCTGTTGGTGCTACAAATGTTACATTGCCACACGCACAGTTGAGAAAAAAAGGGTTTGCGTGAATTGGTAGTAATACATTAAAATAAGATCTGGGTTGGGGAGCACACAAATTAGCATGACAACGACTTTTTCACAGGTTTGTGATCTCTCAAAATCAAATTGCCATTGTGTTAATTTGAAGCTTGAGCAGAAAATACAAAAATGCAAATGTCATCCAGATCATTTAAAACAGGGGTCTCAAAACTTTCTAAACAAAGGGCCAATTTATTATCCTTCAGACTTTAGGGGGGCTGGACTGTGGCCAGCAGTATATGCCCTGATGTCGGACAGTCGGAGGAATAGTGCCCCTTCATTGGTGATTGTAAGAGGAATAGTGTCCCTTTAGTGGTGTCAGTAGGAGGAAGAGTGCCCCTTCATTGGTGTTGGTGAGAAGAATAATGCCCTGTCATTGTTGTTAGCGACAGGAATAGTGCCCATCATTGGTGTCAGTGGGAGGAATAGTGCCCATCATTGGTGTCAGTGGGAGGAATAGTTCCCCATAACTGGTGTCAATGGTAGGAATAGTGCCCCATCATTGGTGACAGTGGGCAAAATAGTGCCCCATTATTGGTTTCAGGGGGTGGAATAGTGCTCCATCATTGGTGATTGTAAGAGGAATAATGTCCCTTTAGTGGTGTCAGTAGGAGGAAGAGTGTCCCTTCATTGGTGTCAGTGAGAAGAATAATGCCCTGTCATAGTTGTCAGCGACAGGAATAGTGCCCATCATTGGTGTCAGTGGGAGGAATAGTGCCCATCATTGGTGTCAGTGGGAGGAATAGTGCCCATCATTGGTGTCAGTGGGAGGAATAGTTCCCCATAACTGGTGTCAATGGTAGGAATAGTGCCCCATCATTGGCGACAGTGGGCAAAATAGTGCCCCATTATTGGTTTCAGGGGGTGGAATAGTGCTCCATCATTGGTGACAGTGGGAAGGAATCGTGTCCCATCATTGTTGTCAGTGGGAGGAATAGTGTCTCATCACTAGTGTCATTGGGAGGAATAGTGCGTTATTGTTGGTGTCAGTGGGTGGAATAGTGCCCCATTGTTTGTGTCAGTGGGTGAAATAGTGTGCCCCATCATTGGTGTCCATGAGAGGAATAGTGTCAAATCATTGGTGTCAGTGGGAGGAATAGCATGCCATCGCTGGTGTCAGTGGGAGGAATAGTGCGCCATTATTGGTGTCAGTGGGAGGAATAGTGTCCCATAGTTTGTGTCAGTGGGAGGAATAGTGCCCCATTACTGGTGTCAATGGGTGGTATAGTGCCCCAACATTGGTGTCCCTGAGAGGAATAGTGTCCAATCATTGGTGTCAATGGGAGGAATAAAGTGCTTGCTGGTGTCAGTGGGAGATATAGTGCATCATCCCTGGTGTCAGTGGGTGGAATAGTGTCCCATCATTGGTATCAGTGGGAGGATTAGTGTCCCAACACTGGTGTTAGTAGGAGGAGTAGTGTCCCTTCATTGGTATCAGTGGAAGGAATAGTGCCCTATTGTTGGTGTCAGTGGGTAGAATACTGCCCCATCATTGGTGTCCATGGGAGGAACAGTGTCAAATCATTGTGTCAGTGGGAGGAATAGCGCGCCATTGTTGGTGTCCTGTGGGAGGAATAATGCGCCATCATTGGTGTCAGTGAGAGGAACAGTATCCCATTGTTGGTGTCAGTGGAAGGAATAGTGTCCCCATCATTGGTGTCAGTTGGAGGAATAGTGCCCCATTGTTGGTGTCAGTGGGTGGGATAGTGCCCCATTATTGGTTTCCATGAGAGGAATCAGTGGGATGAATAGTGGGCCATCTATCATAAGGAGTTCAAAAAAATCCCACAGGAAGTGTGTTGTACTTCAGTAGGCAGCGCCACCTGAGACAGGAACGAGTCTCTGAATATACAAATGCAAACACACAGAAATATAAAAACAAAGAGCTTATCTGCAGCCATCCCACACTGGATGAAAGCCAATCACCGGAAGAGCTGCTTGTGACAGCAAACAGCATGTAGTGAGTGAGGAAACCAATTCCAATATTCCAGGAAGTAAGGAGAGCCACTGTGGAAGACAAGGCAGGATGTGACATCACACCTTGGGCGGGCTGATTACTATGGTAAAACGCCTTTCAGAACTCCTATTGGCGCCTTTTACCATTCAAGTGACTTTCCTGACTTCCTGGAACATTGGACTTCCTCACTGACAACACGCTTTGCTGTCACAGGTGGCTCTTCTGGTGGACGGCTTCCATCCAATCTGGCATGGCTGCAGATAAGCTCTGAGTTTATATTTCTATGGGTTTGCATCTGGCTTTTTAATCATAATAAACCCACTGATGCTGCACTTAGCTGTTGCCCCCTTGTGTTGCTTTTTTGTAATTTACTTGTACTAGCAAGCTGTATGTGGCTCCTGTGGCTACTCAAGCAGGGGAAAGTGCTGGGGATTTTATGCTTGAGAACTTCAGAGCTAATAAAGGTTTTGGTGCATGAGGCCTCAGGCTGGCCATACATGTGTCGAATTTTGAAAGAACATTCTTTCCACAAATCAAAAAGTTTGTTCGTTTAGTGATTCGATGGTGTCACTATTGTTTTCGAAATTCGACTGACCAAGCCTTCAATTTCACCTTATATTGCTACAGCTGTGGCCCACTAATGGTGCGAAATTCAAGTGAAAATTCTTTCTAAATTCGACCCATGTATAGCCAGCCTTAGTTGCATGAAAAAATATATTGGGTTATTCTTTTGATCCACACATATTTTTTTTTTTTTTTTATTAGCCTGGAATTTTCATTACTTCACTGAGAGCACAATAATGTACATTTTATTTTAGAATACAGTGTGTAAAAAATATACCTAAAAATCTTTTTTTTTTTAACTTGAAACAAATAGTGTAAAAAAACAAAAATATATTTTTAAAACATTTTTCAGCTTATAGTTTAAATCGTGAATGGTATATTTATTAAAAGAGTGCCAAATAAAACTCTTATATGTCCTTAACAAACAATATAAAAATTATATAGGTGGGAAAATTACATAACTAATTGTCAAATTAATCGACAAATACAGACGCTGCTAAATTTAGACAAGGCATTTAGGCTTCAATGACCTCTGATCATTAAGGGGTTCATAATATTTTTCAAAGTGTCTTAGAAAATTGACAAAACAAATATATGCCCAGCATGTTTATACTAAATCTTGGGTTCTGATTGGTCAGTGCTGAGTAGAAGGAAATCCCAGAATAATTGAGTTATTAATTGTTGCCTCCTCACTGTCTTGTACTTGCCAAATACATTTTGTAGAAAAACTCAAACAAAACAACTTTTAAAATTTTTTTTACAAGCAGTCACATGACCGGAAAGCTTCAGTTGGTGTGTCTGTCAGTGTGGCTGGTGGGCATTACCTCTATAAGGGCCGGCAACATCTTAGAGCAATGGATACCAGTGGGATGACATCACTGCTCTAAGGATTTAGTGCAAAGACAGGCACACCCTCCTGGGGCTTTGCGGTTCATTTGTATTTGATCTGCATTTGCATTTCCTTTGACTTTTATGGAAAGAGTATCGGTTCTGAGAAAAACAAAAGCCCATTGACACTGGCCCTCAAGTGTTGTAGTAATTCTTTCCCACAGTTTGTCTTGGAAAAAAAAAAACTCAACAGAGGATAATAAAGCCAAGGAGAAGAGACAATTATTAAACTTCCACCATCCCTGCTGCAGGTGATTTCAGAAGGAATATCGCTAAAAAGAATAATGGCAAAGGTGACAGGGCTCAGGAACTCTACAGAAAACTGTTTTCAGGTGAATTCAATTATGAAAATAAAGTTATCAATGAAAACTTCAAACATGCAGTTTTGGTGGTCATACCTTCACTTGCGTGGCGGTCTCTAAAAACACTTTTGGGATGAATAGTAAATCCTTCAATATCATGAACTGAAGATGCTCGTCTCATGCTACAAATACTTTCCTTTGACCGTGCATGAGACAAATGAGAACCTGCATGCAGCATGTCTGGAAATAGTTGGTCCCATTGCCGTTTGGGTGAAGAATGGTCTAGAGGTCCAGTTATATTCACCAGAGGAGAACATTTATTAGAGTCTATTAGTGCCTTTGTATCATCTGCTTCAGAAGGGCTGCAACTTTCCTTAGTGGGGGATTTAAAGTGCTTCATGGCCATAGAGTCATCGCTGTGCTTTGGGTCCACTATGACGGCATCGGGGTCTTCCTGCGGTAATGACTGTTTCCTGTAGTTCAGAAGTCTTAACGATGGTAATCGGAATCCAAACACTTTGCCTGGTAACAGAAAGGTAAAAATAAACGTTAGAACATTTCTAAAGCTTAGCAAGCATTAAATTAGTAAGTGTGACTCTAATATCAATGGGTGCATTATAAAGATTATGGAGCCAAAACTAATACCCCTAATGGCGACCACCAAGTTATGGGTCTATGGGTGTTAAAATATTGTGAGTGTGTGTATATATATATATATATATATATATATATATATATATATAAATTATATAATTTTTTATATTTATCACTTTGAATCTTTTGTGCTCTCTTCAACCCTTCTCCCTAGAACACCCAATGTGTGCAGGCTATTTCATAGCTGCAGACTTCTGCATGTGTTTGTAGTGAGTATTTCCATCCTACTTATTTGAAGGACCTTTGTTGTTTCATTATACATTGTAATTACTATGTACTATTTATGGTTTTTGCTTTCATCTATTTTGTAGAAATATTACATCTCCTCTGTTCTGAAGAAGCGGGTCAAATTCTGTGGAACCCATAGAGATTTACAAGATCTTCCCTTGGATACTCCATTAACACATTCTGAACAACACTGTATCAAATGAGTTGGTAAAGCATCACAAGTGATTTGATTTGATGTATATAGTATATATTGAGAGTATCTTCAAGGGGGTAGAACTGTACGAGAGTTGGTATTTCTGTTAATACAGTATATGCTGTACAGGAATGTTTTAGCTGTATAATTATTTTTTTTTTATATTGTTTAAGTTACATTTTTATATTTTTTTTTAACTTTGGGTTGTAGTAAAGCCATGGTCACCAGAAATCTCTGATTATTTTAAACCAGCTTTATTCATCTAGGGTGCCAAGGTTATCCCAGGGAGTATACTCTCTCTGTCTCTGCTATAGGTACTCAGTTTTGTTACAAGCAGTGTCAGAAGAATTACAACTCCACAGAGGAGTGGGTGCTGTGTCCGTCAATGAACATCAGAGAAATGGATTTTAAGGTAAGTCAAAAATCCCATTTTCTCTTTGGTTCATTGATGGACACAGCTCCTGATCTTCCTAACCATTGGGACGTCCCAAAGCAGTGTTAAACATGAGGGGTGAGAACAGTGAAAAAGAAATTCCCAAGGCTAGCTATAGCCAACCAGGTAAACAGGAGCTCAACCAAAACAACTGGAGCTCACCTGAAAAAAAACAATACACCCTCAAAGAGGACCAGGTCCTCTAAACAGCAGCCTGCAAAAATGTTGCGGCCAAAGGAAGCATCCACAGATGCCAAGACAATAACTTTATAGAACTTTGTGAAAGTGTGCATCGAACGACCAGGTGGCTGCCTTGCAAACCTGCGTCACTGATGCCTGATGGCGGAAGACCCAGGAGGTACTGAGCGCCTGAGTAGAGTGCGCCTTGACAGGGTAAGGAGGAACCTGACCCTTGATGGAATAGGCCTGAATAACCGTCTGTCTGATCCATCTGGAAATGGTCACAGAGGAAGCAGACAACCCTTTCCAAAGCCCATCCGTGAGCACAAATATTGAGGTTGATTTCCTAAAAGACTCCGTAGCTGCCAGGTATACTCTAATCACCCAGACCACATCCGAGGCATATAGCCAAAAATATACCACGCTAGTAGCCCTGTGAAAGAAAACATAAGCAGCCAACACAACAGAAGGCAGTCTGTGTACTATATTGGAAATAAAAAGTGCAGCGCTACTAGTATCTAAAGTGTGTCAATGTATGTGTAAAAACTATCAATGACTGATATCTACACAAGTAAAATTATAAGTGTGAGGTTACTATAACCAGTTACACATAGTGCAGTGAATAGTGAATAGTGCGTAATAAATGTAATAATTTGTGTTAAAATAACAAAAAACTCAAAATAACATCAAAGGGATTATAAAGGACAAAACAGAAGAAAAAAAGTCCATATATTTAGAGTCCATATTGGATTGGATATATGAATCTTCAACTTGTGACCCAAGTGGTTGTTAAAAACACTATTAAAAAATGTGAATAAATCAGCCACCACCAATATCAAGGAATATTGCCAGAGCAACTAGACCCAATTTGGCTTATGCCTAATGGGTCAACACAGGCAGTGGTGCATCTACACCTAGTTAGGAAGGGGAGAGGATTGTTGCAATCACTTGCGTCACTTTCCACTCTCCACTTTCCACACCAGGAAGTACTACACCATCAATGAAAGTGACTCAATGGGGAATCCACAAGTCACAGTGGGACATAAAGGTATTGTAACGCTCCTGCGTTTTTAGTATAGCAGTAAGCCGTGAGAGCTGGGTTACCTGCTGTGTCAGAGTCTGATTCTTTTCTTGTACGTCAGTCAGAGCAAGTATTAACGCTTTTACTTGTTGTGTTAATTGTGTCACTTGAGTGGGTAATTCTGCTGAATCCATTTTTAAGGTTCGTTCAATCTGTAACGCTCCTGCGTTTTTAGTATAGGCTGGATTTGCAGCTGCAAAATCTCCACTCAGTAGTCATGTAGAGATGTGTTGAATACCAGATCCAACTCTCCAGGACTCATAACCGTGGGCCTGCCAGCTTCAACATACAGATATATACACACTCAATGAGATGTTCCTGGAGTGATAGGATGTATATGATAGTATGAAGGTGATGTGCTGAAGGGACAGGTGTGAACAGTGACAAGGATGGTAATCACTTGATAGGTTTGTATAGGAGAGTTCAAGATGGTATTTAGGAATGCAGATAGGTTAGTATCGAGTATGCTAACAGGTGGTGAGGACAGCAGATGACAATTACAGGATAGACTAACCCAGTGCAAGGATAGATAGTAGTAGACAGGAGAGCTAGCAATCTATGCAGCAGTGCAGATGATAGATGGTAGTAGGCTCAAGAGCTAGCAATCTATGTAACAGCGCAGATGATAGGATAGTATGGATAGGTAGTAACAGTTCTTAATGTGCATAGGTAGATAGTGCAATAAGGTTATGGAGGGTTCCCCTGCGGGGTACTTATCACTTGTAATGTTAGTAGTTTAGAGAGGTCCAGTAGATAAGGAATGATCCGGTAGCGAGATACAGGGATCAGTAGCGAAGTTCCAGTCTGCTCCAGGTAAAAGGGAATAGCTGGAGGTTCCGATCGAGAGACAGGCTTGAAAGCATGTGGATAACAAGGCAGGTTGAACGAACAATGTAATTGAGACCGCCGGCGGTTGAAATAGCCGCTCTGCGGCGCTCAGCAGTGACATCATCGTTCTTAAAGGTATATGCGTACCACCTGAAGAGAAAGGTGGGACGCATTACAGAGAAAGTGGTGATTAAGGGTACCGGAGGTACCAGAATCTTACAGGTATCTTCTCAAGTTATGCTCAGTCAATGGATACCCAGAGAGAAAATACAAAAGGACCTCCATATAGTGTAAAACAGTAAAAAGATTATTTTTTAAGGGTTAAAAACACTTACGGTTAAGTGTATAAAGGTAGGCCTTCAACAAAATATTCAGTAGACACCATGGAACGCAATGGCACAAATGGAGCTAAACCCGTTGCGTTTCGTCTAACAAGACATAATGCCATGACAGATTATGTCTTGTTAGACTAAATGTGTCGAGTTGAGCTCCATTTGTGCCATTGGGTTCCATGTTGTCTACTGAATATTTTGTTGAAGGCCTACCTTTATCCACTTAACTGTAAGTGTTCTTAATCCTTAAATAAATCCTTTTTTTTTACATTATGTGGAGGTCCTTTTGTCTTTTGACCCGGTCATATGCGACCTCGCGAGGCATTTACCTCACAGGCCAGCCCCCGTCCGGTGGGGCTATGTTGCAGCTGACCTAGCACGGAGCTGAGGTCTACGTGCGCTTTCTGGCCAGACTGGGGGGACCACTGGATCTAGATTATCAAAGGAAAGAATACAGGAGAAAAAAAAATCTAAATGAAAACATTGCCAGGACCAGGGATCCAAGCAAGGAACTAGGTCCTTACTTCTGACTAGGCAGAAAGAAAACTGAGTACCTATAGCAGAGAGAGAGGGAGTATACCCCCCGGGACTGCCCATAGGCATAGCCAGACTTTTTTTCTGCCTCATGTCCGACTCCTGTAGGAAGCAGTATAACCTAATGGTTAAGAAGATCAGGAGCTGTGTCCGTCAATGAATAAAAGAGAAAAGGTTGAGAAACACAGTTTAAACAATTTTTATATACAGATTCTCAGGACGAGGTTCTTGGTTATATACCTACCCTCTTCCTATGTTATAAATTGCTATTGGTTAAAATACTGTATAGTTGCTGAGCTTACCCACAGAATGCATGATACAAAGGATAGTGCTATAGTATCCCCATGAATCGACCTGTAAACCCTGAAGAACCTGTAATGTTGCAGAAAACATTACCTTGTAAAAGAGGTGGTTAAAAAAATAGGAGCCAGTTTTTCTTTACTTATTTATTAGGGTTTTGGGGTTTTTGAGTGAGGAGTGTTATGCCCTGCTTCCAATGGAAAGTAAGGCCTGCAGACCCAAACTAGCTAATTCCATACAATTAAAGTGACTGTCAACATAAATAAAATGTAAAACCCAGCCATAGCCATAAAAGAAGACAGGACAAGTTTGTCATGCAGTCATCAATAGCCGGCAAACAGAAAAAGCACAAATAACCTCACCAAGCCATCACATAAGACAAATCTAAAACAAGAGACAGAAATGGAGGGCAGCAGCTTCAGCCAAAAAGAACCCTGAGCAAGCCCAACACTTCTATGAATTAAGCCAACTAAACACCATCCCGTCTGCTTTAGCTTAACACCTGGCCCTAAAATGGTGTCATCTTCCTATATGCAGTTAGAAGAACGTTGTTAATGCACTGCTTTTCCAAACACAACACTTCTACATTTGGGCCAGTGTTTTTTTTAAGGACTTTAGCTTCTCTATAAAGAGGTAAAGTTTCTGTCCAGTTGACCAGAGTAGAAGAGTCTGGATTCACCTATCAGGTGTGTTGAGAGTATACTGTAAAATGTCAATCAGGTTTTTGAACCCAACTGCCATGCAGAAAGCATAGGAATGCAATATTGCTGCGCCGACCCCCTAGCTAAAGATGGTCATAGATGGGTCGTTTTTTCAATCAGCCAGAGGACTAAAATAAAAAACGGATTCCTCCATTCACACATGCAAGGTAGATGGAGGATTCCCCTCGGCCAAGAGAATGTATTCTGACAGTAGGACTAGTTGACTGGCATGTCCAACAGATGTTGATGAAACAATCAACTTTGGTCAAGTAGTGTCTAAACACTGATTTACATTTTGTTCAGTCTATGGCCAGCTTACGAATAAGGTCTTAAAGGGCTAAAGAATGTCAGCACAAAGCACATGACAAAGCCTTGGTACCATCATGAATAGTCCATATTACAGCCTTTCTTAACATTTTCACTCCAGAGGAACCCTTGAAATACACAGTTCTCAGAAACAGTTCTTCCAAGCTAAACAGAAAAATGCACTTTACATTGGTGGTCAGTAGGAAGCATGCCCCCTTACATTACAAGTTAGAATGCCACCCCTACAATCAGCTAAAAAGATCAGTGGTGTTTTGCTCCTTACTCTGCCAAGTGACAATAGAAATGGAACTATGAAACCATCATTAGATGGGAGGCCAATTAGCCACAGCTCTAGAAACCCCTAGTACCCTCTGGAGGAACTATAGGGTTTCGTGAAACTCTGCTCAAAAATGGCTGCCATATCATGTACCTGGCATATATTCTGATCAGTACTTCGGTTTTAACATTCTACTACGGAATACTGTATGTTTTTCCATGTCTTTGCTAAAGTACATTTTCTATTTTTTTAATGGCCCAAAAGCAATTACCTCTCTGGTTTTATTTATAGCTTGTACAGAGAAACAGTTTTGTCATGTGCTATCCAAAATTGAGATCACTGTAAAATATAATCCAAGTGAAGCCAGCATGATTATACGTGATATGTTCCCATTTTCATTCTTCTCTTGCAGAAGCACAATTTGTTTTATTTCACTGCAAAAGGAGATATTTCTGATGTATAATTCACAGTGGAGTATTTGAAAATTGATGCAGACCTTTCCTCCTCTATGTACATTTAAATGAGCTGCAGATCCAAGTAATCTCATGTGAAAATTGCTTTATATCTTTAAGCTAAAAGTGTTGGAATTGCAAAGACCTGGCCCCAGGGGGTGAAGGCCTAAGCCCTTTACATACTTTATTCTGATCTTCCACGAATATGCAGTTGACAGGGAAACTACAGTTAATTTCAAATGAGTATGTAGAGTTATTAATGTAGTTTACCTAAAATTCATTTTTATTGATGTGACTTTTGACATTTTAATAGACTCTCACTCAAAGCTTCGTAATCACAGACAAAAAAAAGAAAAAAAGTGGCATTTGAAGCTCAGGTGCTTTTGGGTAAATGAGGTTACATTATAATAAACAAAAGTTTAACATTAAAGGTGAAATTCAGGCAAAACAAATTTTGTTTAAATAAAAGAGCCGCATGTATTTTGATTTTGGCTATTTCTTCTAGATCTGTGTGGTAATCAATGTGTGATAATCAAGCAAAACTTCTCCCCTTTGTCTCTTTGCAGAAACTTCCTGTAATGGAGACCAATCACTGCTGCCCTCTATCCACCTGCAGGGTGACTGGCCTTTTCTCCGCCCCTTCCTGTAGTTTTCTTCAGAAAACCTGTAGTGGGCGGAGCTGCTGGGTCCCTCCCACATCTCCCCTCTCTGCACAGGCCATGTATAGCACAGTGATGACGACACTGCTACATTTAAAAAAAAACAATAGCTTATTTTAAAATAGCATTTAGTGTGCAAAAAAAAATGATACTTATAGCCATTGTGCCTATTGAAGGATATGGTTGGATTAAAATGTTTGTGCCTGGAGCTCAATATTGTCACTAATGCCCCGTTTCCACTGAGCTTTCTGGTACGGTTCGGTACGGTACGCTATTTATGCCGTTTCCATTGTGAATGGTACACTAATTCCGAACCGTACCGTACCACTTTTCTGGTACCCTTTCATTGGGGTACCAAGCACATTAGTACCGTACCAACAGGGTGGAGCTACACTCGGCAGAACTTTGATTGGTTGACAGGGAATTGTCTATCACAGGTTTCCTGCTACACCACGCCTATCATGAAAGGGTACTATTGGCAGTGGAAACGCAAGGTGTACGGTTCCGAACCGTACCGTACTGAACCGAACCGTACCGTACCGTACCACTCAGTGAAAACAAGGCATAGTCACGTTACCCTCCATTAATTTCCCCTGTTAGCGCTGGCCACATGCAAAATATGCGGCCTCTGGGCTGGTGGGCCTTGGCGTGAATTGGTGGAATACAGCTGTGCCGAGAGTGCGCGTCCTGCACAGTTACCGGCGGTTAACGAAAAGCTCATGATCACTGCTTGAGATTGGGAGTTTTCCAATCATGTGACTGCCGTGATAGCCAATCACATGATCACAAACCCCACTACAACTCCCACATCCTAAACCCCTTAAAGGGCCGGTAGGCGCCAGCTCAAAGGGGTTAAAAAAGCATTTCACAAAAAAAAAAAGTAGAAGTCCACAGCTATAAGAACTGTTATAAAACACATACTTACCAGGCAAAGAAGTCCAGCACTGTCTTCCGAAAAACCTGATGTCTTCATGGCTCTTTTTGTTCTCACACCGTCATCATGGATTTGGAAGCTGACCGTAACTTATTGGTTACTTATGGCTATGAGCTACGGAGCATGTTTGGGATGAGAACGGCAAAAGACTATCTTATAGCCTCCTGGGATGTGCAATGAACAGCCCAGTAGGTTGCTGGCATGGGGGGGGGGGGGGTTATGTGCGGTAGGGGGGTGGGGCTGGGGGGCTGGGGTTGGCAGACTGTGGAGACTGGTAAAGGTACTTGCCACCCAAAAAAAAGTTGCCAAATGTGTAAAGAGAGGGTTATCATTTTGCAAAGGGGGAGATGTGAGCAAAGGTCTGCTTCAAAAGGTTGAAACATGACATGAAATAGGACAATAGTGGCAGTTTAAATATTTCCTTTATGAATTGCACAGTGATAGCTGCTACATTAAAGCAAAACTGAAATACTGTAGCCTTTTCTAAGTCAGACACTTTGAAACTAAAAGGTAAAGAGAAACTTAACTTCCCCTACATCCCCCCCGATACCCCCTACCTTTTATGAAGGGAAAAATTCTAAATACACGCTCACTTGTCCAGGAGATCCAGCGTTGTCCTACAGTGATCTGCTGTTCAACTGTCTCTGCCTCCATTTTCGCCCTAATCAGCCGGCTGCCTTTTCTCGGTTCACGATGCCCAGCTGTTCTGTGGATTGGCTCCCGTAGCCTTCTGTGATATGAGATGGGGGGTTTCCCAGGGGCACGTGTAAGTGGGATACATCATTCTAGCTTAGGCCAGAATGGCAGTGGGGCCATCGGTAAAAACAAAAAGAAAACAGCAAAGCCCCTTAAAAATAAATCTGCTATTATTAATGGGGAGGAGGGGCGAAGGCATAAAGAAAAATTTCATTTGTGGTGTTAAGTTCTGCTTAAAAATAGTGCATGTATGCAGATTCGTAAATCTGTTATGCTTTTTATTATCTATGTCATATTACCTATATCCCACCTTGCCTTTTCTGTTCATCAGCATTAGAGGGAGCTGATAAGGGTGGTGCTACTGTCTGAGGAAATGGATGTAATTGTCATTCCATAGGTGGGTGCAGCCTATTGCATTAGAGTGTGCACCCCAAAGCTTAAACACACATGCCTTTCTCTGCAGCCTCCGCTGTATAGGCCAGAAACAAGGGGTGGGCAGGTGAGGCGGTTGCCCTGGGCGCAATAGTTTATTTCAGGGAAGGGGGCATTGCCAGGTGTTTCTGTTACAAGGCTGACAGGAGTAGTGACAGCGGTATCACTGCTAACCCTAACCCTAAGGGAATGGGGGTGCAGTTGGGTATCTTTGCTGTGGGGGCCGGATGTCCCGGCACTGTGCACGGGACAGTGAATGAATGGGAAGTTATAAACCAATCTTCCGATTCTCTAAGTATATACCTGCTTCAATCTATGAGAACGTTTTTTTCTATCCATGGATATGCAGGTACTGTTAAGCACAAGGTTTGATCCGTGTTGGGTAGTAGAATCAAACATGGAGAATTGATTACTTCCGCCCTTCTTTCTTCTCTGTCTGGAGTCTGCTTGTACTTTTGCTGCTGGACATTTCCGCCCTTCCTTGTCTATTAACATAACTGGCAGGCGTTCGTACCGCCTCCCGGTCTGCGTAGGGGAAACAAATAGGCGTGGAGTCACGTCCGACATCCACGCCCCTGACAACATCAAGCCTATGACGAAACACGTTGGGTGGAGTCAGACGTGACGTTACCATGCCCCTAGAGCCGGCCTACTACAACCTGAGATTACGCTGTTGTTTGTTTTCTTATACACTCGTTTGGGATTTATGCCTACTTTGAAGCTTGTTATGTAAGCGCAATTGTTACAATAAATGCTTTTATGATTAAAACGGTATCACGCTATGTCCGCACCCCTTCCTTTTATCTTTTGGGAATTGAGCCCCTTTGAATGTCTCAGCATACTTGATACAAACCATCACACCTGGTGAACTTCTATGAATGTATACGAAGCCTGCTGTGTTCTATCCCTTGATTGGGTGACCAGATACATCTGGTAAGCGGTGCATTTGGACGTTCAGTGTTGATGAATATTCACGAGTGTGCGTACTGCTGGGATCTGTGGTGCCTTTTTTCTACTTGTGATTCATATGGATACACGGGATTAATGGGGTCTCATGTGTGAGTGCAATCTCCCACTTTTTCCTTTTTTTCCCAATTTTCTGTACGGTATCACGCTATGTTTTTTCCATATATCCTGTCCTATATATGATCTTGGAAATCTTTGATCACATGCTACTGAGTGCCTGCCTGCTTGACATTGGTGAGAGGTGGACTGGGTGGATCCTGCCAATACTCTCTTAGAGCGTACTGAGGTCTATCTATTAATTTGGATGACCGATTGCATCTGGTAAGCGGCTTTTCTTTTTTTTCATTATCGCCTGTGTGCCTTCTTGCAATATCACTCTACGGAGCAGCACCTACAGTTTTGGATCTGCTACATATAGAAAAGATTTTTTTCAACAACACGATTCACATTCAGATGTTGGAATTAAATATATTATATTTGGGCATTGATTTATTGGGACTGTTATTTATGGACTCATAATTTTTAATGTGTTGGATATCACTTGCCGCACATTCACTTTTATAAATACTATCATGTATATATACATGGGTTAAGCGCTACACATATATCTTTACAATGAATGGGAAGTGCTCTGTGCTGAGCAGCTTACTGTTCATTCACAAATTAAAGCACAGTTTAATATGCTTCAATTTGTGAATGAACGCAGTGAGTTAGTGTGTTCACTGCGTTCATTTAGAAAAAGGAGGCACTGGTAAATGACATATTTGCAAGCCCTTTTCCCCACTCTCCACCATGAAATATCCCCTGCAGCAGCTGGGAGAGAGCAGATGGCGGGAAGCCAGCAGCACTGCAGGCGATGGGGGGCAACACGGGGGAAGCCCAGGCAGTAGGGGGAATCGGCACCACACGTAGTGATTAGGGTGTGCCCAGGCACACCTGGCACATCCCCCTGCATATGCCTATGTGTCATTCCCTCCCTCACAGAGAGTTCAATGTAGGAACTATTTTCATTTTTTGCCTGAAACCAAGTATATATTAGGGTGGCAGTTCTATCCCTTTCCTATTCCCTCCACTCTTCTGTTCTTTTAATAGCCACTCATCGATTGCTTTACTAAATTCAACTCTTAATCAAATAAGAGAGGAGAGCAAAGGGCAGGACTGGAGGGAGCCACATTGTTCTTTGCAGTGATGGTCTCTGCTTCTCATGCAAATGTAGGAGTATAATGGCATATTGAGAGGGTGGTATGGAAAGCCTTCACTCTCTGAGCCATGCAACAAACAGAGATGACGCCAAGAGGTCACAGAGAATCCCAGGTCCTGCTGCTATGCCTATACAGCAGCAGTGGGATCTTCTGGAAAAGTGCCAAGAAGCATAAGATTTACCCCCCTTCATGACCAGGCCATTTTTGTCAATATGGCACTGCATTACTTTAACTGACAAAAGCGTGGTCATACAATAATTTACCCAAAAAAAGTGGATGTCCTTTTCCCACAAATATAACTTTCTTTTGGTGGTATTTGATCACCTCTGCCTTTTTTATTTTATTTTATAAACATATCCAATAAAAAAATAAAAAAAATCTAATTTCTTGATAAATTTTGGCCAATATGTATTCCGCTACATATTTTTAGTTAAAAAATCCCAATAAGCGTATATTGATTGGTTTGCGCAAAAGTTATAGCTTCTAAAACTATGGGATATTTTTATAAATGTATTTTTTTTTTTTTTAACTAGTAGTGGCGGTGATCAGCGACTTATAGCGGGACTGCAATATTGCAGGTGACATTCAGACACTAACTGAGACTTTTTGGGGACCAGTGATACAAACACAGTGATCAGTGCTAAAACAAATGCACTGTCACTGTACTAATGACACTGGCAGGGAAAGGGTTATCAGGGGTGATCAAAGGGTTAATTGTGTGCCTGACCAGTGTTTATATGTAATGTGGGAGGTACTTTTACTAGGGGAAGACATGGGTTCTAGTCCCTGCTTGACAAATATTTTAAAGTGGTTGTAAACCATATATATACTGTACCCATTAAAGTGACTAGCCTTGGGTGATACGCATTGATGAAATAAATCCTCCTATATAAGTTGTACCTATTTATCTGCAGCCAATCTCTTATCCGCAGCTGTTCAAAGTGCACAAATTACACGGCATTTAGAATAGTCAGAAGGCAGGGGATGGGGAACTGGGAGCTGAGTGTAATCTAAGTGAAGAGAATCACCACACCTCCCTCTGCACAGTCTCAAACAGAAGCATGCACAGGTGAGGCTGTCATTCACAGGCTGTGTGCTGAAGCACCCCTCCCTGATCCCCTGTATCTCTTGGAGTTGGCATATCCTTTCAGAAGTGACTTATAAAGATCACAGAGGAAGTAGATAAGAGATAGAAATCACACTAAGTGCTTTGAACTGAGACAAGTACACAGGATATGTTTTGTACATTTTTCAATTAGGAGGTTTACAACCACTTCCGGACCACCCACTGTATATATATATACGTCAATATTCTGACGTTATTTACTGGGCTTATGGCAGGACCTAGCTGGTGGGTGATCTTCTTTCACATAAAAGTAATCCTGGCAGGGGATTCACCATGGGATCAATTTTATGGGCAGCGGGAGAGGTGCTCTCAACGCTTCCCGGACGTTACCCCCGCTTACCGGAGCTACTGGGGGAAACAACACGATCCTGTGGAGTGATGGGCAGTAAGTCGAGTGAGGGTAAGATTGCCCCCACTCAACTCTATGCCCTTGGAGGACCGGAGCAACGTCAAAAGTCACTTGCGCCTAACGACCTTAAAGGGCCCTTTTTTTTGGGGGGCAAATGTAAAATTACATTTTTCTTTTGCTTTTAAGTGTAAATGTGAGATCTGAGGTCTTTTTGACCCCAGATCTCACATTAATTGGGCCCTGTTCTGCTTATTTCTAATTTCTATTACAAGGGATGTTTACATTTCTTGTAATAGAAATAAAAGTAATAAAGAAAAAAAAAATAAGGTGACAGTGTAACAATGTAAAAATCAAAAATAATAGGTAAAATAAATAAAACAAATAAAATAAAAATTTTAAGTGCCCTGTCCCTCCGAGCTCGCGGACAGAAACAAACACATACGCAAGTCGCACCCACATATGTAAACGTGTTCAAACCACACATGTGGGTTATTTCCGCTATCGTTAGAGCGAGAGCAATAATCCTAGCACTAGATCCCCTCTGTAACTCTAAACAGGTAACCTGTAAAAATTTTTAAATTGTTGCCTATGGAGATTTTTAGATACCGTAGTTTGTCTCCTTTCCATGAGAGTGCGCAATTTTAAAGCATGACTTGTTAGGTATCAGTTTACACATCATCTTTCACATTGCACAAAAAAATTGGGCTAACTTTACTGTTTTCTTATTTTTTAATTAAAAATGTTACAATTTTAAGCATTTTTTCCCCCAAAAAATTGCGTCTGTAAGACTGCTGGGCAAATATGGTGTGACATAAAGTATTGCAACGATCTCCATTTTATTCTCTAGCTTCTCTGCTAAAAAAACAAATATATACAAAACAAACACATACAGTGCCTTACGAAAGTATTCGGCCCCCTTGAACTTTGCGACCTTTTGCCACATTTCAGGCTTCAAACATAAAGATATAAAGCTGTAATTTTTTGTGAAGAATCAACAACAAGTGGGACACAATCAGGAAGTGGAACGAAATTTATTGGATATTTCAAACTTTGTTAACAAATAAAAAACTGAAAAATTGGGAGTGCAAAATTATTCAGCCCCTTTACTTTCAGTGCAGCAAACTCTCTCCAGAAGTTCAGTGAGGATCTCTGAATGATCCAATGTTGACCTAAATGACTAATGATGATAAATAGAATCCACCTGTGTGTAATCAAGTCTCTGTATAAATGTACCTGCACTGTGATAGTCTCAGAGGTCCGTTTAAAGCGCAGAGAGCATCATGAAGAACAAGGAACACACTAGGCAGGTCCGAGATACTGTTGTGGAGAAGTTTAAAGCCGGATTTGGATACAAAAAGATTTCCCAAGCTTTAAACATCCCAAGGAGCACTGTGCAAGCGATAATATTGAAATGGAAGGAGTATCAGACCACTGCAAATCTACGAAGACCTGGCTGTCCCTCTAAACTTTCAGCTCATACAAGGAGACGAGTGATCAGAGATGCAGCCAAGAGGCCCATGATCACTCTGGATGAACTGCAGAGATCTACAGCTGAGGTGGGAGACTCTGTCCATAGGACAACAATCAGTCATATACTGCATAAATCTGGCCTTTATGGAAGAGTGGCAAGAAGAAAGCCATTTCTTAAAGATATCCATGAAAAGTTTTGTTTAAAGTTTGCCACAAGCCACCTGGGAGACACACCAAACATGTGGAAGAAGGTGCTCTGGTCAGATGAAACCAAAATCAAACTTTTTGGCAACAATGCAAAACGTTATGTTTGGCGTAAAAGCAACACAGCTCATCACCCTGAACACACCATCCCCACTGTCAAACATGGTGGTGGCAGCATCATGGTTTGGGCCTGCTTTTCTTCAGCAGGGACAGGGAAGATGGTTAAAATTGATGGGAAGATGGATGGAGCCAAATACAAGACCATTCTGGAAGAAAACCTGATGGATTCTGCAAAAGACCTGAGACTGGGACGGAGATTTGTCTTCCAACAAGACAGTGATCCAAAACATAAAGCAAAATCTACAATGGAATGGTTCACAAATAAACATATCCAGGTGTTAGAATGGCCAAGTCAAAGTCCAGACCTGAATCCAATCGAGAATCTGTGGAAAGAACTGAAAACTGCTGTTCACAAACGCTCTCCATCCAACCTCACTGAGCTCGAGCTGTTGTGCAAGGAGGAATGGGCAAAAATGTCAGTCTCTCGATGTGCAAAACTGATAGAGACATACCCCAAGCGACTTACAGCTGTAATCGCAGCAAAAGGTATTAACTTAAGGGGTTGAATAATTTTGCACGCCCAATTTTTCAGTTTTTTATTTGTTAAAATGTTGAAATATCCAATTAATTTCATTCCACTTCATGATTGTGTCCCACTTGTTGTTGATTCTTCACAAAAAATTACAGTTTTATATCTTTATGTTTGAAGCCTGAAATGTGGCAAAAGGTCGCAAAGTTCAAGGGGGCCGAATACTTTCGCAAGGCACTGTATATAATGTTTGGGGGTTCTAAGTAATTTTCTAGCAAAAAATACTGTTTTTAACTTGTAAACTAAACAAGTGCCAGAAATAGGCCTGGTCCTTAAGTGGTTAAGTAAATCATCAATAGCAGCATGCTGCAAAAATGATCACCTCTGAAAACGCGCTCCCTCTGTTGTCATAAAATAGTCCAACTAATAACATATTGTTGCCGTGAGTCCCACTGGCTGTAACTGCAGATCAGAATATAATGTTTTCACACCTGATTACATGTTATATAGAAAACGTCAATAATACCAGTCACTCTCATTTAATTAATTCAGAAATGAATGCTTGTTCAGAATGACACTGAAATGACAGTATCTATTACTATTGTACATCTGCCCATAATAAACCTGTCTAGTACAGCTCCAAAGGAAGCATATTAAGGGGCATCTCGGAAAACGCTTCAACCACCTTTACCAGCATTTGCTGATTTAAAGGAGACTGATAAAGACTGACTAAAACTGCAAGACTTTCTAGAAAATTATGAATAATGAAGTAAAACCGTGCAGGTGCAAACTATAGAAATTAGGCTTCCCTGAAGAATTACCAGGATTAGTCTACATCAGGCTTCTCAAACCCGTGTTTTTGGGTCACACATGACTTACTCCTGCTTGCTCCTTTTATACAGATCTCAGTTGGTTGAAGGATTTATATTGAACAATTTCCTTTAGTTAATAAAAAATAAACTGCAGCTGAAAGTGTGATGAAATGCTTTTTGGCCCCTTTCTCTGGGATACAATGTTATTAGGTGCAAGTACTATAATGTAGATTATCAAAGAGCTATACTCTTTTTCTGGAATATGTATAAAAAATACCTTTAATTTAATTTAATTTTTTTTAGTTTTGGATAGAGTAAGGGATTGTTATTTTGGTTGCTGTCTGTATCCTGTTGGAGAGATTTCCCTTTACTCTCTGTCCCAGAAAAGCAACAGGAAGTTATAGAAAATCTCACATGTGATTCAGTGCGGTTCGATTTGAACCCATTAATTTTGAATGGGCTCAAATCGCACTGCATTGCACCAAAGTAGTACATGCGCTACTTCTGGAAACTGTCTGGAGCGTGTAGCACTCCTGCTTCATCATAGCTGTTGGTTCTAGCATCTTGGTTTTGGCTATGATGCATTCTCCCTGTCTGTCCACCTGCAGGGTGATTGATGCAGCCAGTCTCTGGGTGGAGACCAAACCTGATTTAGGCCAGCCAAGCCTGCAGTCTCATGCTTGTGATAGCGTGGGTAATATGTGCTCAAGCTGCCTGTCTGTCTGTCCTGCTCTGCTGTTTGGATTCCCCGTTTATGACCTTGGATCGGATATTAACTATTCTCTGAACTCTGCCTTCTTTTTCAATATGGATTAGACCCCGACTACTCTAAACCTTGCTGCCTTGTACCTGGACTGTCATTGAATCACTCTGCCTGTCTGCCAACCACAAGTACCAGTTTGCTTTGGTCAGTTTGTGCCTACCCCGGCATGGTAGCCAGCCACTATAGCATTGTGTATAAGTCCTGAGGGGAGCTTAGTACTTGTACACCTGCTTGCCTTATGGGAAAGGGGGCTGCTATAGGTGAAAAGCACAGACGCTAGCTATAGTGCCTGGCCACCTGAGTTAGGGATAAGCATAAAAGAAACGTACTGCAACTGGAAACACACTGCATTTCTGACCTGAGTTTTGGGTGTTGTTAACATTGACTGACACTCGCTGCAGATCGCAGATTTCCCTTAAGGTAGCCATATATGGCTTAAATTACATCCAAATCCTTCTTAACCACCCATAATTGGAGCTGTGGGTGGCACAGAGGGCACTTACCAGTGAGAATCTCATCTGAGCCTTCCTTCTTCTGGGATGTAGCTGCACTCACCAATGATTTCTAGCAGTTGCGAGCATTAGACCCCTTTCTCACATACAGGCCATTTGTCCGTTTTTCATCCATCCGTTGATGGATGAAAAACGGACATCAATGCATTCCTATGGGGAAACGGATGACAACGAATGATCATCCGTTTTCATCCGCTTCCGTCAATATCCATTTTTTTGAACGGATGAAAGCCCTATTTTTCTTCCGTTAAAAAAACAGATCAGACAAAAAATGGGTGTAAACGGACAAACGGTTCGTTTTTCATCTGTTTTTGCATTGGTAGTGGATGTAAAAAAAAAACACATGAAAAATGGACGAAAAACTGATGAATACTTCATCCATTTTGTCGTGACTGAACTGATGAAATGAACGGTCCGTATGTGTGAAAGGGGCCTACATATAGTCTCCAGGACTGTGTAGTGAAGTTTTCAATTGTCTCTTCCATTATACCCACTGGCATGGGTGGTGGAAGATGGCATTTAAAACTACTAAATTCAGGGAGGACTGGGGGGTGAGGAGGGAGCGGTGAGTTAGTTCACCTTTTAATTTTTTTATGAAAAGATGAATTTATGCTATAAATTACAGTAATCGATTCACTATTTTTTTTAAATGTGACTTAGTGTAGTTTTATGTATGTATTTGTGTGCACATTTATTTTATTGTTATACAGTCTTTGGTATGGTTCATTTATTTCCTTAAATCCATTAGCATATACTTTAGCCGTTTGCCTTAACTATAGGATCTGTTTGCGTTCTGCATATGTTGAAGTGTTTACACATCATTAAATGAGCTCATGTACTACCTTATATATTGTTATAATTGCCTTGTTCCACTGTAAAGTTGTATTCTATGTAGTATTGCTATAATCAATCACTGTTCAGCCATAGCAACACAAATGGAAGACAGATTAGTCATAAGCTTTAGATGCATTGAATTCCCAAACCAAGGCATTAAAAGAAAAAAAAAAAGACACCAGTGATATAACACTCTCTGACTAGTCCTATTTGATGAATACTTTCTTTTATAACTTCCAGCGGTGATGTGAGAAGCGTTTTCTAAATCTTTTCATTCTATAGATGGTTGAAGAGTAGCAATTTTCATTTAACTCACTAATTATACCTTTCGTTTAATCACAATCTTTAGATATTAGAGCAGAAATTAAAAACATGCATGATCTTATAAGACTTTAGAAACCTTGCCTGATAGCTTCAGCTTGTTACTCAGGCTTCAAACATGCATAAAAAACATGTTCTCTGATTCAGCCTTCTTAAAACATAACTTTTTTTTTTTTTTTTTAAACATTCCCCTCTCGGATCTCTGTACATTGATTGCAAGGATTTTAACAAACTTTGTTGCAGATTCCTACCTTTTATTATTATAAAGAAATCCCTATGTGTTTGCATGTGTCCATGTGGAAAGTTAATCTAATAGAAGTGGTTTCATAATTATCAATCAGCTGCTGCACCTGCAGGGCTCTAAAGAGGAAAATTCCTGGGTCTGCATCCCTTTACATGTGATTTCCTATTAAGAGTATGCCACCAAAAATGACATTTTTGTTGCAGGGGATGCCGGAAATTTGACTTGTATCTTAGAGCAGACTTCTGGGAAAAAAATCAGTAAGCCAACACACAAGCAGGCAATGATATTCTGTGTACAGAACACCTCCAGGTAGCCATTTTGCATTTTACAGAAAATTACAGAGCTGCAGATTGAAAAGGAATATATATATATATATACATATATATATATATATATATATATATATATATATATATATATATATATATATATATTGAATATATATATATATATATATAATTGCGACGCAAGTCATATTGTAATTGAATGTTATTATTATAAACTATATGACTTGAGTCGCAATTGCATGTACTATATATATGTATATTTTGCTATTTATTTTCCCATGAAAGAGGAGTTACCCTTTAAAGCTGAACTCCAGAAATAGATTTTTTGGTATATTTACATTGACCCAGCTTCAATCAATGTTAAGTATGCATATGCTAGACCTGTGGGATCCCTGTGGAAGCTGCAAATCACTTTAGAAGGCGTGGCTTCTACATTGATGGACACTGTGTACTGGGTCCCATGCCCAGCATGGGCACCATTAACAGAACACCTTGCATTTTTTTTTCATTGAATGCAAGGTGTTCTCTGATTGGACTCGGTGGAGACTGTGACATCACGACTTGTATTACTATGTCTATTTTAGTGATTTTATAGCATAAATATGAAGTAACATTTTTTAAGAACACATACTAATGAACCTGTTGGACTGCTTCATGAGCTTAGGACTTAGAATGATGCTACTGGAAGTAGGAGGAGGGGAAAGAGGACTTGAACAAGCCATGTGCTGAAAGACAAGGGGACAGTAGTTTTGGAGGACTATGGGGAAGGAACAGTCTGGAGGTATCCTCATTAAAAGGAAGAAAACTCCATCACCAGGAAGAACCAAGTTTAGTAACTGTTTAGTGTATGCCTATTACATACAGTGGGGGGGGGGGGGGGGTATTTGACCCCCTGCTGATTTTCTGTGTTTGTCCACTGACAAAGTAATGATCAGTCTATCATTTTAATGGTAGATTTATTTTAACAGTGAGAGATAGAATAACAACAAAACAAATCCAGAAAAACGCATTTAAAAAAAATGTATAAATTGATTCTCATTTTAATAAGTGAAATACGTATTTGACCCCTTCGCAAAACATGACTTAGTACTTGGTGGCAAACTACAGTACAGAGGTCAATGCTTGTTTTATACACCTTTTTGGCATCCATAACCTGGCCACAGGTTCACTTAAAGAGTAACTTTATCTTTGTTGAGAAAAAAATATTCCCCTCTGAGTGATCTTTATACATTGCAGAGATTTTAGCAAACTTTGCTGCAGATTTCCACCCTTTGGTATTCCAAACAAATAGTTGTTTGCCTGTGTCCATGTGCAAAGTGAAACTGTATGGGAGTGACTTTTAATTATCAATCAGCTGCTCAGGTTTCTAATGAGGAAAGTGGCAGGATCTGTATTCCCTTAGATGCGATTTTCCATTGAAAGTATCCCAACAAAAATGATATGTATGTTGCAGGGGATGCTCAAAATCGGATTTGAATCCTAGTGCAGACTTCTGGGCAAATCAGTGAGCCAGTCGCTCAAGCAGGAAATTACATTTCTGTGGGACATTCTGTACACCAACTGTGTATAGAACGCATCCAGGTAGCCATATTGGTTTGCGTTTTACTGGAAATTACAGCACTGCAGATTGAAAGGGGAAAGGTAATTTTTAATAACATTCAATTACAATATGACTTGTGCAACAATTGTAAGTGCTAGATTCTTTTTTGTTTATTTTCTGGTCTTTTTTCTTACAAAAGTGGAGTTACCGGACTACATTCACACACCTTTGGTTGCAGAGCAGTACATTTATTGTGCATTTTAATAAGATCAAATGTGTTGCAATCTCTGAAGAGATTACCAACAACTATTACGTGCAAAGTCCTGCCTGACCAGATACAAATCCAATGGATTGTTTAGTCAGACCCTCACATTACTTGAATCTAGTAAATGTAAATCAGATTGTAAAATCAGATTGTTACATGTATGGCTGGGTTCAGCCTTGTTTTACATATGATACCTAATGAACAATCACGCAGGTTCATTTTTTTTTTTTTTTTTTTGCACACATTGCTAAAATGCATATGGGATACTGCACTTTGTTCTTTTGCCTATCGAATAAGCCTGACAGTACCTGAATCCTCAAGTCTTTCCTATTTCTCTTCTTAGATGTACTGGCTATAGGCCTGTGCTCTTTGCTGTGCACGCTAAGGAAAGCGACAATTTGGAGCAGTGAAGATGACTCAGAGATGAATTCACCCCACTTTCTCTGCGCCCACTCCATACTACATACTTCCTGCTGAGCTCTATAACTCTACAACCTCAACCTCGCTAAGCTTAAAAGAAGAAGAAAATGAGAAAAACAACATTTAATGCTCCCTAACACAGAAAACAGCACAGAAAAAAATATCTATAGGCACCTGTCCATCACTAATAATTCAATGATAGATGCAAATTGTAGGAGTGCTGAACTCCAGAGTACACAAGAATCAGCACCTAGGGGTATCAGATCCTATAGATCTGTTACATGGTTTTACATAAAAATTATGCACATCTTCAATATAGTTCACCTCATTATACTGTATATATATATATATATATATATATATATATATATATATATATATATATATATATATGGGGCTTTTTTCAGTTGGAACGTGGTGGAACTCAGTTCCACCACCTTTGACTCAGGCCCTCTACTCCCTGCTCATCACTATCACTTGTAAACACAGGGTCGTGGTTGAGCTCCTGCACCTTTTTCTCTGAGAAAAAAAGCCCTGTGTATATATATATATATATATACATTATAAATATATATATATATATATATATATACATATACATACATACACAAACACACACACACACAGTAACAGTGTATGTGCGTGTGTATATATAATATGCTTGTTCTACATCAGTTATGCCCCATGGTTAGTACACATTGTGACAGAGCGAGACCCTGTCACTATGAAAATGGAGGAGAATATGACACAGGATTCACATTAAGGGTTAATGCAAGGTTTCAGACTATTGTTTCTGAGTGGAAAAAGCTTTGTTCTTGGTAAAAAGTAAATAATTGGCATAGTTTTTAATCTACAAAATGTGTTGTACAACCAACGATTATTTATCTTGGACTGGTCTGATGTTACGAACATTATTTCTGATTGGTTGCTATGGGTTGGTGCACTTTGCATTAAGCAATGTTCTTACCCATTTAAATATAGGATCATACATCTATTCTGGCACTGCTGATACAAGGTGATAAGGCAATTTTAGAGGAACATTTGCTGCTGGCTTATTTTGTTAAAGACACTGAGGATAATTTATTATAACTGGAAAAAAGAAAGTAAGCATATGTTGAATTACTTCCCAAAGCATCCAATCAGGTTTCATCCTTCATTGTATGGTAAAAAAAAAATTGTGTGTAACATGTAGCGCTGCAAAATAAATATATATTCCGGTGAATAATAATCAAGTATGAAACATCCAAAAGTCCCAAATACATAGAGTAAGGTGTATCAAACAGCCAGGACTGGGGATAGATGAAACTCCTTCCCTTCACCACAGAGGCCCATCACCAACACTTAGAATAAGATGTTTCCCTCAACCAGAGCTAGAGGACCTGTAACGTGACTTGCTCCAGTCGTCTTGTTGTGTTTTCTATTCATATGCTATTCACTGGTGGAAATTGGGGGTATCCTTCCCATGATCGTGTTGTGGCATTGCTCTTGTGGCTGCTAGAAATTGGCTGGAGTGTGGATACAAGGAGGTAGTCCCTAAAAGTCCATTTGACCTACCTTATCACAGGGGGTCTTCTAGCTCCGGTAAGGAGACATCTTATTCTGAGTGTTGGTGACGGGCCTCTGTGGTGAAGGGAAGGAGTTCCATCTATCCCCAGCCCTGGCTGTTTGATCCACCTTACTCTCCTTATTTATTTGGGACTTTTGGATGTTTCATATTCTATTATTATTCACTGGAATATATATGGAATGGCAGGAAGGAGTGACTTGCTTATCTTATTTAAATAAATCCTTAACTATTAAATAAGGCAACACAGACAGTCAATTTGGAAATAATAAGGCCGCGGCCATTTATTACTGGTTTACCAATAAAATAATAAAAAAACAATATACATAATATTACAAACCACAACCCAGTCATAAACAACTCAGGTTGTACAATAAATATAACCAAATAAATAAATAAAACCATCCATATATTACATCCAAATACTCGTCCCCCTCTGCAAAGCAGAGGTGACCCAACCAGATAATAATTATGGCCGCGACAAACCAAAGGGGAGGGGGGGGGGAGGGGAACGCTGAGTTGAGATGTCCTGAAGATTGAGCTTTCTCCAGACCAAAGCCGTTCTTAAATAGCCCCCAAGACCACTTTTGGCGGGCACTTTGAGCAGGAATAAAGAGCGGGAAGGCACCCCATTTGCTGTTAATATAGAGGTGGCCAGAAACTCCCCAGATACCCAGCCTAACTTGCCCAGATACCCAAAAGAGCGGGCTTTTTTGAGCGGGAAAGGGGAGCCAGGGAGGCTTAGGAGTCAAAAGTTAAAACCCTCAGTGTAAAGAAGGGGACAAAATGGCTGAAAACCTATAACTAAGATTATTAAACCTACCCCCTTCCGCCATCCCATAGAAAGTGGGGGCTATAGAAGCCCCTCTTTCCTATATTCATTTTGCAGCGCTACACACTACACTACACACAATTTATGTTTAT
This sequence comes from Pelophylax lessonae, assembly GCF_965119305.1. Classification (NCBI taxonomy): domain Eukaryota; kingdom Metazoa; phylum Chordata; class Amphibia; order Anura; family Ranidae; genus Pelophylax; species Pelophylax lessonae. The sequence goes on along the minus strand of NC_138773.1, from coordinate 265,987,758 downwards.
GGTGATAAATATCTCACTATTGTGTTAGCAGCTTTTTCACAATAATTTTACACAAGCGCAATATGTTTTGGATTGTTAATATGGAAAAAATTGTACCAATTCTAATCGTTATGGCAACAACCTAATTTTGTTCTCATTCTCTTTAATAGATTAACCTCATTACAGGGCTTTATCTCTGACTAGCAGTCTTGGATTATCTCTGGACGGTTTCAGTTTTCGGATGATGAGTGTACTGGGCATTGAAGGACAGTGCGGAAATGCAAAATGAATTCTAGTACTATCTTCAGCGTCTATGTTGGAAGGGCTGCCAGACATTATTTTCTAGATCCAGTCAAAGCCTCTGTCATAATCTGCCAATGGCAAACTAGAAAGTCAAAGTAAACCAGTACAGCTAAAAGACTACTGTGTGCATGACTGGCAGTATTGACACCTGCAGACTTGCATTTAACATGGATGGGTTTATCTATGGGTACAAAAATACATTTATCTCGCATTCATACTGCCTGTTGAATATTTGAAACCAGGTCTTTAGAAATGAGTTATGTGTACAACTGTAAAAAAGCAGCCATGATCTCTCTCGCAGACACAGCTGCATTATCTGTTGTTACGCTTTCCTTTAAGGGCATGTGTTGACAGGTTTTGTTTGCTTCAGGCGGGTTTTGCATTCCTAATTAAGTTAATGGAAATTCAAATCCCGCTTAAAGCAAGTTAAATGCAGGTCAGAAGAAGGTGAACTTCAAGTCAAATGCATCTGTCAATGACTTTAAAATGTTCTTTGAAGCATCTCAAACTGATGTCAAACTGAGGCCATGGCCCCAAGACTAAAGGCCGTTGACATAGGCCCTTATGCTTTATTGATTTATTGTAGATTCCAATAGGGCACTAGGTGGACTTCATTAAACAACGTAAGAATAGTCTCACGCAGCCTGTACTTTCTATGTTATTCAGGTTCTCTCTTTTCCACCCCCATCTCTGTGTGAGAGAGAGTAAACATACAGCATTTAAGGTGGACCTGAAGATTCTCTATGTTATAGGGAATATTTAGAAGAGAAATGTTTCTTAAAGTATAACTAAAGGCAAACATGTTTTTCTTAGTTTTGGATAGATTGAAGAGGGATTACACCTGTCAGTTTTTATTGCTGTCTGTTCCCCTGTTAGGCTGTTAGGGAGATTCATCCTCTCTATTTGTCCTGTTTACTATTTTCACTGAAAGTGAAAGTAAAAGAAAATCCCATATTTTGGGTTTGTCACATAAATATAACAGTGAGGATATCTTCCAATGGGGAAACTAGTTCTGGTGACCTGGGAGACCCCAAGGAATTCCCTTAATTTGCAGGGATTTCCTCTCACTTCCTGTTTGGCTTTGAGACAGGCAGTGAAGGGAAATCACTGCAATGGGACACAGGTGGCAAAAAAAATAAAAATCTGACAGGGGTTATACCCTCCCTTACTCTATCCAAAAAGAAAAAAAAATGTTTTGTCTATAGTTCTACTTTAAGCAATACCCTAAAAAATGTCCTTTTGTCTTGACTTCCTCCTGAACAATAGCAGGGCCCTTTCTGGAATGTGAGTGTGCCTATGCACGCCTGTGTCTACAGCCTCTTAACAGTATATATGCAAAGCAAACTCTCAGACACTGCCGACTGTGACTTGTTAGTCTTACTTTACTGGATGCGAGATTTGGTGATGTCACTACTGTGCTGCTTGCCGGAGAGGAATCTGCAATGTATGCATCTCCCTGCTTCGTCTATTTGGTGGATCTGTGCTTTGTAAACTTCTCCTATTGTAGAAATTTCCACAAACCACATCATTATTTTGAGGGAAAAAAGTATCTCTATCTCAATACATTTTTCTTGGTAACAGTTGTTTTTGATTGAAAGCTCCTTAGGAAGGGTAGCACAGGCACACACTATACCACCTCCTACAATGCAGTACTCTATGGTTATAGCCAGGCTTGTCCATTGCTGCATGGGAGTACGGGGGTGCCTCTACCATCATAAAGCCAATATTTCAATGTAAGTTTGAAAAGTATCTGGTGGTACTGCAGCTTGAGTTTGCATGTGGGCACTACTGCCTTTTAATGGGATGCAGAAACAAAACATGAAGCTGATGGAAGAAGTAACAGGCAAGGTTGCAGTTCTTTAACATCTGGGACAAAACTCACAGTAAAGTTGAACAGGTCTAATTTTGCGGCCCTGTGTATTAGAGAATGTCAGTTTCCTCTGGATGCTTCTCGTACAGGCCGTGAAGCACATTTGGCAATATTCCTGCTAGCTATTGTATTTCAACAGCAGTTCCTGTGCTGCAAGCAGCCTAAGCTGGCTTTATAGTACACAATACACCCAAAGGCATTCCAATGTAATGGAAATATTCTCTCCAGGATCTCGCTCCATTTGTGACTTTATTCTCAGCAATTTTCAATAGATTTGAAGAGGTATCTGGTGATTGTATGGAGAACTGAAATAGAAGGTTTGTAAAAGCAAGCACAGTGAAACTCGGCAACAAGGCAAGTCAGTCATCTTACATAAATGGTTGCCATGGAAACACTAAAAGTCTTTCACTAGAGACCTACCTGAGCCATCAAGCAAGGCTATAAAATTACTGATGAAACTTTTCCAAACAGTTTTACTGGGTCATCATGTTACTGGAAGTGACAGTGAACTTAACTTTTTCCATGCCAAGCCAAAAGTTTCATTTTTTATATAAAGCTACCAAATGTGGGCAATTCAAGGGCTTTCATTGTATAATGATAATTATATACAGTTCTTTATTTAAGGACACCATTTCCTTTTTTTTACACGCCTTTATTTATATATTCTCTACATTTACTGTACATGCAGACCAAACCATACATCAAAAAGTGACAGTTTGGACTAACTATGACCGGAGTGGCTTACATTGGTTACCTTATATTCACATGGTTTAAATTGTCTTAGTGTCCATTCACACTAGTACGCCTTGTCAGGCAACTTGGTCAGCCTGACTAGTCACGCACCCTCGCGTCCCATTGTGTAGTACAGGAACGGTTCTAATAGGAGCGACACAAGTCCCTCCCACTTAGAAAAAGGGTCCTGTACTACTTCGGGGCGAACTGGAGCGACTTGCATAGACATTCATTTTATGAAGTCCGTGCAAGTCGTGCCGAAGTCGCGGTGCACGCGACTTCACAGGTCACCCCCTAAGTCGGATCGCCATAGTGTGAACCGACGCTTAAAGTGGAACTTCAATTAAAATTGAAAAGGCATATGAAATAACACATGCAAATAATTAAAGTGTAACTCCACGTTTGTTGACAAAAAAACATTCCCCTCTGGGTGATCTCTGTACATTAACCGCTTGCCGCCCGCCCGCCGTCATATGACGGCGGAGCGGAGCGACCATTATCCTGGGCCGCCGTCATATGACGGCGGCACTTTAAGCAGGGCAGGCGCGCGATCGCGTGCGCGCCGCCCTGCACTGCCGGTGTCGGGGTGTCCCCGGGACACCCCCCGTCACCGGCAGGGGGGAAACAGCCAATGGGCGTGGCTGTTTCCCACGTGATCGGCTGTGTTCCAATGACACAGCCGATCACAATGAAGGCGCCCACCAGATGACCGCGCATGCGCGATCGGGAGCGCGCAGCGCGGTCATGTCGGTGGCACTGTGTTCCGTAGGAACACAGCTGTCACCGGCGGTAGTAAACAGTCACTGACTGACAGTGACTGTTTACTATGTGATCGGCTGTGAATCCATTCACAGCCGATCACAAAATGTAAACAAAGAGCAGTAACTCAGTGTTACTAGCTCTTCTCTCCTCATACAGCTTCCAGTATGAGGGGAGAAGAGCTAGAAACAGTGAGTTACTGCTCTGTACACATGTAACAAAGTAAAAGTCACACTAATAAAGGTCCCCACACAGTCCTCAGCCCCCCCCCAATGTCACCTGTCACCCAACAGTCACCTCATCAGTGCCCAGAAATTGACACCCATAACGTTCACATGTGAGCGCAGCGATCGCGGGCAGAATCACTGCGATTCTGCCCGCGATCCGGAAATCATTGCAAATCGCGGGACGCCTGTGCGGTGCCCCTGACTTGCAATAGCACCCCAAACGCTGTGCGATGTTGCCGCCATTTCCACCTGCCGAATCGCGGTAACATCGCGCAAACATCGCATGACGCCCAAAAAAGGTACAAGAGTTTCTTTGGAGCGTCATGCGTTGTTTGCGCGATGTTACCGCGATTCGGCAGGCGGAAATGGCGGCAACATCGCACAGCGTTTGGGGTGCTATTGCAAATCACGGGCAACGCACAGGCGCCCCGCAATTTGCAATGATTTCTGGATCACGGGCAGAATCGCAGTGATTCTGCCCGCGATCGCTACGCTCACATGTGAACGTAGCCTAAAGTTCACCGGTCACCAGAGACTGCCATCAGTACCGCCGTGCACCATCGCCCTTCACCTGTCACCCATCAGTGACCATCGCCCGTCACCTGTCACCCCATCAATCACCGTCACCTGTCACCCCATCAGTCATCGTCACCTGTCACCCCATCAGTCATCGTCACTTGACACCCCATCAGTGATCGTCACTTGTCACCCCATCAATCATCGTCACATGTCACCCCGTCAGTGACTGTCATCTGTCACCCCATCAATCATCGTCATCTGTCACCCCATCAATCATCATCACCTGTCACCTCATCAATCATCGTCACCTGTCACCCCATCAATCATCGTCACCTGTCACCTCATCAATCATCATCACCTGTCACCTCATCAATCATCGTCACCTGTCACCCCATCAGTCATCGTCACCTGTCACCCCATCAGTCATCGTCACCTGTCACCCCATCAGTCATCGTCACCTGTTTGCCATATACATGCAATCACTTACTGACCGCCTAACGACTATATGCGTCGGCCATTAAAAGCTAAATACTGGGGTTATGGCAGCAGATAACCCCCATAACCCCGGTATTTTTTGAAACGGCGGGCGGTCGGCTTTCAGATAAGGGTGGTCCCAGTGGCGGATTCGCCGCGGAATTACCCTTACGGTGCAGGGGAAGAGGTGCCCCCCCCCCTCCTGCCGCGTCCCAGACGTTTTCCCAGCTTACCGGACCCGCCGGCAGCGGGGAAAACTATCCGGTCCCGGATCCTCAGAGACAGGAAGTCGAGTGAGGGCAAGATGGCCCTCACTCAACTCTAAGGTCTTGGAGGACCGGAGCTACGTCAAAAGACGTTGCCTAGCAACCGGTTTAAAGGGCCGCTTTTTTTTTTTTGCTTTTTTTTTTTCCTCTTTCAACAATTTTTTTTTTTTTTTTTCTTTTTTAGTGTAGTTGTGAGGTGTGAGGTCTTTTTGACCCCAGATCTCACAATAAAGAGGACCTGTCATGCCTATTTCTATTACAAGGGATGTTTACATTCCTTGTAATAGGAATAAAAATGATCAAAACATTTTTTTTTTTTAAACTGTGTAAAAATAAAAAAATAATAAATAAAATAAATAGGAAAAAAAAAAAAAAAAAAAAATTAAAGCGCCCTGTCCCCGTTAGCTCGCGCGCAGAAGCAAACGCATACGCAAGTCCCGCCCACATATGTAAACGGTGTTCAAACCATACATGTGAGGTATCGCCGCGATCGTTAGAGCGAGTGCAATAATTTGAGCCCTAGACCTCCTCTGTAACTCTAAGCTAGTAACCTGCAGAAATTTTTAAAATGTTGCCTATGGGGATTTTTAAGTACCAATGTTTGGCGCCATTCTGTGAGCATGCGCAATTTTGAAGCATGACATGTTGGGTATCTAATTACTCGGCGTAACATTATCTTTCACATTATGGAAAAAAATTGGGCTAAATTTACTGTTTTATTATTTTTTAGTTCAAAAAAGTGAATTTTTTTCAAAAAAATCGCATTTGGAAGACTGCTGCGCAAATATGGTGTGATAAAAAATATTGCAACGATCTCCATTTTATTCTCTAGGGTCTCTGCTAAAAAAAAATATATAATGTTTGGGGGTTCAAAGTAGTTTTCTAGCAAGAAAAATGATTTTAGCTTGTAAACACCAAGTGTCAAAAATAGGCCCAGTCTTAAAGTGGATAAATGGACAACTTTGTGTAAAGCGCTACTTGGATGTGAGGCCTATGTATGTGGCCAGGCTGTGAAAAAGTGTTACACATGTGGTATCGCCATACTCAGGAGGAATAGCAGAATGTATTTTGGGGTGCAAGTTTTGCTATGTACATGCGATGTGTTAGAAATATTGCATAAATGGACAGCTTTGTGTAAAAAAAATGTGTTTTCATTTTCTTTCCACATTTTCCAAAAACTTGTGGAAAAAAATGACATATTCAAAAGACTCATTATGCCTCAAAAATTATACGTTGGGCTGTTTGCTTTCCAAAATGGGGTAATTTTATGGGGGTTTCCATTGTCCTGGTGCTCCAGGGCCTTCAAAAGTGCGATAGGTTGTCAGGAAATGATATGTGTAATTTGTGCTCCTAGAATGCCGGACGCTGCTACTCGGATGTTAGGCCTCTGTATGTGGCCAGGCTGTGAAAAAGTCTCACACATGTGGTATCGCCATACTCAGGCGGAGTAGTAGAATGTGTTTTGGGGTGTAGTTGCAAGTATACATGTGCTGTGTGAGAGAAATAACCTGTTAATACGGCAATTTGTAAAAAAAAAAAAATAAAAAAAAAAATAAATCTTCATTTTGCAAAGCATTGTGGGAAAAAATGACAACTTCAAAAAACTCATCATGCCCCTTATTAAATACCTTGGAATGTCTACTTTCCAAAAAGGGGTCATTTGGGGGGTATTTGTTCTTTCCTGACCTTTTAGTGTCTCAAGAAATGAGATAGGCCTTCAGTACATCAGGTGTAATCAAGTGTGATCAATTTTCAATGAATAGCACCATAACTTGTGGACTCTATAACTTTCACAAAGACCAAATAATATACACTTATTTGGGTTTTTTTTTACCAAAGATAAGTAGCAGTATAAATTTTGGCCAAAATTTGTGAAGAAAAATGACTAATTTGCAAAATTTTATGACAGAAACAAAGAAAAATGCGTTTTTTCACGATATTTTCAGTCTTTTTTTATTTATAGCACAAAAAATAAAAAACCCAGTATTGATCAAATACCATCAAAAGAAAGCTCTATTTGTGTGAAAAAAAGGACACAATTTTTGTATGGGTACAGTGTTGCATGACAGAGTAATTCTCAGTCAAAGTGTGAGAGCGCTGAAAGCTGAAAATCGGTCTGGGCAGGAAGGGGGTGAAAGTGCACTGTAGGCAAGTGGTTAAACAGATTTTACCAAACTTTGTTGGAGATTCCTATCTTTTGTTATTCTAAAGAAATCCATGTTTGTTCCTCTGTTCTCCTGTGCTGAGTGGGTCTAATAGGAGTGTTTTCATAATTATCTATCAGCTGTGGCAGCTGCAGAGCTCTAATGAGGAAAGCTGCTGGGCCTGCATTCCTTTAGACGTGTTCCTATTGGGAGTATCTCACCAAAAATGTAATTTTTGTTCCAGGGGATGCCAGAAATCTTAAGGGTAAAATAATTCATAGAATCCTAAAACCATCAACAACCCAGTGAGTATGGTACTTCCTAGTATTATAGTTATCGTTCAGTCATTTTGGACCGGGAGCTCCAGTAACTGTTTTCAGGCATCAAAATGTTGAAACAGTTCAGCACCACCAGGGGCAAGTACAGTGGGGCGGAGGGTGTACAGTGTTAGTTCACTGTTGCACTTTTTTAAAGGTGAGTTAACACTTTCCCAGATAGCAATCAATTGAGCTGCAAGTTGGAAAATGACTTGCTAAGCTATTGCTAGACTTGCCAGGCTTAACAAGTCTGCTGCACAATTGCAGTAAATCTGCATTGCATGATTCCAGATCAACTTTCTTTGCAAACATTCTGCAAGTCTGCTGCAAGTTCAGGTTTAGTTGTGTTGTGCAATAGTCTTCCCACCACAGGGGTCACTGTGGCTGAATTTTCATGCTGCAGACTTGCAGAGCTCTTGCTGTAGACTCACCACTGCAACTTTGCCCTTGCTAGAGACTTGCCATGCAAATTTGCTACAATTTGGAAAAGTGTCAACTAGAATGTGTGCTTTAGGTGCTCTGCAAGTGTACAACCTGCCAGTAAAAATGTGCAGGAAGTTACCAGACTTACAATTCAACAGTTATCATTGCTATCTGGGTTAAAGCTAAACTCCCGTATAAGCAAATGCTGTCTAAATACAAGGGGAATGTGTATTATTACTTGAATCATGGTGTGCTTTTGTGAATTTCTTGAAAATCTGTGCAGGTATTCAGAGTCAAACTTTGCCTCTATGCAGCTTCCCGTAATTAAGACAAGTCACTGCTGCTCCTTTTCCATGTGCAGGGTAACTAGTCTTGTCTCCGCCCCTCCTGTAGTTTTCTGCAGGCAGCCTGTAGTGGGTGGGGCCTGATGTGTTCCTCCCACAGCTCTGTTTTCTGCATAAACTATTCACAGCAGAGAGATGATGGCACTGCTACTTCTACATGGTAAAACCTTAATTGACAAAGGCTTTTGGTATACTCAAAGTGGATTCATATTCTTCATAGATATTGAGAAATATATTTATTTGAAATAGTTTGTGCCCTGAATTCAGTTTTAATGCTATCATTACATGTATGAACCCCTTATAGTTAAAGGGATTGTAAAGGCAGAAGTTTTTTTTTACCCTAATGAATTCTATGCATTAAGATAAAAAACCTTCTGTGTGCAGCAGACCCCCCCTCAGCCCCCCTAATACTTACTTTAGCCGGTCTCTATCCAGCGATGTTGCAGGGGTTTCTCAGCTGTCCGTGACTCCCCTCCTCATTGGCTGCGACAGCAGCGCTGTGTAATTGGCTCCCACTGCTGTCAATCAAAGTCAGTCAGCCAAATAGGAGAGAGAGGGGGCAGGGCCGGGTCGCGGCTCCGTGTCCGTGTCTCGGGGTGCCCCCAAAGCAAGCTGCTTGCTGTGGGGGCACTCAATAGGAGTGCCGAAGTGGGACCTGAGAAAAGGAGGATCCAGCCCACTCTGTGCAAAACCAACTGCAGGGAACGGGTAAGTATGACGTTATTGTTATTTAGAAAAAAAAAAAGAAACACGACTTTATAATCACTTTAAGGGAATCAAACATTTTTGTGGCGGTCCTTTAAAAGAAATGTAATAACCAAGCAGCAAGCCAACATCAGGTCCATCTGTTTACAATCTGCAGTATTTGTTAGGAACATCTCACATCACTGCAGTCCAGATTGACACATTTAGGATCAAGCAGGGTGCCTAATCATAGATATAATTATGGAACCTGTAGGGTGTGAAAGGCATCCTGCATAGTATGAAACATGATGTGAAGACCTGAAATGCGCTTATGTAAGACGTTCATTTTAAAAAGATTCTATAGGAATGGATGTAGCTGGCTTGCTGCATTTTTTTGAGTAAATTGCTGGTCGCATTTACTCAAAGGAAGAGGTATACTTTTGCCTTACACTGCCATTTGTACAAATTGCAGGGAAGCTTGAGAGGTTGCGCAAACATTATTTTAGCAAGTTCTAAAGTTTTCTAGAAAAATGCTGCTGAGTGAATCACTCCTAGCATCAATGTAAATATTTTACAACAGCCCAGTACTATATAAAGTGGTCCTGACGCTTTGCAAACCCCCAAGGTTTTAGAAGTCTATTGTTATTTGGACTGATGTGATTCAAAAGGGGCATTTTTGGCAAAGCTAAATGTAGCACCCACTTACCACCTGGTTAACCCCTAGATGGATGAGAAGGCTAGCATTACAAACCTCAGGTTGAAATCCTTAACTCTTTGTGGAGCAGTCACACCAGTTACTTTAAAATGTTTAAAGAGTCTTTTAGGCACAATAAACTCAAGGAGGGAGGTTTGGGGCACAGGATACTCAAAAATCATTAAAAAAAATGCCACCCTAGGCTTCTAGCAACAGGTAATACAGGCTATGCACCTTTAGGCACAAAACTCGCAATTTGTACTCTGCAATTCAACTATACAAATACTTTCTGGAATAAGGAGACAGGCCTCGCGGCAATGTCCATAAGCAGCAGCTTGTGCTCTTAATGACACTATTTAGCAGGACACTTCTTCCCCAGATGCTCCAGCAAGGCAGAACAAACCCTTCTAGACCACAGACCCAGACCTCTATTTTGGCAAACGCCCCCCACCCTGGGTAGCTGGCTCCGACACTGCCTCCTCTTCTGGCAACAGCCAAGAAAGCAAGGACCTTTCTGGAAGGTCACACCAAATATATATATGCTTCCCTGGGATGCACCACTGCCTAATTCTTGGCCAGGGAGACATACATAATCATAACTTAGCAATATTGTTTCTTAATAGACTTTCTGCTGAGTAACACTTATTTTTAACAGGCATAAGCAAACACAAAAATATAAAAATACCTCAAGCTTAGGGAAGCCCTAATGAAAGCGGAATTGTAACAATTCGGAGCTTAGACTAACTACAGCCTAGCAGCAACACTACAGTACATGTAAGCTAGGGACTACTGCTTTGGTCAGGGTTTCTACCTAACGAATGCCAGAAAGTTCACATTGCCGGTAGACTGGATGCTGTTGAGAATGACTAAACTGGAGTTTCTATACTAGCCACTCATCTATGGCAATTGTGAATAGAACATGTAATAGGTGGCTGTTGAAAATGTCAAACGGATAGATAAGGCTCCTTTTAGTAACATGTGTTTAATATTTGAGTTAGACAAAGTTAGACCATGCCATGACATAACTGATAACATTCCCAACCAATTTTGTTAGGACACTTTTCTGCAGTGGAAATAACAGCATCATTTGCTGAACTGTTGGAGAGCTTTGATTGAGTTGTGGTTGGGTCTTCAGGCATCTGAGCTCTGATTGGGGATCATATAAAACAGTTGTATGAACCATAGAACCACCATCATTTGAAATATTTACATCTGCCAGGGGTGGTGGTGGGACAAATTTCAAAATGGAGGGATTGTTTCACAAAGATCAGGACAGTTGGCAACTACGAATAGAAGAGCTGTAGCCTCAGCTAAAGTTTATTTTCCAGCCAAAACCTTTGTCTCGAATGGTATGCGGAAGGATTGCATTCCACCAATTTTTTCTGTGGTCTGTGAAATCGTTGAAAAGCGCGCCCTTTACATCCTGTCCTATGACACTGTCATTGGGACAGAAAATGAGAGAAAATCTTAAGTAGAGACACAGTAGCAAGAAAAACACTATTTTAGTAGGGTTTGGGAAGATCAAAACTCATGTTAACTTTTTGACTGTGGTCTGTGCTTCCCCTGCAGATTCTGCTTTAGGGCTTCTACTCACCATTATGGTGTGTTGCGGTGCCACATGCACATGCATTCTGTAAGGTACAATGGGGTGCCATTAAAAATGAGCAGTATATGTTATGCCATTCAAAAATAATTCTTACAGCAATGCACCACATGGATAATTGTACATTACCACCCTAAGAATAATTTAACTGTAGAGAAGCATCGATTTCTTCCTCTCTACGACATGTTTCTAAGGGCCAATACTCCAATCCAAAGAATAGTTCACTTCATTTACTTCATAGGAAAGCCTATCCATCAGCCTGTCAGACTTCCAACTGTTTTGTGTGTACGCCACAATGCACATGTACCAGCACAGACTGAAGCATATCTGAATATGGCTTTGAAAGGTCTCATTCATCCAGGTGATGCTATAACTAGTAGTAGTCAGTCATATTCAACTGGTTGTTCAGCTTGTTCTGTAATGTTAAAGACACACACTAGAAATCTTTAGTTGCTTTATGAAGACAATGTCTGGTGTGTTGTACCGTTACGGAGGAGAAGACTGCCTACAGGTAAGACTATACTCTTTTTGTGCATTTCTATATATGTTCCCATAGTTCGAAAATTCATTAGGGACTCATTAGCAAAAACATTTATCAGAAGTGCCTTGGCGCAGCAATTTTGCTTCTATTTATAATTGCAAATATATGCAATTAAATTCTCTGTTTATAACCTGAGTAGTTGATTTTTTGTCTTAGTTGGGCTAAAAGGGTGCTGTGACACTCTGTACTGTTTTAAATATTGCTCTGGCCATGTATACCTTTTCCTGTTTGTTAGGTTCAAACATTGTAGAGGGGCTGCCATCTTTGCCCTTTTAGGTTTTTATTGCTATCTCGGACACCATTAGGAAGATCAACCCTTACTTCCTGTCCCAGTGACACTCTCAATTTGACAATCTCAATGGGAAAGACAATGTAAAGATTCTCATTTATCCAAGTCATGGTATAGCTCAGGGGTACTAAAATTAATGGGGGTCTGGTCAGAATTTTTTTTTCCAGTGGAGGTCCGAGTGTCATATTGGTGCTATGACTCCACATGATATCCTTCACATCACAGCCTCCCGTGCACGTCACAGTGCACACACATAACCTTGGGGCCCACACACATAACGTTTTGAACTTTTCATCTTTCAACTTTATTGAAATGTCAAAATGACAAATCATTTTTGTTTATGCACTGCAGCTCAATTGCGGTGCACTGCACTGCTCAGCACTCAGGGGTGCTGTTACAGTGTGAATAGGACACATAGAAAATGATTGTTTTCTGTTGCCCTTGCAGAGACCTGTGTTTTGCTATTGCAGAAATCACAGACCCCCTTTTACATCAGTGTCTTCAGTTCCCCCCTTCACATCACAGATCCCCTTTTACCTCAGTTTCCTACATCAGTGTCCTCAGTCCCTCCTTCAAATCACAGACCCCCTTTAACATCAGTGTCCTCAGTACCCCCCTTCACACACCCCCCTTTTTCATCACAGACTGTCTCATCACAGTACCCCCCATCACAGACTGACCCATCACAGAGCCCCATCACAGACTAACCCATCACAGAACCCCCTTATTCACACACTGAGCCATCTCAGACCCCCATAACAGGCCCTCCATCACAGAATGACCCATCACAGACCCCCCATCACAGAAGCCCCCCAATCACAGACTGACCCATCACAGACCCCCCACCACAGACTGACCTATCACAGACCCCCCACCACAGACTGACCTATCACAGACCCCCCATTACAGACTGACCCATCACAGATTTACCCATCACAGACTCCCCATCACAGACTGACCCATAACAGACCCCCCATCACAGACTGACCCATAACAGACCCCCCCCATCGCAGACTGACCAATCATGGACCCCCCCCCATCACAGACTGACCCCTCACAGACCCCCCATCACACTCTTACCATCACAGACTGACCCATCACAGACCCCCCACCACAGACTGACCTATCACTGACCCCCATCATAGACTGACCCATCACAGACTGACCCATCACAGACCCCCCATTACAGACTGACCCATCACAGACCCCCCCACCACAAACTGATCTATCACAGACCCCCCATCACAGACTGACCCATCACAGACCCCCATCACAAACCCCCCACCACAGACTAAACTATCACAGACTGACCCATCACAGACCCCAGTACCACACCCCCCACCACAGACTGACCTATCACAGAACCCCCATCAGTCCTTTCTTGATATTAAACTCCTGTTATTTTCATAACAGCACAGTACTCACCCCTACCCACAGAATCCTACCTACACAAGACGAAAATCCTGGCAGCCCTGGACAAAGCTAAAGGAAGGTAATTGATTGCTGGGACAGCCCCACTGCCTAGCAACCAATCACCCACTTCTTAACTTAAAAAGTCCTGACCTTTGTTCAGAGCGGCCACGCTTCACGTCTTGTGTGCATAAGACAGGCAGTGTGGGAAGGGGGCAATGCAGCGATATTATGGAAGGGACAGACGTGCCGCGCCTGCTCTGCTGTGAACACAGAGGCAGCGGCAGGCAGACAGGTGAGCTGGCGGCAGGGACAGGACACACAGGCAACTACTTGGCGAGGCTGCGGTCTGGGTAGGATGGTTACTCGGGTCGGAACCGGACTGCGGTCCGCCATTTAGTGACGCCTGGTGTAAATCAACTAGATTAGTTCTGCAACGTTGAAGATGATTTGTAAATTATCCAAGCTAATTTGTCAGTTCTAATACGTGTCAGGAACATACCCCAGCATTTATATCCACACAGGTACCTTAGACACCTTAATCCAGGAGTAGTCAATTCATTTTCCCAAGGAGCAACATTAGAAAATAGGATAGTTGGAGGTATTAACTTTATTCTGCTCAATATTAATTTTGGACCTGGGAAGGTCCGTAAATTTAAGAATTTATAGAAAACAAAAATCTGGCACTAGGAAAAAGGTACAACTGGTCATAAAATAGGTATTTTTCAGATGGGTGGTCAGGGGTGGTAAAAGCGGACAGATGGGCTTTTCTGTCCCCCGGATGCTTACACAACCTGTAAAATAAAAGCTGGATGGAGCTGTTTCACATGCCGCGGCCATGGCATTTTTACTTAAAAAAAATGAAAGATAGCTGCGCTTTTTACTTAAGCTGCAGTGTTTGACAAGGGCACCCCTTGTCAAACTCGCCCATTAAATTCAGTGGGGTCATGTCACAACCACATGCAATGAACACGATTGCAGCACAGTAGTGCAGCACAAAAGAGTAAATTAGACGGCGAGGAGGCAATATAACACCTCCTCTCTGTCTGTCAAATTCCCTCTGAAAAGCACTTTGAATGGAAGGAGAGAGACTGAGATCGGTATAGTGAAGATTTCTGCAGATCCTGACATGGACTGAAGAACAGGTGACGGGCTCCTGGGATTTGCAGTGCACAGGTGCTAACACAGGAACAGCTTGGTCGGGTAGGTTGGCTAGGAGAGTTGTCTCCTCCTAGGCAAAGTTCTCTCACAAGAAGCTGAGCCTCCCACTGTAGCCTGCTCCTCAGGCTCTCTCTCTCCAGTTTTTGCAGCCAAAGGGCTGGATGTGGCCCTGGGGCCACAATTTGCTTAGGTCTGTCTTAATCCAATCATCATGGGAAGGCAGATGTTATTGTCTAAGAACAGGATGGAAGGTGTGAAAGTTGTGGAACCACCCGTTCTAGTTACATAATTCTATCCTTGTTGTCAGATTTCCTGACATCAAGGATGGGATTTTGTTACTAAACCAGTCTGGTTGTTAGCAGGACAGAAAATGAGGGAAAATCTCCAGTACCCTGGATAACAGTAAAAAGCAGGATTCTTCTAAACCTTCGCAATTTTATCCAAAACAATAACAAAAGTTTTTGGCCAGACATACTCTTTAAAGGAAATCTCAGGGAACACAAAATTTCCTTTAACAACTTGCCTACTAGGCACTTTTACCCCCTTCCTGCCCAGACCAATTTTTAGCTTTCAGCGCTTTCACACTTTCAATGACAATTGTGCGGTCATGCAACATTTTTATCATTTTTTTCACACAAATAGAGCTTACTTTTGGTGGTATTTATTCACCACTGGGTTTTCTATTTTTTGCTGAACAAAAAAAGACTTACAATTTTGAAAAAAAAACAAAACAAAAACATTTTTCATCATTTGTTATAAAAATTTGCTAACAGGTAATTTTTCCTCCTTTACTGATGTGCACTGATAGGCGGCACTGGTGGGAACTGATGAGACACTGATGAGGCTGCACTGATAGGCAGCACTGATGGGCACTGATAGGCGGCACTGATAGGTGGCACTGATGGGCACTGATAGGCGGCACTGGTGGGAACTGATAAGGAGACACAGATGAGGCTGCACTGATAGGAGGCACTGATAGGTGGTCCTGATGGGCACTGATAGACGGCACTGATGGGCACTGATAGATGGCACTGATGGGCACTGATAGCACTGAGAGGTGACACTGATGAGGAGGCACTGATGAGCACTAATTGGCAGCACTGGTGGGCACTGATTGGAAGCACTGGTGGGCACTGACAGACAGCACTGGTGGGCATTGTTGAGACTGCACTGATAATCAGGTCACTGATAATCAGTGCCTTGATTATTAGTGAAGATGTCCCTTTAACAGAAGCCTCTTCTCTCCTCATGCTGACAGTGCAAAGGAGTGCCAAAAACCGGCTTCTGTTTACATAATTAGACACAGCTGATCATGTGGTAAAGGGCAGCTGTGATTGGCCCTTTACCGCGATCTGGGATCAGCTGAGTCCGATGGACTTAGTGATCATAGAGTGCGCCACATGCATACCGCCTCCCACCAAAGTAAGCCCACGCTGTAGCCGTCATTTAATTCTCTATTTCTAAAAATCCTATATAAATTTTATAATCTGTGTACCAAATGCCTTTGCAAACTGTATATAGGGGTAGCAGTGACATCATTACTGTGCTGCACATAGGGACCCAGCAGACCCCCCCACTACAGGCTGCCTGCAGACGAGTACATGGAGAAAGCAGCAGTGCCCGGTCTTTATTACAGGAAGCTCCTTCACAGAGGCAAAGGTCACACTGGATTACTGCACAGTTCTAGAAGAAATGCACAAAGCACACCAAGATTTGAATAAGAATGCACATGCCTTTTTTAATAAGACAATATTTGCTTTTCCTGGAGTTCAGCTTTAACAATATTACACGTTTAGTAGCTGCTAAAGCTTTACATGCATGATTGGGTTATTTCATTTTTTTTTCTACACCTAGAGCTACACAATAAATCAAGCATTTTTCCAATAAAATGCATTACATTCATAAGGATTGTTCCCAATTGATTTGCTTACAAACAAGATTTAAGTTACTGTATGTTTGCTTCCATTTAACTTCAAAGTAATGACTGCTCAGTCCATCTAATTTATGGATTTCGTGGTTTAGGTGATTTGTATTGAAAACATATTAAGCATGTATTAAAAAATAGATAAAGGAACACAGTTATACAGATTAAAAATGGATGGATACACTGAATGGATATGGTCACTTCAAGTGATGAATAATGACCCCCGAACACAAACTGGGGACTGAAAGTTGCTTATGCAAAGCCAATGGCATTGATTCTTAAAGTGACCATGTTATTTTACCATTTGTGGCAAATAAACAGGTTTCTGAATGGTAGTTATTGTAAGCAACTTCTTCATCCCTGTTTACCTTCTAGTGAAAACCCGGTACTTCACAATGGAGCATGTCACTCTCCTCCCTACCTACTATAAGAAGTGTGTATCTGTATTTGGGATCGATCAATTATCGGCACCACTGATATATCAGGGGCCGGTATGCACTTTCCATGATATATCGGCATCGGCCCCCTGAGGTTACTGATATTACCGATATTTCGGGAAAGTGCATGTTCCGGAGTGATGCCTGCAGCTAGAGGCATCAATCCGGTAGCGGTGTCCATAGCCGATAGTCGGCTGTCTTGTAATGACAA
Source organism: Pelophylax lessonae (assembly GCF_965119305.1). Taxonomy (NCBI): domain Eukaryota; kingdom Metazoa; phylum Chordata; class Amphibia; order Anura; family Ranidae; genus Pelophylax; species Pelophylax lessonae. Next base: position 265,970,447 of record NC_138773.1, on the reverse strand, counting down.
CTGATGCGGCTGAGAAGCCGCTTGGCTGTCATTACAAGGAGCGGGAGACCCGGACATCCTTCCTGCATGGCCGCCGAACAGACATTGGTCTCCATGTAAACAACCCTGAAGTGATGTCAGAACATCACTTCTGGGTACTTGGCGCCACATTCAAAAACGGACAGCATTCAAAATAGCCAAACCTGGCGTTTGAATGCTTTCAGTGCCAAGGAGGGGTTTGGGGTCTTTTAGACCCCCAGATCCCTCCTCAGGAGTAACTGGAAAAAAAATATATAGGCCAATACGGATATCCGAGGACCAAAATATCGGTATCGGCATTAAAAAAAATGATATCGGTCGATCACTAATCTGTACCCACTTAGAGTTCTGAGATCAGACCAGCATTAACAGTCTTAGGTTCCAGATTAATGAGAACCAATGAACTTTATTATCAAACATGTGATCACAATGACAGCCAAAAATGGGGAGATTGCAGATTGAAGAAATTTGCCTACGACTTCCAAATACATTGACTTTAGGTATTTGCAGAGTGCTGTAGAACCACGGACCCCAACAGCAGTTCCCAACCTTTTTTGGCATCAGGGACAATTTTTCCACGACCCAGGGGGCGGTGGGGGTGGGTAATATAGCCTGACACCAGATACAGGAACACAGTGTGCAGTAACTAATTCTTTCTGCATTGTAAAACTTCCTATGTATCCCATTCACACTGCATGCCAAATTGCATGGCAATGTCCAGCGCAGCCATAAATTAAGTTCAAATAAGGTTTGTACAAAACAAAAAACAAAAAGGGAGCCACGTGATGTGCTGAACCCCACACCACATTGCCTCCCACCACAGCTGAGAACAGATAACTGACGGATTTGTAAAGTTCCCCAGTAGCTCTGCATTCCCAGTTCCTAATAGACCATGGACCGGTACCGGTCTGCTGCCCAGGGATTGGGGACCCCTACTGTAGAAGATGGTAAAAGGTAAGTACAAGCTCTTGAGACTCATTATTTACAGAGCATTTGGAATGGAAAGGATAACTTTAAAGAATTCTGTCTCATTTTTTAAGTAACAGTGAAATCACATGTACTTCAACCACGCTCGGATAGCCCCCCTTTATTATTCCTGCACCCCCCTCCTTCACCTTCCTGAGCTGCAAAAGTCTCCTAAACAAGAACTCAACATTCACGTAATTCACGTATGGTGCTAAGTACTCACACTACATTGCTCCTTCCACAAAGGCCCGTAACTGTGCAACCTTTCCCAGGCCATACTACTATACTATACTGCCATGTAGGCAAGGCCAAGTTTATCCATGGCAAAAACAGATAATAAGGAAAGTCAGTATTTGCCAACCCCGTCTTTAATAAGACATTGGGGTTGGTTTATTAAGGAGTTGAGAATATGCCCTCAATAGATTGTAGCTGTGTATACCCAATTGTGTGCAGATTCATTTAACAAAGATTTGCTTTTCACATGGTTGGATAATTTAAGGAAATATTTGCTCACTGTATTGGGTGAAGATTCTCAATTCCTTTACTTACTTATTGCATTTAAGGGGAAAATGTGATGCTAGCTGCCTACATGGTTATGGATAGTCTACAGGCCCTCAGAGTGGCATCCGATCATAGCAACCTCTGTAAATCAATTGTTATATCCCCGATCTCTAGTATAATAGGTTTGATATGTGAGTTATAGCTGAAAACGAGAAGGAAGAAGCTCGGCCAGTTATAAGCTGTCATTGAATCTTCCACAGACATTTATGTTCTATTAGATCTAACAAAGTCTGGTTCTGTACACAGAGGTGGTCTAATGTACTTTATGTACAATGACTGGTTCTAAGGCTGTCAAAGCTTTCCCCTGCCAGGGTGCTGAGAAATGGTAAGAACCAAAATGAACCGACTGAACTGATGATTTTTGCTCTTACTCTCACCAAGCCTAAAGTAATTGACCACAGCATTGCTTAAAATAGCTGTGGTGACAACATCGCGGTCTTCACGTTGCAGCATGTAACAGGCCAGCTGAGATAGTTTTACTCTACAGTGCCCCCCCCCCCCCCCAGTAAATCAGATAGAAACATCAATAGGTTTATTTAACAATAATGCTCAATAATAACCCAAAGCAAAGGTTATACTACAGAATGGTTGTAACTGGTAACTCCACTTAGCACCGTTTGTTCTATTAAGGAAATTTGTCGAAAAAAAAAAAAACACATGATGAAAGCAGTTATTCCCCAATATCTGTTTTAATTGTACACATTATTTAAGCAATGGATTTATCTGGCATTGCCCACATAACACCAGAATTTGAGAATTGTATTGATAGATTCATATAAGAAAATAAACGAATAAGACCCCGTTCACACTGGGGCGACCTGTCAGGCGACCTGGTCGCCTGACAGGTCGCCGTAGGTCGCCTGCCATAGAGAAGCTGTGGTCCCGTTCTAATAGGAGCGACACAAGTCGCTCCAACTTAGAAAAAGGGTCCGGAGCTTCTTTGGGGCGACCTGGAGCGACCTGCATTGACTTCAATGTTATGAAGTCCGTGCCGGCCGCTCCGAGGTCGCGGTGCGAGCTGCGCGCCGCGACCTGTGAGGTCCCCCCGGCAAGTCGGATCGCCCCAGTGTGAACGGGGTCTAAGAGAGTGATGTTGTTTATTTATATTCAATAAATCTCAATAGCAGGTTTGAAAAAAATAAAATAAAAATATAGCAGTATAGCTGTCCACTTGTCTATCCATTCATCCAACCAATAAGCATGTATAAATGAATAGGAAGTACATCAATCCATTTATCCATCTATTCAAAAAACTATTTATCCGTATAACCACCCATCCATCCATTTATATGAATAGATGGAAAGTCTGTCTGTCCACCTAACCATCCATTCACCCATCTAGCCATCTATCCACCTACTCATCCAACCAACCAACCAACCAACCAACCAACCAACCAACCATTCACCCATCCATACAAGATTGATGGATCCATCCATTTATCCACCTATATCAGTGATGGCGAACCTTGGCACCCCAGATGTTTTGGAGCTACATTTCCCATGATGCTCAACTACACTGCAGAGTGCATGAGCATCATGGAAAATGTAGTTCCAAAACATCTGGGATGCCAAGGTTCACCATCACTGACCTATATTAATAAATGGAAAGTACATTTGTCCATTTAAGCATCTATTCATCCATCCATCCATCAATCTATCCAGCCATCTATCCATCTACGTTTCCACACTTCCAACCAACCATCCATCCATCCATAGAAGATAATGAAAAGAAAACAGCTAACATATTTAAATCTCTTTGTGACTGACGAAGCACCTGCTACTGCATCAGAGGAAAACAAATATCTATCCATTCGCCCATCCAACTAACCATCCATTCATCCATCCATATGAATAAATGGAAAGCCTGCCTATCCAACCAACGATCTATTCATCCATACAGCCATCCATTCATCTACTCTTCCACCTATCCATCCAGCCATTATCCATCCTGCTATCCATTCATCCATCCAAAGAGAATAATGAAAATAAAACACTATGCATATTGAAATCTCATTGTGACTGGCGAAGCACCTGCTACTGCACCAGAGAAAAACAAACAGTCATTTTGAGATATACAGATATTGCAAATTACATGCCAGAATAAACAGAAATCACTCTCAGTTCAAACAAAGCTTTTATGTGCGTCATAATATCCAGCAGCTGTCATTCAAAGCTAAATGCAAGGATAGCTTTTCCCTCATTTACAAAGACAGTGTAAAAGCTTAAAGTGAACCTGTTACACACATACACTATGGCCAGCCAATTAGGGGCTTTAAAAAAGTGTATTTAACCACTTAAGTACCAAGCCTATTTCTGACGCATGTTGTTTACAAGTTAAAATCAGTATTTTTTGCTAGAAAATGACTCAGAACCCCTAAACATTATATATATATATTTTTTTTAGCAAAGACTCTGGAGAATAAAATGTCAGTCCTTGCAATATTTTTTGACACGCAGTATTTGTGCAGCGGTCTTTTAAACACAATTTTTTTGGAAAACATACATTAGGCTGCATTGAAAAAATACTATACAGTAAAGTAAGCCCGATTTTGTTGTATATTGTGAAAGATGATGTCACACCTAGTAAATAGATACCTAACATGTTACGGTTTAAAATTGTGCACACTTGTGGAATGGCGACCAATAGCTTTGTAGTGTGAGGGTCTGCCTAATACATCACAGAGATGTAATCTGGGACATCAATATACTTATTCAGTTGTGAGATATGCATACTTACTTTGGTCCAAGCTTCACCAGTGTAAGTATACAATAAAGATCATACCTGGAGATCAGCATTAAAGTTCTGCTTTAACTTGGTCATTTTTGAGTTGGTAGCGGAGCACATCTATTATTAGGGATGATCGAACTTTTGAAAAGTTCGGTTCGGCCAGAACATCCGAACTACCCGAAAGTTCGGCCCGGATTTCAGAACCCCATTGAAATCATTGGACCCGAACTTCGGTAATCAAAAAACACAATTTTAAAGCCCTAAAACCCAATAAATGCCCCTAAAAAGTGCCTAGGGTTCTGGGTCATGCCCCAGGGACTATTAATCACACAAAAAAAGTTCTTAAAAATTGTCATTTTTGATAAAAAAGCCAATTATTGAAAAAAAAAAAAAAAAAGAGATTTTTTGATTTTGTATCTGGGGGGTCTAAAAAGTGTACCTGTGAAGTTTCAGCTCTGTAGCATGTCCAGAAACAGAAAAAAAGATAATTTTTCAGTAGAGCAGGGAGGGTGGGACCCCGCTTTTACACTTATATGATTTTTTTGGGGGGTTCTGGACATGCTACAGAGCTGAAACTTCACAGGTACACCTTTTAGACCCACCAGACACAAAATCACACAAAAAAAGTTCTTAAAAATTGTAATTTTTGATAGATTTTTGATAGAGAGCCAATCATTGAAAAAATAAAAAAAAAATCTTTGGATTTAGTATCTGGGGGGTCTAAAAAGGTGTACCTGTGAAGTTTCAGCTCTGTAGCATGTCCAGAACCATAAAAAAGAAGATCGTTTGTATTTGTGCAATTATAGATCTGGAATATGGCTTCTCGCTTTTCACACCTTGCCGGTTTAATAGCAGGCGTTTTTTTTTTTTTGGGGCATTTTTTTGGGTTCTTTGGAGTCAGGAAAAACATCTGAACTTGTGTATAGTGGTACTGTATACACAAGTTCAGATGTTTTGCCTGCCTCCAAAAACCCCCAAAAAATACCTTCAACGACACACCTGGGCGTTTTTTTTTTTTGGTGCTAGTGTTTTTTTTGGGCAGTTTTTTGGGTTCTTTGGAGGCAGGCAAAACATCTGAACTTGTGTATAGTGGTATATATAGCACTATACACAAGTTCAGATGTTTTTCCTGCCTCAAAAGAACCCCAAAAAATGCCCAAAAAAAACTCCTGCTAATAAACCGGCAAGGTGTGAAAAGCGAGAAGCCAACATTCTGTGCTGAAAGTGTTCTAATACAAACAATCTTTTTTTTTATGGTTCTGGACAAGCTACAGAGCTGAAACTTTACAGGTACACTTTTTAGACCCCCCGGATACTAAATCCATTTTTTATTTTATTTATTTATTTATTTATTTATTTATTTTTTTTCAATAATTGTCTCTCTATCAAAAATCTATCAAAAATGACAATTTTTAAGAACATTTTTTTGTGTGATTTAGTGTCTGGGGGGTCTAAAAGGTGTACCTGTGAAGTTTCAGCTCTGTAGCATGTCCAGAACCCCCCCCCCCCCCAAAAAAAAAAAAATCATATAAGTGTAAAAGTGGGGTCCCAAGTTCCCTGCTCTAATGAAAAATTATCTTTTTTTTCTGGTTCTGGACATGCTACAGAGCTGAAACTTCACAGGTAGACTATACACAAGTTCAGATGTTTTGCCTGCCTCCAAAAACCCCCAAAAAATGCCTGCAACAACACACCTTTTGACGCTAGCGTTTTTTGGGCATTTTTTTGGGTTCTTTGGAGGCAGGCAAAACATCTGAACTTGTGTATAGTGGTGTATATACACACATACTTATATGTATATACACACCTAGACATATATAGGTGTGATAGGAGCAGAAATATATTGGTGTTAATTATTTCATTAGTGCAAGTAGTTTTTTCTGCTCCTTTCACACCTGTATATGTGCAGGTGTATATATACATACATGGGTGTGTATATATACCCCCTATACACATGTTCAGATGTCATTTCTGACTCCAAACATGTGCTCAAAAAAGCACTAGCAACGCCTGCAGCCAAAAATGCTGGCGGCGGCGAAGCCATATTACAGAAACGAAAGTCAGCTAATAGAAAATAGCTTTTCTCTATTGCGGTCACCCTGCTATGGAAGGGTTTGGTCACCCTGCCAAAGCAGTCAGTGTCAGTTCACCCTACACTACATTACGGTCACCCTGACACTTCATACTTTCCCTACAGAAACTAAATTTTTGAAGCTAACTAAAGTGTAAAGGAGCACTCTAACTACACTAGATATCCCTTTCCTCACACTAATAAATGCTAAATGACACTTTTAAAGTAAAATTAGCAGAACTGCTTCCACTCTCTTCCATGTCCAGTATAACAATGCTAGGAATTTGGCGGGGGCTATCTTATATACTGGGGGGCGTATTCACTAATGATTGGTCTAGGGACCCCCTAGTCACTCCAATCACATTCCTAGCATTCTTCTGCCCCCTCAATTGGCTTTTGCTAATGGTTCTGGTCCAATCACAGGCTTTTAAAGCCCATTTCCTGTCCCATTGCATTTTGGTCGGTTCTGGTTGCCGAATTCTGAACTATTTGGGCAAAAAGTTCTAAATTCGGCCGAACCTCGAACACCCAATGTTCGGGCCGAACTCATGGTGGACCTGAACCGTTCGATCATCCCTACCTGTTATCACCAGCTCTATTTATTATACAGATATGTCATCAGGTGTGATAGCAGACATAATGGTCACAATATAAGGCCTTACTTCTATAGCCCACTAAAGGTCAGGAGGGGACTGCTCATCCAATGTTTAGGACAGCAGTCGGCCTTTTGCATTCCTTTACCTGGCCCTTGGGGCACCATTCCTATCATTTATAGGAAGCATTATTCCTTCTCCTGACACCAACAATGAGACATCATTCTTTCCATTTGCGCCAATGGTGGGGCATATTTCTGCTCACTGACACCAACAGTGTGTTCCTTTGCCTTTGACTGACCCCAACAATGCTTCCTTTCGCTAATATAAATGTTAGAACACTTTTCTTCCCACTGATACCAACAATGAGGCACTATTCCTTCCACTGACACCAACGATGGGGCACTTTTCCTCCCACTGGCACCACGGATTGGGGCACTATTCCTTCCAATGACACCAACGATGGGGCACTTTTCCTCCTACTGGCACCACAGATTGGGGTACTATTTCTTCCACTGACACCAATGATGGGCTACTATTCCTTTCACTGACACCAACAATGGGGCACTATCCCTTCCACTGACACCAATTATAGGGCACCATTCCTTTCACTGACCCCAATAATGGGGCTCTATTCCTCCCTCTACTACCAATGACGGGACACTATCCCCCCTCCTATTGACCACAGGCACTATGTCATTTTTTTTTTACTTTCACTGATAACCAAGCCCCAGGCATTTTCTACTTCTACTGGCCACAGTCCAGCCCTTATATATCCTAAAGCACAATATACAGGCCCTTTGTTTAGAAAGCTTTGAGACCCCTGGCTTAGGAGATCTGTTGCATAGACTGGCCACCGGGATCCACAGATAGAAAACTGTTACAGTGTGAATATCAAGACCACAAAAAAAGGAGACTGCAGATAAAAGGACAAAGGTATCCCAGGTACACCTTTAACGATTTTACAGATATACACATACACATTTACAAATCAATATCAGACCCCCCCCCTCCCCCATTAGCTTTTGCCTTCTCTGATGTCATAGATATAATAAAGATTGTATTTGATACACCAACTGCTAGAGAAACCAAGAAACCTGAAACCTTGCAAATGCAGCAGTTTGAAGTTACAATGCCATTGAAATGTAATATTTCTGATTTGGGAAAGCTTTATTTCTGCAAGAAGTGCCATCTGAGAGTTGAGGGCTTTACTCTTTGTAGGTGTAACGTGGAGGGGTCACAAGCAAACAGTGGATGTTTTTTTTAAATAGATTGGAAATCCTCTTTAATATCAGGGGTACATTTCACCATTGAACATAAAATGTGTCTCTCTGTCATTTGTATGATCCTGACAACCTGAGCTGTAGGCAAAAGCTGTTTGTAATACGTGAAAAGCAGTCTTCAGGGATGTCATTTTTGCTATTTAGAAGGTAGTGTCAAAACCTGATACACTGGCAGCAATTTAGCAGATCCTTGAAAAGAAAACATTTTAGTGATCCTGAGGGCACACTTTACCAACTCTACATGACCAGATGGTACTCACTGAGGCTTTAAAAGGAAAACTCGTAGAAATGGCACTGCATCTGAAAGACAACAACTAAAACCCAACATAGATAAAGACTCCCACACAAAGAGATAAATGACACCCCTGATAAAATCTTAGTGTTCCTTGGGAAATCATCACACAAGTCAGCAGATGAGAAAGGACTTTAATATCTTTCCACCGCAGCTGTGACTTTTAAATACTTTATTATAAGATGGATGTTGATTTTTGAATTGATATTAGCGGCCACCTAAAATCTGATGGTTAACGCTCCCACATAAAACTGAGGGAAGCTTGCTGCGAAAGACGGTTGTATAAGCAGAAAAAAATTCAACCATTGGAGAACTTCTTTTTTCAAGATAGCAACATAAACCTGCATGCTTGCATAACGTAGTAGAAGTCTATGTTTTTTTTTGTCCTTGCAGGTGAATGGAGGCATCATGGGAAGACATCTCCTCTGCTTGACTATCAAAAAGTAGTAACTGACCAGAAAATTTAGCAAGGCTTTTTACCTGAGAGTGTCAGCTAGAAAAGCCTGGTTATCTTAAAGGAGAAGTACAGCCAAAGCTCATTTGGCTGTACTTCTCCTGTGGATCACTGGGGTACAGTTTATTCTGCCCTCCTGTGACCCATTTTCAGCAGACAGAGGACTGAGGGCTGCTGTGAGCTGACGTCACAAAGCCCACACAGGGATCCACCCACATGCCTGGACCGGCACCCAGCGAGCCGCTGACAGCCTGAGCCCGGCTGCTCCCACCCGTTCCACAGCCCAGCGCTCCAGTGAGCGAGGAGGGGGCAGAGCAGACAGTCACCAGCTCTCTGCTCAGGGAGCCCGGAGAACTGAGCAATCTGCAGTGGTTGATCGCCTGGTTTTCAGTGTTAGAGCTGGCGGGGGACAGATGCAGTCTGGGCTCCTCCTCTTCTGTTTGTGCCATCACAGGAAGATGCTACTGCATCCATTGACAAACACAGTGTGGTTTGGCCCTGTCCCTGCTCACTGGGTTTGATTGACAGCCTCTCTATCCAGTGAGGAGAAAGAGGGGAGACCAGTGTCACTGCAGACAAATGCAGCACTGGATTGGGATAAGACACAGGTAAGTAACAGGTGTGGGGGGGGGGGGGTGTTGGGGGTGATACTTCACTGGAACATTTACAGTAATACAGAGTATGCATTAAAGAGAAGCTCCAGCACACTTACCTGTCCAGGGATCCCGCAAAGTCGGCACCCCAGCCAATTTTTCAATTGCCTCTCGGGTGCTGCCACTGCCATTCATGGCAAGGGAAACTGGCTGGTTCCCTACTGCACATGGACAAAATGCACTACGCTTTGTGAATGGCCTGGCGGGCAGGGTAAGGTGGAGGAGGGCCGAATTTCCAAGGGACCTGTGTGGGGAGATCTCCCGGAAGTGGGGATCTCCCCCCTCCCCCCCCCCCCTCCGAAAAGTGCCAAATGTACCTGTCCAGGCATCCCACGTTGTCGGCACCCCAGCCAATTTTTTAATCGGCTGTCGGATGCTGCCGCCGCCACTCATTGTAAGGAAAACCATCAGTAAAGCCTTGTGGCTTCACAATCGGTTCCCTACTGCATATGTGCAAAGTGTGCTGCCCTTTGTGAATGGCCCGCGGGGGAAGGGGGGTCGAACTTCAGGGGGACCTCGCTGCAGCCAGATCACCCAGAAGTAGGGACAGGTACCTTTCAAAGAAAGGTACCCGTTCCCCCCTTCCCCTAAAAGGCGACAAATGTGGCACTGGAGGGGGGAGGAAGCAAACAAGTGGAGCTTCCCCTTTTGGGTGGAGCTCCGCTTTAAGATAAGAAATGTTCTGCCTTTAAAACTGCTTTAGGGGAACACCTATAAATACTGTGTGTGGTATTTTAATTATATTCCTGTGATCCTGCACTATCCCTGACAAACCTCATGGGGGTACATCGACCAACACTCACGGTACAATACTGCAGAGAGCTGAGCTGATGTCATATAACTTTATTGCCTTTCTCTACAGTTTGAAAGATTGCATTTGTTACAATAAATATGTCTTATAGCTGAACTTTATTCTGAAATGTTTTCTATAATCTTTCAAGAAACTGAAGATATAATTAGAATTTTGATCTAAAGTTGAGTTAAAGGCACCTCTGCTCCAACAGTCTGGAGCCTTCTTCTGGGTGCCAGTCTACATCTGCCAAGAATGTCCGGCACAGGATGACGTCACTCTAGCTCATGTCCACAAATCATTAATCCTGGCATAGTGCAAGCATATGAAGACTTATGTACATTTTATGGAGGATTACAAACAGGCAGGTAAGGACATTTTTGGCATAAGAGACATTGCATGTCTCCTTTGCAATAAGAAGCCTGCCTGTTCACATTTTATTTCTGAGTTCTGCTTTACACTGTTGTTTTATATCTGTTTTTTGCATACACAATCTTTGTTTCACAAATAAACATTACATGACAAAGGGTTCCTAGAGCACCATGGGTTAGCCTAAATGACATCAAAGCCGAACAGCTAACCATATAGTTCCCTTTGTCTGACAGAAGCCTTAAATAACACATTAGAGTTCTGTACACAAGAGGCTTCTTTTAGCACTGCAGAAAAGTAATGTTAAAGTTTAATTAAAAGGCAAACAAATGTTTTTTTTTTAGTTTTGGATAGAAATGAGACACCTATTAGCAATTCCCTTATTTTGAAGAGATTTTATCTCACTTCCTGTTTGGCTATGGGACAGGAAGTGAAGAGAAATCTCCCCAATAGGACGCAGATGGTAAAAAATAATCTGACAGGGGTTCCAACCCTCCCTTACTCTATCCAAAAAAAAAAGTTTTGCCTATAGTTTACTTATTTACTTTAATTATGTGAAAAGAAAACTACAGCCCATCCTGCTGGATTGTATAGAAGATTTAATTTGGATGGATAGAAGAAGACTACATAGCGTATGTACAGTATGTAGAGTACTTATGTATGTATACCAAATATGCAGGGAAGGAAGACTACATAAAAGGGTGTGTGAAACTATTGTCCCACGGTAAACTCAGGTCAAACTGTACATTGTGTATGGGATCTAGGAAAGTCCTATAATAGCTCGTTATCCTGCCATTTCTCTTTGTTACTGACCACACTAGGTACAGAAGCACATTCGTACATGTGTAGCCAGTCTGCATGCCTTCTTTTGACTTGGGAATTACAGGACCTCATGGCTGTAGTCACAAAGTCAGATAAAAGCCGCAACACTAATTCCCGCCCCGTTCCGCCCTCCACAGGTTCAGTGACAGTGACTTTTTATCACCAGGCATCTTTTGCAGTCTCCACGCCCAGCCGAGCTGTCATGAGAAATGGGGGACCTAGTGATGACGTGACCACAGTTAAAAGGTCAAAAAAAATTACAGCATTATTTGATGGCTGTAAATAGTGCAATGTGATGGTTTCAGATGTGTTTGTTTTAGAATATTGTACCTTAATTTACACTTTAATATGCAATATTTCATATTAACTCAACTAGCAATAAAGAAAATAATTTTCTAATATGTTATTTTTGTAGTCATGACCATAATATACAAAGAACAAAAATACATACAAAAACACTGTCATTTTTCTGTAAGCGGTGAATAACAACCTGAATAAGATCATTGAAGCAGCTCCTGACAGACAAGCCTGCTCTGTGAAATTCTATAAGGTCACGAAGAAATAGACTCATCCAAAGGACTAAACAACAAAAAGGCTGCCTAATAGATGAGCAGGTCTCTTCTAAGAGCGGCGGATGGTGAGAGTTCTGTCTATCCTCATCAAGATCACCGACCCACTGAAACCTTTTTTCCTAGGCACATATGTAGGAAACGTTTCTTATCCTTTTCTACGCATTATCGTCGGTATGATCTCTCTCCTGTGTTTATACAGAAACAAAACAAATACACGATCATGGCCATTTTATGACACTGGTGAACCCATGGAAAATTACTCACATGTAGGATGTATGGTGTATGTGTCTTACTAGTGTTACTAAACCCACAAAAGTAAAATCAGTCTGTATATGCAGTAAAGCATGCTTGGTATACTCACTGTGGAACCTAAGGTGTTATTCTTCTGCATTGTGTAAAAAGGCCATTTGATCCTGTCTTCTCTGATCCTTCCCTTTCTTTTACTGTCCCCAATCCCTCTCATGATAGTACAGAGCCTTGAGAGCACTTTGCACATGCTCCGTTTAGTGTGTATTGGTAGAGATTTTTATTTTTTCCTTGGAGGGTGCATGTGGTCAGCCCAGGGCCAATCAGCACTGTCCAAACAGAAGGTCAGGAGTCATGCAGCCAGTACAGTCAGAGTAGAATGAAAACTCCTCCTAAAAGCTTTAACCAGACACTGATAGAAGTCACAAGACTGCTATATACTGCTGATGAGAAAAGGTATTTAACAGTTTATGTTTACTAAAATCAGGGCTGGAGTCCTGCAGGAATGCATGGGAAAGGCGTTCCTGTCATTTTTCCACAGCAGGAACGTTGTTTCTATTAGCACCCGTGTCCTGCAGGGCTGGCCTTTGAAATATGTGAGCTGTGGCATCAATGTGTGTGAAGAACTGAGCTGGCACTAGAGGAAGTAGAGCTGATGCTTACTGTATAGCACCGCCTCCTGTCACTGGCGGAGTGATACCAAATGTACACCGTCTGTGACAGGTGCCATACAGGAAGCATTGGCTCAGCTATTTACTGCAGCCATATGCTTCCTGTCACACTCATGCTCGGGGATGGTGAGTCTGGAACCAGCCAACAGTACCCGCCAGCAGTACCAGCCAGAAGTACCCACCAGCAGTTTCCAGCCAGCAGTACCCACCAGCAGTACCAGGCCTGGAGGACAGCAAGCAGCAGCCACCAGCCATACCCGCCTGGGGGACAGCAGCAGCCAGCGATACCTGCAGGAATCCTGTAGAAGAAGAGGAAGAAGTGAAAATTTAGGTCAGTTGAGGTGCAGCTAAACCGCAGTGCCTCCGTGTGAAAGCAGCCTTAGGCCCCTTTCACACGATCGGTCCAATCGGGTCTCCCTGTATGTTTTTCAGGTGGACCCAATCGAACCCTTCATTCACCTCTATAGATTGGCAGATGTAAACGGACTTGTGTCTGTTTACACCCGCCTATCTCCAATATGATCCACTTAAAAAAACAGGTAATCCGTCCTCTTCTGTCTGGGCAGATCGGATCGGAGGGCCCATAGAGTAGAGTGGGCTGTGTCCGTGTCTGCTCATCATATGCTGAGTGGACACAGACCTGTCATCTGCCCGCTCCGCACATTGTGGCCTGCAACCAGTTACTAAGTCGCTAAAGTGGCCCTTGCTCCTCAAAAGGTTGGGTACCCCTGGTGTAGGGGCATGAGTCTTGAATGGAGAGGTGCGCTGTAGCAACCTTCCCTCTTAGTTTCGCCGGTGTGTGTTGTGGAGGGAAGGAGTCCCAGATGGAGAGGTGTGCTGTACTGTAGCGCATCAGGAGACCCACGGGGAGATCACAAATATCTCCCGTGAAGTTGATAAAAGTGTTAAGACTGTTGTCACTGTCGCGGCCGGCCTTAACACATTCATCACTGTGGTTGGCAGGCCTCACTATTCTTCCCTACCTTCTCCACGCTAAGGGCATGGCATCAATACTAAGCTTTATTACTGCATAAACTGGCACCAATACTAGGTTTTATTACTGCGCAAACCTGCACCAATACTAGGCTTTTTCACTGCGTAAACTGGCACCAATATAGGCTTTATTACTGCGTAAACTGGCATCAATACTAGGCTCCTCTACTGCTTTAACTAGCACCAATACAAGGGGTTATTACTTCATAAACTGGTACCAATACTAGGATTTATTACTGCATAAATTGGCACCAATACTAGGGGTTATTACTGTGTAAACTGGCACCAATACTAGGGGTTATTACTGTGTAAACTGGCACCAATGCTAGGCTTTATTACGGCGTGAACTGGCACCAATACTAGGCTTTATTACTGCATAAACTGGCATCAATACTAGGCTTTGTTACTAATGAAACAGAGATAAAAACCTGACAAGATTTTAAGCCCTCAACATTATATCCAGAATTGAAATGAAAATGTTGACTTTAGATGCACTTATTGCTGGTCATTAGTTCCAAGTTCCTTAAGTGCTTCCCATCCACTGTACATACAGTATATGTACCTACCCGGACAATACAGGTATTATCCAGGTCATTACTTGAGGTATCAGTTTTAAGAGCAAGCGATGAGCTTTCATTTAAAAGTGATCTGAGCAGCTACACAACCTTTTGATCACTTTTACAGGTGTTAGAAGGAGGACCCCCCCATCCCACCGCCGCCTGGTGCCTTTAATGGGCTCTCTGATCCCACTGGGGAGCCTAGTACCGATGGGACCAGTTGCATCGGTCACACTAAGTAGAGTGGGAGGAACTTTGTTGTTCCTCCCCTTTGTGACATCAGAAATCAGAAGCTACAAGGATTTTGCCATTTAGGGTTTTGGTTTCCCCAGATCTCTTCATAAAGTGGACTTGTCACGGTCCATGCTATCACAAGTGATGTTGTTCAAAAATTAAATACAGTAAAACCTTGGTTTGAGAGTAACTTGGTTTGAGAGCGCTTTGCAAGACAAGCAAATTTTTTAAATAAATTTTGACTTGATATACAAGCGATGTCTTGATATACAAGTAGCGTCATGTATAAAAAAGAAGAGATGAGCCTCTAATGTGTAGCAATATGGTTACATTTAATGAAGGTTCAATTTTAAGCAACTCACATGGTTGATGATTAAAACAGGCACATCTAAGAATGCAGGCATCTGGGATAAAGCTGTCCACATAGACCGTCCTCCGCACAGCCATCTTCATCATCCCTTCCCCGCTGCACTCCACGAGTGATTCAAAGCCTCACTTTCAGATCACTCTACTGCAGGCTATTCTTCCCGGTCAGGATTGCAGACTGACAGTGGTGAGAGTCGGTGGTTCAGAAGATGGTCTATGTGGACAGCTTTATCCCGGATGCCTGCATACTTAGGTGTGCCTATTTTAATCATCAACCATGTGAGTTGCTAAATGTTGAACCTTCATTAAATGTAACCATATTGCTACACTCTCATCTCTCTTATATTCTGTAGCTCTGCTAGATTTTGCTTCTAAACCCCTTGGGAAGGCTGCATATTGTGGATGGACATTTTATGGTTACACAACCCATCACATTGCTATAATCTTTGTATATAGACTATAAAATAGACTATAAACTGAAGGACTTGTGGAACGAATCATCTGAGTTTCCATTATTTATTATGGGGAAATTCGCTTTGATATAAGAGTGCTTTGGATTACAAGCATGTTTCCAGAACGAATTATGCTCGCAATCCAAGGTTTTACTGTAAAGGTAATTAAAATGCAAAATGTTTTTATATCGCCTCCGTCCCCCCATGCTCATGTACAAATGTGAACATGCACGTAGATCCTGCATGCATATGTAAACAGTGATCGCACCACACATGTGAGGTATTTTTGTGAAAAACAGACTGAGAACAATATTTCTAGCACCAGATCCCCTCAGTAACTTTAAATTGGTAACCTGTAAATGCTTTAAAGCCACCTGTGGAGATTTTTAGGTACTGTAGTTTTTTGCCGTTCCATGGGCATACACAGTTTTAAAGCATGCCATGTTAGGTATCTACTTGGTTTAACATCATCTTTTATATTTTGCCAAAACTGGGTATTATATTGTGTTTGTGTGCACTGAAATTCATTAAAGTGTATTTTTTCCTGAAATTTGCTTTCCATAAATTACTGTGCAAATATTGTGTGACATTGAAAACTGCAACAACAACCATTTTATTCTCCAAGCCCTCTGCTTAAAAAAAAAAAAAAAAAAAAAATAATAATAATATTGTTATGTTGTGGGGGTTCTAAGTAATTTTCTAGTAAAAATGCTGATTTTTTACATGTATAAGAAAAATGTCAAAATTAGCCCGGACTGGAGGTGGTTAAATGAGACATTCAAGCAATTATCATGTTCAGGAGATCAGCATTGGCACCTCTATATAATCGTGTTTTCTTTATTTTGTCGAATAAATCTGTAAAGATTTCCAGAATAAAAACCCACATGAGAAATTAACATTCCGAGATCTACTTACGGTTTTCTGATTTCAGTGGAAGAATTTGGCTTAACTTATCCGGAGAGCTAGGACTATCAAGCGTTGAGACACACTCAAAATTAATGATGAACATCATGGCTACACCTTCCTGGTTCTTTACAGGAATAATATGGGTACTGCAAATGAACGTTGAACCTGAAAGAGAAGATAAATTACAGTTAGATCCAAAATATTTCAGTTTCCTTCTAACTTTTAGGGAAAGCAGTGATGAAATATTTCTTCCAGAACTGCCCCTTCTCCCTCCACTATTACACAGCCAAGTGAAGGAGTCACTATTTTGAGATTATTTATAATGCAGAGTAAATACATGGATATTCCAGCTGCAAGATTGACAACTATAGCCTTGTAGGAGAACATAGGGGTTCAAAATAGTAATTCACAAAACAAATGAAACTCTCATTGGGTAGAAAAAAGGTGGGTAGAAGGAGCTTAGGTCTAGGGTGGGACACATCACCCAAGTTAGTGCCGATTATCTGTACAGAGAAAGAGAATGTATGGCTCTATTCTAACACGGAGGGTGATTTTCAGAGGAACAAAAGTAATCTGAGTGACCTTTTTGTTTTGAATCTTGAACAAGTTTAAAGTGAAAGAAAAGCCTAACTATTCTTAAAAATGTTCACTCTTCCTTCCCCCTACCTATCCTGCACACCCTGAAAAATAAGATCTGCATACTTTTATACCTGATCCAAACACTTGATTTAGCAGCTCCAGCTCATTTGTGTCAGCTGCCAACAGATGGGCCATGGAAGCCTGAGGGTGACATCATGGTTCCAGGAACTTACAGTGATTTTCGAGCACTACCTTACGAAGGGAAGCCGAAGCTGCTAAATTACGTGAACGAACGGGATTAAAAAGAGCTAAGTGCAAAGATCATTTTAAAAAGGCTATACAGGATAAGTAAGAGGAGTGGGAAGAGAACATTTTCAAGAATAGTTAGAGTGAGCCTTTACTATCACTTTAAGAGATTTGAGAAGATTTTTCTCTGCCCTTTTTTATTGATGTTGATTGCTTGTAATGCAAGAAAATCTTGCTTTTGCTCATTAAAGTAGAACTATAGGCACAACTTTTTTTTTCCATTTTGAATAGAGCAAGGTAGGGCTATAACCCCCTGTCAGATTTTTTTTTTTTTCACCATCTGTGTCCCATTGCAGAGATTTCCCTTTGCTTCTTGTCCCATAGCCAAACAGGTAGTGAAAGGAAATCCCTGCTAATTAAGGGAATCCCTTGGGGACCACCAGGCCACCAGGACTAGTGTCCCTATTGGAATATTTCCCATCTATTACTTTTCAGGGGACAACCTAACATTTCAGATTTTCTATTTTTTTTTTTTAAGTTCACTTTTAGGCTCCATTCACACCTGGGCGTTTTCAGCTCCAAAAAAGCTCAAAAAAAATGTTTCCAAAACGCCCAACAAGTAAAATCCCATTCATTTAAATGGCCCCTGTTCACATCTGAGCGTTTTAACGCCTGAAGCAAAACGCCCAACGCTCAAAAAAGTACAGGAGCTTCTTTTTGGGCAGATTACAGGCGTTTTCCATTGTTCTCTATTCAATCTAAAAACGCCTGCACAAAAAACGCCTGAAAAAACGCCCATAAAAACGCCTGAAAAAACGCCTGAAACAAAAACTCCCAGGTGTGAATGGAGCCTTAGGCTACGTTCACATCTTGACGTTGCTATCACAGGTGTTTTTATGGGCGTTTTTTCAGGCGTTTTTATGGGCATTTTTTAGCAAGCGTTTTACAGGCGTTTTTACAGGCGTTTTTTGTGCAGGCGTTCTTAGATTGAATAGAGACCAATGGAAAACGCCTGTAATCTGCCCAAATAGAAGCTCATGTACTTTTTTGAGCGTTGGGCGTTTTGCTCACAGCGTCAAAACGCTCAGTTGTGAACAGGGGCCATTGAAATGAATAGGATTTCTCTTGTTGGGCGTTTTGAGAGCTGATCCTAGAGCAGAAAAACTCCCCAAAAATGCCCCAAAACGCCTACATGTGAATGGAGCCTTAATGATAACAGTAAACAGGACAAATAGAGAGGGTGAATCCCCTTAAAGTGGTAGTAAACTCTGTTACATGTAAGCCTATAATAAGGCTTACCTATAGGTACTGTGAATATCTCCTAAACTTGCGCTATGAAGGTCTGACGGCATAAACAGCGGGTCTCACATGAATGCATGGGAGTGACGTCATCGCGGCTCCAGTCACTCACAGTGCCGGAGCGCACGAACCTGGAAGAAACACCAGGGAAGATGTCAGCCATCTCAACGGTGAGCGGGCACCGCTGGAAGGGTTTTGTTCTTAGGTAAGTATTTCATAATGCGCTAGTATGTGATGCATATTAGCTCATTATGCCGTTGTCTTACAGTTTTTGTTTTTTTTTCCCAGGGTTTACAACATCATTACAGGGACACAGACAGCAATTAAAACTGATAAGCACTCGAATCCCTATCCCCTCTATCCAAAACGAAAAAAAAAAAAAAAAGTTTTACCTTTAGTTATAATTATAATAAAAGTTATCAATGGTGATTTTTATCTTAAAAGGATGAAACTATGGTCAGAAATGTGACAATGCCAAGTCATTTGACTTGACAGTAAATATATACTTCGGTATCAAGCATCCTTTCCCCATCTCAATGTTGGGAGATACAACCATAAGTCTTAGCTACCTGTGCCCCAACCTAATTCTGCATCAGAATAATCCAGGTATTCAAGGAAAAAGGAATTGCTGCTGTATTTTTCATCAAAGTATTTTTTCTACAGTTGAGAGCGAAAAAAAGATTTAAGAGTTATTTAAAGAATATTAAAGTGGAATTACTTAAAAAGTTTTCAACAAAGACAAATCAACTCAAAATAGGCCAGTTATGTGCAGTAAAACTTTACAAATAATGTACCTTTAATTATTATAGTCCTCAATTTAGCTAAAAGATTTGCTGGAGACTTAAAAATTTGCATGGATCATTACTGGAAAGTTAAAATAATTTATCAAAAGTTATCCTTGATTAAAGCTTCTTTAGCTTACTTCAGTCTTTTCATGTACAACGCTTAATCCCCTCATATTGATTAGTGTATTATATGTACATTTGATGTCCCAGTTTTGAGTGAAAGAATTTTACACGTTTTATCATCCAGAAATTCTCAGTGGCAGCTATTGTGAAGTTTTCTGGTGGGAACTGAAAGATTCTTAGAGAACACCAAAGTGCAGATAACACAGAATTGAGTAGCAAATAATCTGTGTGAGTAGCCATGTACTACTGGTGTCACAGATTTGGTTAGAGAATGGTGAAATTAACCATTTTGGTAAAATGCCATGAAGGCAAAAAGTAAAGGTAAAAGAGAAGTTAGGGATTAAAAAAAAACAAAAAACATTTATACCAACCTAGGTGGATGCAGCATGATTTGATGCTGCATCTGTCCCCAGCTGGCTCTGCAGTGAGAACTGAGTGATCAAACACCGCTGATCGCTCAGTTCTCCCCCTGCACTCTGAACAGAGACCTTTGACTCTCAGTCAGGGGCTCTCTGCTCTTCCCTCCAGTGCTCCCTGGAGCACTAGGCAGAGGAGGGGGCGGGAGGGGTTGGCTCAGGTTCTTGGTAGATCGCTGAGAGGCTGAGCCTGGTGTTGGTCCAGGCATCTAGGTGGATCCTGACCATGTGACATGAATAAAGCGTGATTGTGAAGAGTGGGAGATTGTTCTTTGGGGAGATAAAACTTATAAAAGTCCAGTAAAGAGACACTGTCAAGTTTTTTTTTCGGTCGCATGTGTTCGCTAAGTGTAAACACATTTTTCAAAAAATTGCAAAAATAATCTATATTTTTAAGTAAGTTTACAGTTTTGTGCTGGGCTGCATTAATATCTGTTTTGGATGGCATGCAGCCTGTGGGCCGCAGGTTGGTCACCCCTGCTCCAGGGCTTCAATGAGCTCTGATTAAATACTTATGATGGCTACAGAAACTCCTTTAATTTATTTTGGGCTTGTTCTGGTGTCAAAAAACAGCCCCTCTTTAGCAATAATTTTTTATTTATTTTACTCAGAAAGAAAAAAGTACAGAGTAAAATATAATACACTAAAACATTTAAAGTAACAGGAAAGGGGGGAAATGCAAATACAAAGAATACTAATTACAATAAAAATTTCCTCCTATTCCTGTTTTATCAACAAGACCTGAAGTGAAGGAAAGTCCCTACAACGGGACACAGATAGCAACAAATAATAATAATTAAAAAAAAAAATGAACAGAGATTTTACTAATCCCTACTCTTATCCAAAAACATAAATAAATAAATAAATAAATAAATAAATAAATAAATAAGCAAAATTGGCAAGTGGTTCTCCATGAAAGCCAAGTAACAAGTATTTTCATTAAGAGAGGTCAACAATGGCAGCCATGTTTTTCTAATGTCCATATATTTCTAATAACATTTTTTTCTTTAATAGAGCTACACCACAGTAGAGTATTCCTCTTCTGTAAGTCATGAAGAGCGGGACTTGATTCCTAATGGTTTCTGAAACCCCAGAAGTAAATTCCCCCTCCTTCCCAATCAAACCAATGGCAGGCAGGGTGTTTGTTAGGACTACAGAACACCCATTCCTCTCCGTCTCTTCATTACATAGGGGGTGTTCTTCCTCCTACAGAAATGAGATGGGAACAATGCTTTTTGATAACAGAGCAGCAAAGTCAGAAAGCACAGGATGGTATCAGCTCCAAGGTTTTTGGCACGATCAGCAAGTATTTTTTTGGTACTTATCAAACAAATAAAATAAAATGCTTCAATGTTTTATTAAACGATTCAGAATGTAGCAAATAAGAGAAGTTTGTTCTTAGAGTTTAAATACACATTAAAGTGGTTATTAACCACTTTACCACCCGAGGATTTTTCTGTCTTACGTCCAGGCCACTTTTTGCGATTCGGCACTGTGCGAATTTAACTGACAATTGCGCGGTCATGCAACGCCGTACCCAAACGAAATTTACATCCTTTTTTTCCCACAAACAGAGCTTTCTTTTGGTGGTATTTGATCACCTGTGCGCTTTTTACTTTTTGCGCTATAAACAAAAAAAGAGTGTACATTTTGAAAAAATAACAATATTTTTCACATTTTTTATATGAAATTCCCCTCAAAAAATGTAAAAATCTAAATTTTTTTACATTTTTGGCCAATTTGTTTTCTGCTACCTATGTTTGGTAAACAAAATAAGCGTATTTTGATTTGTTTGCGCAAAAGTTATTGCATTTACTAAGGGAAAGATTTCTGCCATTTTTGGTGTTTTTTTTTTTACGAGTAATGTCGGCGATCTCCGATTTTTTTTGCGGGACTGCGACATTGCAGCGGACAGATCGGACCCTTGACTGACATTTTTTACACTTTTGGGGTTACCAGTGACATTTCTACAGTAATCAGTGCTATACATATGCACTGTTACTGTAAAAATGACACTGGCAGGGAAGGGGTTAATTTTATTGGAGAGGGAGGGGTTAATGTATGCCTGGTGCTTACTAACTTGTGTGGGGGGAGGTGACTGAGTGACACGGGGACAGATTGCAGGTTCAGCTATGCTGAATCCTGCAATCTAAACCCTGTCTGTCACTTAGGAGATCCGCCCGCTTTGTTTACACAAGCGGGCGGATCTCCAGACTCGATTCCCCGTCGATCGGGGAAGAGCGGCGGCGATCGCCGCCGCTCCTCCCCTGGCCCGACTCCCGCTGTGACTGAATACAGCGGGAGCGAGCCTCTGGCGGCGCGCGTGAGCCGCCCACAAGGGGAGGAGTCCAGCGACGTAGGTCTACGTCGCTGGACGGGAACGAGCCACTGTGCCGCAGTAGAGGCACAGTGAGCGGGGCTAAAGTGGTTAAACCGTAAACCAAAAATGTAATATAGTGAAGCTTACCAATCATTAGATGTGGTGGTTGCATTTGTTTTTCGACTTTTCTCCCACACTTTTTACCTAGAAATCTGGACAGTAACACCCTTCCTGTAATATACTGTCTACACTTTGGAAGAAGGAGCAACAAAGACACCTTTGGACAGCAGCATTGCGGAGTTACATCCTTTTTTTTTAATTGTCCAATTATTTGCATGCCTATCAGGAATGCTATTATAAAAATATATATTTTTTTGTTTTGTAAATACCTTTTTGCAATTATTTTCTGCAGCACTCCCAGCTTAGGCGGTTTCATCACTAGGCGATTCGCATGGACTCCTGGGATTTCGGCGTTTTCTATAACAGGACTCCATGGGAATCGCCTAATACTGTAATCTCACGTGATTTCCATTCCGGGATGCCCTCTGATTGACAGGTTGCCATAACAACGGGGTGGGAACTTTCACTGATGCCACCATTGCAATGGCAACCTGCCAGGAAGAAAGAGCACCGCACAGTAACATGACTGCAGAGGCGTGAGATCAGAAGGTGCATGCAGGGTAGCCAGCTGCACCAAATCCCAGAAATGAGGACAAGAGGGCTTCAGATGCCCCCAGCAGAGATGGACCCTGCCTGCTTCCAAAATCTGATTCCTTTTGCAAGATTTAAACATAAACTAAAAAAAACGAAAAACTAAAATGCCACACTAATGACATTATCTAAATATTGCAGTTTAAGTGGGCACAATTACGGCAGAGTATTAAAAAAAAAAAAAATTAATTGGGGGACTGGAACTTCGCTTTAATGGAATGAACTGTAAGATGTACTAGATTTAAAGCGGAGTTCCAGCCATTTCACTCACCTGTCCAACGGTCCAGCGATGCGGCCGCCCGAAGCCTCGATCCTCTCCCTCGGCGCCGGCATCACTGCTGTGGGCACCCGGCTGTGACAGTTTGCGGCTTCACAGCCGGGGACCCACTGCGCATGCGCGAGTTGCGCTACGCGCCGTGATTGGCCGGCAATCTTCTGGGATCTTTGACGTGTCCCAGAAGATTGCAGGGAGGGAGGGGGAGAGGAGAACTTCCGCTCAGGGTGCCGCGGTGCTCCGAGCGGAAGTGGGAGCGGGTACCTGTCAAAACTAGGTACCCGCTCCCCCCCCCAAAAAAATGACATGCCAAATGTGGCATGCCAGGGGGTTAGGACCACCTAAAGCGGAAGTTCCACTTTTGGGTGGAACTCCGCTTTAAGTACAGCAAACTATTTTCAAGTTGAACTCCAGCTAACACTTTGTTAAGCAATTACAGCAAACAGTTTTGTTCCTTTTGGGATAAAGGTTTTACATGAATAAATAAAAGCTGATCATTGTAAACACCCCTACCAGTGGTAAAAAAACAATTGTCTCACCCCTCTAACTGCTACATGTGCAGGACAGCTTGTTCTGTTGAAAAACAACAGACTTACTGGCTGGATCACCAGGTGAAAGTAAAAGAAAGAAAGCTTAAAGAAGAACTCAAGGAAAACATTTTTTCCCATGCAGTGGGGCTGTGCCCACATTGCATGGGTTAACTGCTTGTTTTTGCCTAGGGGTGAGGGGAGTGGAGATATATATACCTAATTTGCCAATTAGTCCCTGCCGCTCTTGCCCCCCTGCACACTAGCGGTATTGTGCCTGGACTGTTCCTGATGTCATCGCACAAATTGACCAGCTCTGGATGTAAGGACTGCAGGAACAGTCCTTCTCTGGATGTGGGGGAGCGCTGT
Source organism: Pelophylax lessonae (assembly GCF_965119305.1). NCBI lineage: Eukaryota > Metazoa > Chordata > Amphibia > Anura > Ranidae > Pelophylax > Pelophylax lessonae. Next base: position 265,946,201 of record NC_138773.1, on the reverse strand, counting down.
TTTTTGGAGGAACGGGTGAGTATAGCCTTTCGGTGTATCCCTGGACAAAACGAGCAATTAACCCTTGCAGAATTTTTTTTCCCCGATATTCTTCTTTGAAAAAGAAAACAAATGCAACCGCCACTTCCAAGAATTGGTAAGCTGCAATATAATAAATGTTTGCTTTTGAGTTTAATACAGTTTTAATTTTTGTTATAACTTTAAGTTTTGTTATATCTTTTAGATAAGTGCAAAACAATATTTGATGATTCTGACAGAAATCTAGTGCAACACAGGAAAGTATCAGCTAACGCTATTACTAGTTCTCTTTGTGGACTACAGAATATCTCCCCCAATGTCATTGAGATGAGGATGGGGGTGCTTTATTGTCCTAACACAATTCCCGTCCTTGGGTAACAACACTGCTCCTCCAGTGAAAAAGCATTGTCATCCTGGGAAAGGAAGTAAGCTACTGGTATGATCACAGGTGAAAAACCTAAAAAACGAATCCAGCCACCACGTATAAAGACTGATAAATTGCAATAGATTTGGATTTAGATACACTTTAAGGCTAGGTTCACACTGTCTTGTGTGTGTTTTGTGTGGCTCCAGTTTGCACAGGCCCAGCAGCCTATTCGTTTGAATATTCGTTTGACCAGGCCATATTTTGCGATTCGGCACTGCCTTAATTTAACAGACAATTGCATGGTCGTGCAACGCTGTAGTTAAATAAAATTGATATCTTTTTTTCCCACAAATAGAGCTTTCTTTTGGTGGTATTTGATCACCTGTGCAATTTTTATTTTTTGCACTATAAACAAAAAAATAGCAACAATTCTGAAAAAAAAAAAAAATAATAATATTTTTCACATTCTGCTATATAACATTCCCAAAAAAAAAAAATGAAAAATCAAAATTTTTTAATTTATTTTAGGCCAATTTGTTTTCTACTACATATTTTTGGTAAAAAAAAAAAATTGCAATAATCGTATTTTGATTGGTTTGCGCAAAAGTTATAGCGACTACTAACTACGGGAAAGATTTATGTAATTTTTATTGTTTTTTTTTTTACTAGTAATGGCAGCGATCTGCAATTTTTAGCGGGACTGCGACATTGCGGCGGACAGATCGGACCCCTAACTGACATTTTTGACACTTTTGGGGGGGGGGGTACCAGTGACATTACTACAGTAATCAGTGCTAAAAATATGCACTGTTACTGTAATAATGACACTGGCAGGGAAGGGGTTAACATTGTGGGTGATCGAGGGGTAAATGTGAGCCTAGGGGAGTGTTTACTAACTGTGGGGGGTGTGGCTTCTGAAATGACCATAGAGACCTGTAATCCTATATAGAAGGATCAGAGGCACTCAGTCAGAGGCGTAACTAGAACCTTCAGGGCCCCGATGCAAGAAACCATGAAGGGCCCCCCAGACCCCTGGCTGGGGCCCTTCCCTTCAAGCCCGGGGCTCTTCCCACTACTCCTGGGGCTCTTTACTCTCGTTGCATGGCCTTTTATTACGGTCCCGCAGCAGTATCCTTTCACAAGTTCTGCAGTGGGCCCCCTTCCTGCAATCTTGGGGCCTCCCCACAGTGGTGCAATGCCAGGGCCCGGTCGCAAGTGTGACCTTTGAGATCCTGGAAGTTTACCCACTGGTTTGCTACCGGGCCCCCTGGAGCATGGGGCCCGGTAGCAATTGCAACCCCTGCAACCCCTGTAGTTACGCCCCTGCACTCAGTGATCATTCAAGGGAGAAGAACAGTCAGCTGTGTTTCCTTCTCTCTCTGTGAGGAACGATCACAGGTGTCACGCGGCAATCGGAGCCGCCTGACCCATGCATCGACTTCCCCGCTGCCGTCTGGGGGCGGGAGTGCGCCGTCTCCAGTGCGCGCTCGCCCCCTAGCTCCCTGCTAACGACCGACGTAGCCCTATGTCGGTTTGCCTGGGGGAGCCACACTGTGGTCGGCAACCAGTTAATAACAAATGCCACCCCCACGCATCTGCAAAAGAGCAGTGCGTTTGGGCTGCGGGTGCAATTTACATGGTCTCCCGCACCAACAACCACCCGCCACACTGTGAACCTGGCCTAAATCCTGTCCTTCTTTAAACCTAAACAGATACATTTGTTGCAATTATTTTTGTGAAATAAATATTTTGGCAGCGATCCTGCTGCCTTATATAATACAAAAAATTTACATTGCACAAATGAACATAATAAATTCAGTGTGTTAAATTTTAAGCAGCTTATGACATTCATTGCTTTTTTTTTTTTCATTAAAAAAATAAAAAATTAAAAAGTTTCACAAAGTGCGCTTGATCTCTGCAGACTTCCCTAAATGCCCGATTCAGCAATTCTGTCTGTTAGACTAATTTATTGTGACTTAACACGGTAAAACTAGAAACTTTACTTCCTTGGCCACAAGAAACTGATCTTACATTATATTCTATAAAAACCCCGCTCTATAATGAGGTTAGTGCTGACGCTGAGAAACAATCTGCAAAACAGAACAGTGACATAATTATCAGAAGAAACTAAGACAATGACTATTGCTGCTGGGATAGCAAAAAAAAGCCTAAAGCCTAAAGCAGACCTGCCATTCTATAATGGGCTTAGAGAGGTTGATTTACCAAAGGCAAATAGGCAGTTCACTTTGCAAGGAAATTTTAATTTAGTTAAAATGGTGGAAATTCACTTTGAAAAGAATAGCCAATCACATGCAGGAGGAAAATAAATAGAAACAGAATTTTTGCTTGCACATGATTGGATGATGGTAGTCAGAAGAATTCCCTTGCAAAGTGAGCAGCCTATTTGCCTTTAGTAAACCAACCCTATTGTCTCAAAGGAAAAGTGTCAAGTCCATAAATAGGGAGCTGCCCCAGGCACATGCGTTTCTTGATGCCATTTCATCAGTAGCAGTCTTGTACTGTGTTATTAATGATTTTATTTTAATGCTCCTCCTTGTAAATGTGTATAAATTCACAGATTTCAGAACCATTTTAAAAATGGTATAAGGACCCATTTACACTGGTAGCTGTCAGTGAGAATCAGTGATTCTTGCCGGAGTAGAAACTTTTCCCATGTACACAGTGTGGTTGATTTACTAAAGAAAAGTAGACCGTTCACAAGGGAAGTTGAACTTTGCATGGGAAATTTCCCCAAAACTTAGGGAATCAGGTGCAGCTCTGCTAACATCCATAGACCCATACCTTCTTGACTGACCATTTAGAAGACCATCACCACTCATGGATGGTTTTGAATTTCCTATAACTATGTTAGAAATTATATCTATGAACTTTGTCTATGGTTTTTAACCTCAGTGTATTTAATAAATGTATATGTTTTTTAAGATAATAATTTTGTTGTCTTGATATGCTCACTTACTGCACACCCTACATCCGGTTAAGTCCCCCTTTTTCTCAGAGTTAGGGGTGGTTTCCCTTGTCCCCTCCTTGGGATCTCTGACCCCTTCCTCCTTTTTAGACACAAGCTTTTCTAACATCCATCATCCAATTTCCATTCGTATTTTGCAATGTTTTTAATTGCCATTTATTTGGTTACTGCAAAAATTTAGTAGAAGTATGTATTAGACATAAAAAGCTGATTGCGGAATGAGGCGCATCCTATCCGTCCCTTAAGACCCCATACTGGCGAAACGCGTAGGATGGGGCTTGTTTCGGAAATTACGTCATCCCGCATAAAGTGTGTGTCTGCTCACGGCCTGTTGATTTGTGACTAGAGCCGACTGTATTAGTGATTTGTATACAATGTTATCTATGTGTTGAGGTAGACACTTCCTCATGTAAATGCATTGTGGTTTTTAATAGTTTTTAATAAAAGGGTTTTTTTTGCAGGATGCAGTGCCTTTTGTTTCCTATGTACAGTTTAGAGCAAAGATGATAGTGGTCTAGGAGAGGAGAGTGGACTGGTTTAACCCCATAGTGGCTGAAAAAGAATTGGACACAGGAAATTATGGAGAAAGCGGGACTGGACATGGAGAAGAGGATAATGCTTGAAGCACTAGCACTTTCTTATATGAACTTTGTTTTCTACATGAACTTTGCACTGGAGATTTTTCTTTCACGGGACACTTTATTTAGAATATAGATTTGAATGAACAGTACACTTTTTTAAGGAGATAAATTGATTTATAGCTCCCAACTGTCCCTGATTTTAAGGGACTGTCCCTGATTTGGAACAAAGTCCCTCTGTCCCTCTTTCCTCCTCATTTATCCCTCATTTTGGTCTAATCTATATAGTTGTATAAAAAATGCACTTTTTATCTTTCAAAAAGTGTTTCCAAGTGCTAAACCTTCCATCCAATATCTAAATTGCTGCATTTGTAAGTTCCAAAAGCCAAAATAAAGGAATAGTACAGGGGGTCCCCGGGTTACAAACATCCGACTTACCAACGACTCCTACTTACAAATGGAGGGAGACAACAGGAAGTGAGAGGAAATCTCCCCCCAGGATGGGAAATTCACTCCTGTAAGAGTTATCATGGGAAAAAGTGTCTCCACTGAAGCTTTATCACCAATCCTTGTTTCCACAACAACCCAAAATGTTCATAATTTTTATGTCATAGGGACAGAAAGTGAGGTGAAATCTATTGAACAGGGGCACAGACAGCAAAACAAATGTTACAGGGGTGATAACCCTCCCCTATGCTATCCAAAAAACGTAAAAAATATTATTTTGGCTGGAGCTACACTTAAGAAATTTAGCTGTTCCGACTTACAAATTCAACATAAGAACAAATCTACAGACCCCATCTTGTTTGTAACCCAAAGTTGTAAAAAAAGCACTTGTGGGTTTAACTACCGGTAATCTTTTTTCCATATAATTCTCTTTTAACCACTTTACCACCGGAGGATTTTGCTGTCTTACGTCCAGGCCACTTTTTGCGATTTGGCACTGTGCGACTTTAACTGACAATTGCGCGGTCATGCAACGCCGTACCCAAACAAAATTTATATCCTTTTTTTCCCACAAACAGAGCTTTCTTTTGGTGGTATTTGATCACCTCTGCACTTTTCATTTTTTGCGATATTAATAAAAAAAAGCGACAATTTTGAAAAAATAACAATATTTTTCTACTTTGACAGTTAAAAAATATCCAATATATTCAATTTTTGTCATATATTTAGGCCAAAATGTATTTAGCTACATGTCTTTGACAAAAAAATTCTCAGTGAGCGTATTTTTAACCGCTTTAAGACCGGAAGATTTTACCCCATTCCTTAACAGGCCATGCTGTACCCAAATTAAATTTATGTCCTTTTTTCCCCACAAATAGAGCTTTCTTTAGGTGGTATTTGATCACCTGTGCGATTTTTACTTTTTGCGCTATAAACAAAAAAAGAGCGACAATTTTGAAAAAAATAACAATGTTTTTCACATTTTTTTATATGAAATCCCCCCCCCCCCCCCAAAAAAAAAGTAAAAATTAAAATGTTTTAACATTTTAGGCCAATTTGTTTTCTGCTACATATTTTTGGTAAAAAAAATCGCAATAAGTGTGTTTTGATTGGTTTGCGCAAACGTTATCGCAGCTACTAACTACAGGAAATTTATGTCATTTTTATTGTTTTTTTTTTTTAACTAGTAATGGCGGCAATCTGGCGGCGATCTGCGATTTTTTTTGCGGGACTGCGACATTGCGGCGGACAGATCGGACCCTTGACTGACATTTTTGACACTTTTGGGGGTACCAGTGACATTACTACAGTAATCAGTGCTATAAATATGCACTGTTACTGTAAAAATGACACTGGCAGGGAAGGGTTTAACTTTATTGGGGAGGGAGGGGTTAATGTATGCCTGGTGCTTACTAACGTGTGTGGGGGGAAGGGACTGTGTGAGACAGGGACAGATCGCAGGTTCAGCAATAGCACCTGTCACTGTCTATTGCTGTCACAGGGGAATTTTTACATTTCTTGTGACAGCAATAAAAGTGATTAGAATTTTTTTCTAAGATCCTATCTTTTCTAAGATCTAAGGTCCTATCCCTCCCTTCTTGCGTGCCAAAGCAAAGGCATATATAAGTTGCGCCTGCAAATGTAAACATGTTCAAACCACAGATGTGAAGTATTGCCGCGATCATTAGAGTGAGAGCAATAATTCTAGTGCAAAACGTCCTCTGTAACTCTAAACAGGTAACCGCTAAAAAAAATTTAAAACGTTGTCTATGGAGATTTTTAAGGACCGTCGTTGTTCGCCATTTTGTGTGCAATTTTAAAGTGTGACATGTTAGGTTTCTATTTACTCAGCGTAACATAATCTTTCATATTATACAAAAAAATTAGGCTAACTTAACTGTTTTGTTTTTTTAAATTTATTAAAGTGTAATTTTTCCCAAAACAATTGCGTTTGAGAGCCCATTCACATTAGTGCGACTTGTCAGACGACTTGTCAGCCTGACAAGTCGCGGTATGTCGCGGTCCATTGATTAGCACAGGACCCGTTCTAATAGGAGTCACTCCGACTTAGAAAAAGGGTCCTGTACTACTTTGGGGCGACCTCGGAGTGACTTGCATAGACTTCCATTATGTGAAGTCTCTGCAAATTGCGCCGAAGCCGCGGTGCACAGCGGTGCACGCGACTTCACAGGTCGCCCCCCAAAGTCGCGTCGCGCTAGTCTGAATGGGCTCTGAAAGACCACTGTGCAAATAAATACAGCGTGACACAGAATTTTGCAACAACTGCCATTTTATTCTCTAGGGTCTCTGTTATGTGTTTGGGGGTTCTAAGTAATTTTCTAGCAATACTGATTTTAACTTGTAAGCAACATGTCTCAGAAATCGGCCTGGTCTTGAAGTGGTTACATGGATAATGTGCATGTATTGCAAATTATTACTTTTATTTTTTATCTTTTAGCTTTAACATATGCTTTAAAACTCCTCCCTACTCTATCCCCCCTGAACAACCAAAAAAAATATGCTATTTCCAGTTTTGTTTTGTTTTTTTATTTGTCTTTATCGTTCTTTTACGTTGTCATTTCTTCATACAGGCCAATCTGTGATCAAATAGCTCAAGTTTTAGCCATTGTGCCTTCCAACCATCTCTCCAAACTGTTACACCAAGACACTTGCCACTGTTCCCATGGAAACAAACAAAATTACTTTAGTAAACAGAAAATAAGCAATTTAGGACTGTTTCACAACTACTATAAATAGCTTTCCTGAAGGATAGGCCGTGTGGCTCAGACTGATTAAATAAACACTATAGCTTTCTCCATCTGAGAGCAGCAGTCTTTAGGCGAGTGAATAACATTCTATAGAGCTGTCTTGTCTGATAGAAGGTTATTCAATGCATCGTACAGACTTTTTTCATTTTTTGCATTCCTCTGCATTTATTCATATTTTTGTTCCTGACTAGAAAATGAAATGTATATTGATAAAGAAAATATTTGACTAACAAAAAGTTGTAGAATTCAAATCTGGATTTACAAGCAAACTTTAGCGGCCTTTGAAGGAGTGAAGCTTAGAAACCATGGCGATGCCTACAGAATGTATTGGGTTTTATATAAGAAAGTGGATAGGGGCTATTCCAGGAGGGTCTCTATAACACTACTCTAAGTGAAATTGTGCTAAAAAGATAATATAAATATATAAAATATATATAAAATCTAGATATAAGCACATAAAAAACACAATAATGTGTTACATCAATAAAGTGCAATATAGTGTTGTGCAACGATGAATGTGAATCATGCTCAGTGTACAAATCCATATATAATGTGCACAACTAGTGAAAATACCCAAAAAAAGAAATACTAATAATCCACATAAATATGTATAACAGCACAAGAAATATAAAGCTAAAATATTAAATATTAAATTTTATAAATTAATATTTTAATATTAAATATTTAATATTAAAAATTAAATAAAGCTAAAAATAATAAATAAATGACTAGTCAGCAAAATATTAAAAATAAAGTGTCCATAGTGCAAAAGGTGTGTCCATTCATAAAAATATTTCTAGTGATAGAAACTAAAATGGTATGAATCTAAGCAAATCTATATAACATATGTGACAAAGTGTCTACTGTCCAATCCAGGGCTGAGCCCTTGATAAAGTCGCATGAGTGTGACGCAACGCGTCGGAAGGAGCCAGGTGATGTCACTTCAGGTTTCCGGCCGAGGCCAGAATTAAGTGATTTTAGACACTCTGCACTGCTTGCAGAGTATCTAAAATACACTTTGCAGTGTATATATTTGTATGAACTTTTTAGCACAATTTCACTTATAGTGTTATAGACCCCCCTGGAATAGCGCCTATCCACTTTCTTATCTATAGCTAGTTATATGTAGAGACACTATAAGGATTGGCTGCTGCTCATTAGGGCCATTCACATCAGAATCCCCCGAGTTTTCACCACCGCAATCTTGGTAGCACATTGGTTTCCTACACTAACTATATGTATTGGGTTTTGTATAGGTATATATTATTTGGGAAAAGTTTTGAATATATGTGTATATTATTAAACAAAACTCGTATTAAAGCGCTAATAAAGTAAGCCCAGCGGTCTCTTCTGTCATAAATGCTTCCCCCTGCTTGTCAACAGTAATGTGGAAAGTGAGGTCATTGTGTCCTGGCCATTCAAATTAATTAATTAATAAATGAATTAATTAATAAATTAATGGCCGAAAAGAGGGAACTTGGAAGGCAGACCACAAGAAGTTGGAAGCACCTGAGCACTGACAGCACAGCACTGGAGGGCATCCTTTAAAAAATAAGTCTGCCATAATGTGCTAGTATGCAGTGCATACAAGCACATTATGGCATAAACCTGCAAGGGGCCCTAGGAGTGTTTTTGTTTTGTTTTTTTCTGTGGAGTTTAATTCCACTTTAAATAAAACATACAATTAAACATACATACTGTAACATAATACAATATAAATATACTGAAATATCAAGATGGTGCTTACAACAACCATCCAGTCATTTTTATTTTTTTGCAGCTTGGAAAATAAGCACCATGGGATTATTTTCTTCCATCCCAGTTCTAATGAATAAATACAGTCTGTTTTTTCTGGCCATACATTGGGGGAGGTTTACTAAAACTGGTGCACAGAGAATCTGGTCAGCTGTGCATAGTAACCAATCAGCTTCCAGGTATTATTGGCAACGCCTAATTGAACAAGCTGAAGTTACAAGCTGATTGGTTACTATGCACAGCTGCACCAGATTCTCTGTGCACCAGTTTTAGTAAATAACCCCCATTGTTTCTCCATCCACACAAACAAGGGGAATGGAGGATCATTTTGATCAGTGTATGTCCAACTTTACAAATGTGCAGAAGTATTTTGTTAAGCAGAAATATCGACCAGATGTTACCAAATATTTAAATCCTATTTTGGGGGATGACTATCATTTAGCTTATAGCTCTGTGCACACTTCTGAGGAAAGTCAATCACACAAACAGCTAGTAGTATTTGAAAAACAAGAAATTAATCCTGCGCTATGGTGATACAAATTGTGCCTCAAAAGTGCTGCTGTGCATAAAAATCAAAAGGATTTTGAACGTGATAATACAAAGAAACAGAGCAAAATTGATAATTGGCAATAAATTAGTAAGCCGCTAAAAGTGCTTAGCGTGAATAAATAAATATGAATCCGGGCAATAATCCTTAGGGCTGCTTGGGACCATTTGGGGACCTCCTTTGGGCTAAGATAAAAATAGTTGGTACGCATATAGGAGAGAAAAAAGACAGTCCCACGGACCGATAGCACAATGTCACAAAACTTTCGGGAACACCACCGGCATGCGTTCCATGGACTACAGGAAGTGACGTAGTTGGTTTGCCGTGACCGGAAGTGTGTCGATTCCTTGTCGGACTTAGCCTGTGTGACCCTTATACAATACTGTCTAGGGGTCCATTTCGTCCGGTAAGTGCAACTCCCTGGGGGAGAGGAAAAAGTCCCTTTTATCACCACACCATGGCAGCATGAGTTTGCACATGATTTCCAGCACTTGAGCACCTTTTTGGTTTTTGGTGGATACCTTTCACTGGCTACCTGCTGAAGCACCTTTGCAATAGATTGGACTGTTTCACTGAGTCTATTGATTATATTGAGTTTTTATGGACTTTTTATGAACTTTGCATATTCACTTCACGGGGTGCATTTTAATGTTTTTATTCATTTACAGTGATTGAGTATGATATTTGTCATTTGGGTGTATTTATTTATTTAGCTAGTAGTATTTGTAGACAAAAAAAATTGGATAGGCTGCACACCCACTCAAATGCATCGGTTAAATCAATTAATTAAAGCATCTTAAAAGCATTGGATGGGTACAGGCAGAGGAAGAGGAATGAGGTTGATGCGTTTTCACATGATTTACAAAGCACTTAAGTTATGTGAAATGCGTCAACCTCGTTCCTCTTCCTCTGCCTGTACCCAACCAGTGCTTTTATGATGCTTTAATAAATTGATTTAACTGATGCATTTGGGTGGGTGTGCTGCCAATCTGATTTGCTCATCTACATTGTGTCTGCAGCAGTGTACTCTTGGATCGCAGGTGGTACTGACTCACCCGTGGGCAGCTGGACTTTGCTTTAGCTGATAGTATTTGTTGTAATAAGACAGAACAATAAATCCAGCCTCCAACCCCACTGTTAAGGCTAAAACCATCAGTGCAAATCCAATGCACCACACACCAAGGTGTGCAAATGATACATTTTTGCACTTTTTCCATCAGAGTCTGTAATTATGCATTATGCTGCTCTAGGCACACTTAAACAAAGATGGCATTTTGTACAATCTCTGCCCCTTGCGTCGCATGATTACTTTAGTAAAAGCTAATGCTAAAATTTGATACTGCTGGACACATGAAGTCTATTTTATATGCAGGGCGGCTTTTCCTTTGGACAGAACACCAAACAGAATGCAGAGATGGTTTTAGGTGTCCTTAACTAGAAAGAGCCTTCTGATTTCTTTCAACATTCTCTTCACACTTTGACTATTTTGTGGCTTTGCCCAGCCCCCTTTAATTTTAATGCCCTCAAGTATTTCCCCCAAATGCCTTATGGCAAAAACAACCCAACAGCCCTTGCCTACAAACAGTACCTGCTAGATCAGGGGTGTCCAACATTTTGACCTTCCTGGGCCACTTTGGAAGAAGAGGAATTGTCTTGAGCCACACATAAAATACACTAACAATAAGAAGAGCTGATGAGTAGAAAAAGTCAGGTAGATCAGTACCTATCTGAGTCATAAAACCTCATTTTGTTTTAAATATTTTTCATTATACAAGTAAAAGAGGGCAACATAAAACTAGTGTGAAATTAGTTTTTGATAAACTAAGACATTAATATCTGATTGGATTGATGTAGTAGCAATCCTCATTTCATTCTCAAGGTGCTCATCAGATATTTTTGTTCTAATTTTGCCCTTCGTGTCCTTCATCCTTAAAAATAGTTGCTCACAAATATAGGTGTTGCCAAAAACTGAGGACATGAATAAGGTGTGATTGTGAAGAATGGGAGATTTTCGTGGGAAGATAAAACATATAAGAGTTCAGGAAAGAGACACTGTCAGTTTTTTCTTTTTTGCATGTGTTCACTAAGTGTAAACGCAATTTTACACATAAAATTCCCCAAAAAAATCAAAATTTGTAATTAAGTTTATGATTTTCTGTTGGGCCACACTCATTGCCGTCTTGAGCTGTACGCAGCCCTTGGGCCACAGACTGGACACCCCTGTACTAGAACATCAACTGTAAATACACAATTGCCTACAGTTTACTGTGTTTGAAGACATCTGATAGATAAGCGACAACAGTTCTGCTTCCTTCACTGGGAATACACTGCAAGGTGCAGCATGAAAACTTTATACTTTAGCTTGATTAGCATCTGTCAGAAAGGTAATGAAAGCCATGTAAGACAGCCAATGTATCTTATCTTCCCCCGAACATATGTAAATGGTCAACAACCTGCTGTGATGCTGTTCTTTCCTGACCTTTTACACAAATGAACTTTGCAAAACCATTAAAAAAATATAAGTCAGTGGATTCAGTTAACACGTTAAAGCTACCAGGGATGTGCCTGAGTGGCCAAGCTAGAGTGGCTTATGTTTTCTTTGATTATCTTATAGTTAATAATTTAAAGGCCTTCTCAGGTGGTACCAGACAACATTCACCTAAAGCTACCGCCTTGTCTATTAACGGAAAGGGGAATGCAGATACTAATGTTGTTGATCAGTCTATTTAAAAAGCACAACAGATCTAGAAGTAGGGCCAGTTTTGTAATTAATAATTGTAAGAGAAAATGGGTTTTGCAAATTCCATAGGACACATGTTCGAATTGGTGTCCCAACTTTATATGGTAGGAACTCTAGTTCCTACATTCCCCCCATATGTATGTCAATAATTTTAAAAATCACAACTGATTTGAAGCTTAGTGCTCCTTACAGACTATTCCACTACCCAATGACAGTACCCTAATGCATAGCTCCCAAATGTCCCTGATTTTGAGGAACTATCTCTGATTTGGAAAAGTCCCTCTGTCCCTCTTTTCTCCTCATGTGTCCCTCATTTTGGTCTGATATATATAGTTGTATATAAAATGTACCATCTTTCAAAAAGTGTCTCATAGTGCTAAAACTTTCATCCAAATTCTAAATTGCTGCATTTGTAAATTTTAAAAGCCAGTATAAAGGAATACTAAAAACATAAAAAAAAGCATTTGTGGGTTTAACTAATATTTTTTTGGTTTCATTCTCCTTTAAGGGGGCTTGGAAGGAGATGTGTCCTGTGCCTACATACTTTTACTAATAGGTGTCCCTTGTTCCCATCTCACAAAGTTGGGAGGTATGCCTTAATGAACAGTAAAAGTTGTTTGACCTGCAGAATGACAGTGAGTGAGGCGTAGCTCCCAAGCTGGAGACTTTAAGGTCCTTAGTGATGGACTGAAGGACACACAGAAGAAGCTTACCAAGGTGCCTGTTCTTAGGCTAGACATTTTGGCCCATGTGCCCTGTAGGAACTTAGGTTGTAGACCCCTAGGGGGTTGCAGGGTGCATGTGTCAAGTTGAAGAGGACATCTCAGGGATCATTTCACCAATAACTTATAACTATAATTTTAAGAAAATAGGACTTCTTAAAATAGCCCATACATTTCCCAGACACACTTGGAACCATAGAAAACCTTTGCAGAAGACTGGAGTCTGTTATAATCACAAAGAAATAATGGGATTTTTAACTTACAGTAAAATCAATTTCTCTGATGTTCATTGATGGACACAGCTCTTTTCATTCTTGACCATTGAGTTATGCTGTCCCCTATAGGAGTAGGACACTAGGCAGAAAAAAACATTCTGGCTACAGCCTCTATAGAGGTAAGGAAATCCCCCTGACGCAGGGATGCCACCATCGTTCGAATGGACTCCATTCTGAACTTCTGTACCCACGCAAAGCAGTTTTACACCAGTTTTCCAGGATTGGACGCACTTTGCCTTCCTTTCTGGGGACTGTGAACAGGTTTGAGTGGAAACCCTGAAAATGTTCTGAAGTCAGAACCGGGACAATCACTCCTTGAAGGAACAGGTCTTGTACTGCCCCATACAGACCCTGTAACCGTCTGGGGACAGGCTCAGGTTGGAAGGAAAAAACCTTGCTGGGGGACAAGAGCGAAACTCGATCTTGTAGCCGGACCGAAAGACTTTGTGTACTCACTTATCTTGCACCAGGGAAGTCCACGGGTCTGGAAACCAGGGAACCCCGATATGGGTGAGGGTGCACCTTCAAGCAGAAGGAGCCTCATCTGCGGGTCTGGAGAAGTCCGCTCTCGGCTGGCCAGACCAGGTTCACTTGGATCCACCAGAGGAGGCCCTGAAAGGCTTCGAGCCCTTGTCAGTCAACCCTGAGGGACAAAAAACTTTTTATGACCTGAGAAGGAAGGTCCATGTGTACGACGAGGTTCCTTCTTCTTAGTAGCCTGTGGAAGAAAGGTACTCTTCCCCCTTGTGAGACCTTTAATGATGTCATTCAGGGTAGCTCCAAACAGACGATCTCCTTGAAAGGGAAGATCCGTCATGGCCTATTTAGAAGTCTGGTCCTCAGATCAACATTTGAGCCAAAAGACATGCCGAAGGACCACCTCCAAAGCAGAGAGACGAGCCATCAGGGGAGCTGTGTCCAAAAAGGCATTACAGATAAACCTCAGCCCCTGAACCAGCTGGTCCACCAGCTCAGCAAAGGCAGGAGGGAGCTGTTCTCCCTCCAGGTCACGGAGTAGGTGCTTAGCTAACTCGGTCAGAGTTTGCGACACTGGGGCAATGCTAAATACCGGCCTCATTGCCGAACCAGCTAAGATGTACAAAATGCGGGCCACAGCCTCTGCCTGCCTGAGAGAGGACCCCACCAGACTCACCACCTGCCGACACAGGCACCTTCAATCACCAGTAGAATCTGCACTACACGTGCGGTGATCAGGAAGCTAAATGATACAGGAGTCAGCACCAGGGGATAAGGAGGGGCTCCAACCGCTGAAATCGCCACCCACGGGGCTTCACTGTCATGGCTGCTGCTATTTGCAATGCAAACCACAAGAAAATGGCCGCCAGACTACACAAACATGGCCCCTGTGTATAGGAATACACAAAGCTACAACAAAATAGCAGCTCCGCGCGGCACAACAAGGCCTACAGGGACCTAGAAATCAGGGGACCAGGCCTCAGGACAGATCCAGGCAGGACAGGGGCCCTGGCAGGAGCCCCCACCAGGTACATTCCCCTGCCAGTCGATCGTCCAGTCGCCAACGATGTAACCCCCCACCCCCCTCACCAGTTTGAGCCCTGCCCCACCCCAGGAAAGTGATCAGACTACCCTAAAAAATACATCCCCAGCGTATGTGGAGGGGGGCAGGATGAGGAACTTGGCAGGGGAGGTGCCTGCTGGAAGGAGGGGAACCCGGGGGAGTCCGAGCGTCCCAAGGAGGGGCTCACCTTGGGGCCCACCCCAAAACACTCCAAGGGTAGAGGGGGGACAGCTATTTACCATACCAGGAACCACCAGGCACCACTCCAGACAGGACCCCTCTCCATCGAAATGGGGGGGCTGTCGGCCAGGAGGAACGGTGCGACTCAGGCCAAGGCCAGATCATATGTGACCTCGCAAGACGTTTAACTCGCAGGGCCAGCCCCCGTCCAGTGCGGCTATGTCCCGGCTGACCTAGAGCAGAGCTGAGGTCTGCGCACGCTCGCTGGCCAGACTGGGGAGACCACTGGATCTAGAGTATACAGCCCATTGCCCAGTCCGGCAATTGATAGTAGATGTCACAGGGAAATTCCAGGAGGAAAAAATTTCCTATCTAAAAAATGTTGCCAGGACAAAAGATCCCAGCAAGGAACTAGGCCCTTACTCCTGACTAGGCAGAAAAAAACTGAGTGACTATAGCAGGAAGATGGAGTATACCCCCTGGGACTGCCCATGGGTGTAGCCAGAAGTTTTTTCTGCCTAGTGTCCAAATCTTGTAGGGGGCAGCATAACCCAAAGGCCAAGAATGACAAGAGCTGTGTCCGTCAATGAACAAAAGAGAAATATGGTTTTAGAATGAGATAAGATGGATTTGAGATGAGATGGCCAAAAAGCTCATATACAGTAGGTGTGATGGTTAGGTGTGCAATAACGCCTTAAGGGCAATTAATAGGCAATCTAAATTGTTGGGTAACAGCTCAAAATGCAGCAGAGAATGGTCAAACCCATCATTTTTCTCTAGGTCCCTGCAATTTGTTTTTCTCTGAAAATACACTATAGCAAGCATCAAACATCGGAGCTGCATTTTTTAAGCCTTTATGTACTGTAGATGGTTGTGATTTTAAAAACCAACTACATAACAATTTGCACAACCATGGCAAATCTGTGTTAATCCCATTGCTAGCAAGTTTTCTGCACACAGCCAGAGTGAGATAGAAATGTTTCACTCAGATTTTGTGAACAAGCCCAATGATATTTTCCACTTCACAAATTTCCACACTTAAGTGGCTTTACCTTCTTAAGCGGTTTGCTTTTTCTGTGCCTGATGTATGACATTTCATTTCTCTACATATTCAGCTCCATTGTATTGTCAGCATTTTCGAGCCATCTGTTTATAGATTGCTGGCTCTGTTTCATGACTCACTGTCAAAATCTCTTATGTCCTACAGTGCCAGCCTGCATGTGCATGACCTTTTTAACCTGAGAAGGGAGAAGCAAGCCAATCGAGGGAAACCCCACAGTCTTTATTACTGTGCCGCCTTAGCCAGGATGCCAGGATGTAGTCACACCACAGCTGACTGGGTAAAGCATCTGTTCATTAAAAAACAAATCAGCACATGGTAGTCTGCATTTAAAAGCATGTGTTCTTCCCTTGCTGTTGTGTAATAAAACTGAGGTGGCAGATGACTCCTGGAGTTTATTATACAATTTTAGCTGCCATTGCTGACCACCTTCTGAAGATGCTATTTACCTGACTGTCTGATAAACTTGGGTACAACCTGCCTCGGATGTTGGGTGTTTTATGCGATTACTGCCAGAGGGCTAACAATTATCACTGTGTGTTCTCCCAGCCAGGTCAGCTCCCCCTGCCAGGAGAACACAATAGCTCTGCGGAAGGGATTTCCCCATCAACACTGTGTTGATGGGGGAATTGAGAAGATTTCTTATCTGTAAACCATGGCGGACTTAAATCAGAAAAAATAAAACATGAAACAATAGTCATTATCCATATGTGCAATCCTAAATTGTAAATAAATCCACAGTTCTGTATCTCTCAGTAATCCAGATACGATCCCACCACCTACCGGACTGGACCTCACTGCATTAGAATGACCACCAGTGTAAATGTAAGTCAAAATACCCTTCATAATCTGGAATTAAACTTGTTCCCTGCTATGGTCTCAATCACAATAAAGTACTGTATATGGCCTGGATCTGAGTAACACTAAAAGAAGGGCCAGCATGACAGGGGCGTGCAGAAAGAGGTACTGTAGAGTGTTACCGGGGTTTTTGGTGGGGAGATTTTTTTTAAAGATTACTTACCAGATTGGTGGGCTTGGGGCATGTTCTGTAGTAAGTAGAGAGGAGGAAGATCTTGTCGGAGTTCATTCTGAGTTTGTTCCAGCATCAGATAGGTTGCCCTCCCTCCTTTTTTTTGGTCTGTGGGAGCTTCCTGTCTTTTTGTGTTGCTGGACTAAAATTTGTGGCTTTTCTGGGCTTATGTTTTAGCTTGTCCTTCTCTTTTTTGGTCTTTTCTTGTATCTTGTAATAGCAGCTGTCAATGAGTCTATTGGGTCTTTGAAGGCGGTGCTGGTTCACAAATTGTGGAGAATTATGGGTTGGACCCATCTTAGGTATGGGGTGCCCCTTTCTAACAATACAATGGTAACATTGGGGGTTAATTAGGTTGTAGCTGGTAGTATGTAAATGGTTATTTGTCCCCGAGGTGCTGTAGTATCAGCTAGGGGCCTGTTTGTTGGGTGGCAGATAGAACTGGTTTTGTAGTGATTATATCGGCCTTCAGGCTCCATTCACGCACTGGCGTATCCCGAATCATTGCAAATGGTGGGACGCCAATGTGATTCCTGTGACTTGCAATGGCACCCCAAACGTGGCACGATTTTGCCATGATGGCTGCCCAACTAATCGCGGTACAATCCAAAAAACTGAATGGGGGGGGGGGGGGGGGTGCATATCGCCCAAAAAAAGTAAAAGAACTTCTTTTGGGTGACAGACGTTCTGTTTGCGATCCGTCAGGTGACAATTGCAGTGAAATCGCGCTGCCTTTGGGGTGCTATTTTTAAGTCACGGGAATCACACAGGCGTCGCACGATTTGCAATGATTCTGGATCGCAGGTACAATCACGGCGATTCTGCCCGTGAACCGATACGCCAGTATATAAACAGAGCCTCAAAGACCTTAGATCTTGCAGGATCAAATCTGATGTTTGTTTATTTCTTATGCATTGACTGTGTTCCCTGCAGTTTATTTTTTTTTTCTCTTAATGTTGTATTTAATTGGTTTTGTAAAATAAATTGGCTACTATGTCCATTTGACTTCAGATAAATGTTGTCATCTGGTTATTTTGGGTAATAGGGGAGGATTTAGTATCACCTCTTTATACATAATCTGAGCCTCTGCACTCTGCAAGTCTCTCAGTCAAGATGTATATCCCACTGACAAATCAACATGAGGCTTTTTTATAGTGTAATAGGCTTACCATACAGAACAATGTTAAAGCATCAGGCAGAACTCACATAACATAAGTGCCCCCAGCACTATCGGGTAATTGTGTATACAGAGCTTCACTTAGCTAATATAATATCAGAGCCAATATGTCTGTTCTATGATGCCTCACTCAGTATCAGACGTGTACCAACATGTCTCTAAGCGCTGTCTGATGTGTTTTGTCACCTGAACTTGGCTTCTACCTATATCTGTGTGCAGTACATGTATAATAGCAGTGCCTGATTTTATGTTTTTCCACCCCCTCCCAGTCTGAGTACTGTTCTGCAGGGGATGCAAGAGGCCAATATCAAGACACTTAAAGCAGAGTTCCACCCAAAAGTGGAACTTCCACTTATATGCTTCATCCCCCCCCCCCTCTGGTGCCACATTTGGCACCTTTCAGAGGGGAGGGGGGAACGGGTACCTTTCAGGGGGGAGGGGGGAACTGGTACCTGTGGGCGATGTCCCACGGAAGTTCGGCCCCCCTCCTTCTTCCGCTGGGCCAATTAGAAAGCACAGCGTGCTTCGCGCATGCGCAAAAGGAGCCCAGCTGTGAAACTGAAAGGCTTCACTGCCGGGTTCCCTTACCCTAAATATCGATACGAAAATCGGCTTCGGGTGCTGACATTACGGGAACCGTGGACAGGTAAGTTCTATAATTTAAAAGTCAGCAGCTACAGTAGTTGTAGCTGCTGACATTTAGTGTTTTTTTCCTGGGGGGGGGGGGGGGCAGAACTCCTCTTTAAGCTGGCTTTACAGCCAGTGAGCTGAATAAAATAAAAACAAATTCCTCCATCCACATAAATGAGGTGAATGCAGAAATCCCAGGAACAGGAGTATGAAACGTTGGGTTTACATACTCTTTACCGTGCAGTGTTGTGGAGCATCCTATTTATTTTCTATGGGCTTTTAAAGGCTAAGTTCACCTTTTCCAGGGAATCACCTATGCACTCAAGCAGCCCCAGTAGATATTAAAAATCTGTGCGGCTTTATGAAGCAATAATGAATTTTATTGTCATAGCTATAGGTCATTTGAGCCACCTATGGAGCCTGGACAAAAAACTCCCAGTTAGCAATCCCCACAAAAAAAACAAGATGTAATACTGGGATTGAGTGTCCAATAGTTTCCACATCCTAGCAATAGGGCAGGGCATAGGGATTGCTAACTATGAGGTTTTTTTTTTCAGCCAGGCTCCTTAGGAGGCTCAAATGGCCCATGGTCTTGGGTATGACAATTAAGTTAATGAACATTTTACTAAGATGCATAGTTTTTAATACCTGCTGGGGCTGCTTGACTGCAAAGGATATTTTTTAGAAAAAGTGATCTTATTCTTAAACTCATCAAAAACCATATCTGACCCGTTTTTTGCCAACACAACCTATGTTTATTCACTTCCTTTAGTGTTCATTCATATCATATGCAGTAGTGGTCAACTTTCTTGATACAGAGGTCCTCATCGGCCATTGACATCATCATAATATTCAGTTAATGTAATTCTATAGAAAGCTGTCAGAGAATGCACATGCAACATGAGATGGTCAAAGACTATGGGCATGCTAAAAGAAATGTTCAAAGAATGTATAAACTGAAGACTTTCCCTTTCCCGTCCCTGAGTGTTTTGCATTCAGGATATGGGTCTGCCTCAGGACCTGCTCCAACCACCCTGATTCTCTCCTTTCGAGGCTCCCTCGCTCTACATAGCCCTTTCCTCCTCTCTTGTTACTTTCTGTCCAGACAGGTTATAGGACCTCTCCCGGACTTTCCCGCATTTTGGAAGGCATGGGTGTGGTCACCCCCTGAGCGTCCGGTTATACTTTTGTTGTTCCCTCCCTTCTCATAAATTTTCCAGAATTTATGGATATTATAGCTATTTTAAGATACTGTAGATGGTATCCATCTCTATCAGGTCCTCATTGCATCTTCATATGTCTTATGCTGGATAGTTGTCCTCTGTTAGATCTGATTTTGAGCAGGTACTTTGTACCAACTTTGTTCCATTGATATTTCTGTTTGTTTTGCATTTACAAATTTTAATAAAATTGTTTGGAAAAAAAAAGAATGTAGATATTATACAGAAGATGGTCAGAGACTGCCAACATACTGTAGACAAGGCATCAGTAAATGGCAGACTGGGCGAGAGCTGCAATCTATAAGGGGCTGTAATGTAAAGGGTACTCTGTGATGCAAATGGGGTGGGCTGTGATGTAAAGCATGACTGCGGTATAAAAGGGCACTATAATATAAAGGGAGCACTGCTGTGTACAGGGGGGACTGTGATTTAAAGCATGACTGCAATATAAAAGTGGGAACTTCTGTGTAAAGGGAGGGGTGCTGTGATGTAAAGGGGGGACTGCGATTCAAAGGGGTGAGCTGTGATGTAAATGGGGGGGGGGATTATCATGCAAAGGCGGGCTGTAATTTAAAGGGGGGGAGGGGGGGCTATGATGTCAATGTGGGTGCTGTAATGTAAAGGGGAGCTGTGATATAAAGGCGGGCACTGAAATGTGATGTAAGTTAAAGGGGGGATTGTAATCTTAAGAGAGCTGTAATTAAAAGGAGGGTCTGTGATGTAAAGAAGGGCACTGTGGTGTAAATAAAGAGGGCTATATTGTAAAGGAAGGGGGGACTGTGATATAAAAGATTGACTGTAATGTAAAGAGGACACTGTGATGTGAAGGGGACTGCTGTGTAAAAGCGGAGACTGTGATGTCGGAAGGGGGGGGGGTGTGATGTTCTAAAGGGTAGCACTGTGATTTAAAGGGGGGACTGTGATGCAAAGGGAGGCTGAAATGCACAGGAGGGCTGTGAAGTGGAGGGGGGCTGTGGTGTGAAGGAGGGCTGTGATGTAAACTGGGGACTGCAATGTAAAGATGAGCCGCTGTGATGTAAAGAGGGGGGCTCTGTGATGTGAAGGGGGGCTGCTGTGTAAAAGTGGAGACTGTGATGTCGGGGGGGAGACATGTGATGTTGTAAAGGGTAGCACTGTGATGTAAAGGAGGGACTGTGATGCAAAGGGAAGCTGAGATGCAAAGGAGGGCTGTGATGTGAAGGGGGGCTGTGATGTGAAGGGGGGCTGTGATGTAAAGAGGGGCTCTGTGAAGTGAAGGGGGGCTGCGATGTAAACTGGGGACTGCAATGTAAAGACGGCCATTGTGATGTAAAGAGGAGGTCTCTGTGATGTGAAGGGGGGCTATGATGTAAACTGGGGACTGCAATGTAAAGAGGGCCACTGTGCTGTACAGAGGGGACTATGTAATGTAAAGGGGGGCTGCGGTGTGAAGGAGGAAATGGGGACACTGATGTAAGGGGGGGGGGGGGGCGGCTGATGCAAGGGATCTGAGCCATAGCACAAACATGAAAATTGAACCTCCGCTGGAAGAAAATTGTAGTAAATCAATAGATTTGAATTCAATACACTGCTGTAAATGTTATTGGTGACTGAGGACATGCTCCAGGAGACAGATTTAGACTGAAGACACATTGCCAGAGACTGCTCTAGAGATAACAGCCATTTTAAAAATCAGTACTTCCACATTTGTGCTCCATACACCCTCCCTATAAATGACTTGTGCCACATTTGATTTTTCTTACAGGAAGATTCATTCTAAAGGATCCGAGGGAAAAAAAAAACAATTAAAAATAGGAAAGGGATGAACAGCTGATAAAAAAGTAACAGTGTGAAAAAATAAAACAATTTACCTATTAGAACCCAGTCTAACAAATATTTTTCCTTCACTGGCCCGTGTAAGTACCTAGACGAGGAAAACACAGACTCCCGTCTGCAGAATCCCGAAGGGCGCAGAATAAGTGCCAAAGGGCACCAGAGCAAAAGAACACAACGCACATGTGTTGACATGCGATGTTAATAATGTTTTGCACTCCAACGCATTTTTTTTTACAAGTAGTGGAGTGATTTTTTTTAACCTTTTCTTTTTTTTTTTACTTCTATGTTTCCAATGCATACTGTAGCTTGCCCTATTTTTTCAACATACACCAATGCATGGCGATGGCATTTGTGTAAACTGGCAGCATTGAAAACAATGATATTCTGCTTGATCTTTTGTTGTAATTGCTCAGAGCAATGCAGCCATGTACTGGTGATGTAATAAGTCCTAAGGGTCAAGTGAGTTGTTCAATGCATTGACATGTGTTGGAAGAAAATGAAAAATTAATGAAATAAATCCCAAAGCACGTGTTACAAGCACACATATGTGTGAACGCAGCTCAAATGTTATTGATTTTGATCAATGAAACCTCCCTGAAGCAATGTAATGTGACCCTTTATCTGGGTGGACACATTTAGGAAATATCCCATTGGGTAGTTATGCATCACAAATTTTCCCCCAAAGATGAACCCCCAGCTTCAGATTAAGGCCAGTTACACACGGACGTAATAATTTACTGATTGATATACTAAAGATCTTGTAGTAAAATGATCCTGAGTAAAATGTTCTGCAAAGACCTGGTGTAAATGCATGCAAAGGAGCGTAAGCGCATACAAGCGTAAAATTCTTCTTCATTGCCGGTATTGCGTATATACAAATGTAAAGACGTATGCACATAAATTACTGCACTCAAATGTAACATATTTCTATTTTTGTTTTGCGCTCTGTACTCATCTATTACCCATCTTTATGCAGCTGTATATATGGTTCCATAGATAATGCATCCACTGTATGTCTAAATCAGTAAAAAACGTGGCATTTTTTACTCCTATGTGCAGGAGGCCTATTAAAGAAAAAAACAGAGCAAAATTTTTTCTCTCTAGCCTTATATGTTTGAATGACATGAGTAAACACAATATTGTATATAGGTCAGTACAGAGCTGAAGGCATTATTTATGCCATGCTGGGAACAGCTAGACAGCCTACAGAAAACAGCAAGCAGAACATATGAAAAAAAGTTAACCAAATACTACATTAATAAAAGTGTTTAAAAATGTAGAAATTAATGGGGAACTGGCAATGGATTTTGTTGGCACATCATGACTGATACCAGAACAGTATCATACCGTGAATCCACCACCTTCGTTGGATATTACCCTTTATCACTATACCCTACCCCATTCCAGAAGTGGAATATAGGGTCCCTTCCATTGGTTTAGGATATCGGTTGGTTTGGTGGTGTTCACATGTCAATTGTCAACATGCACTTTGATGGTGTTGCATATTTTAACCTCCCTGGCGGTATGATTATGTCAGGAATTACATACCAAAAGCGGTACAATTGTTTTCATGGAAATTTGGCGTTATGTATTATAGGCCTACAATTCTTAGTAATTACTGACTTAAACCTGACCAAAACAAGACTCTAGTAGACACCCAGATGTGATAAATTTGAAACACAAACGCATGAATTATAATCGAATCAATAATATAATTTTATTATTTAATATATAATATATATAATAAAATTATATTATTGATTAGATTATAATTCATGCATTATACATTATATATATATATATATATATATATATATATATGTGTGTGTGTATGTGTGTATATATATATATATATATATATATATATACACACACACACACACATATATATATATATATATGTGTAATATATAACGCATGAATTATAATTGAATCAATAATATAATTTTATATATATATACACATATATATATATATATATATATATGTATATATATATATATATATATATATATATATATATATATATATATATATATATATATATATATATATGTATATATATATATATATATATATATATATGCATATATATATATATATGCATATATATATATATATATATATATATATATATATATATATATATATATATATATATGCATATATATATATATATATATATATATATATATGCATATATATATATATAATATAAAATGTGTTATGTGTTTTGTGCAACGTTTTTTTTTTTTTTTGAATTTCCCTCCCTAGTTCCGCTCCCATGCAGCATTGCTGCTGCAGGGAACGGAACTAGGAAGTGATCAGACCGACGGTGGACGGAGGAGCGGCGGGACTCTCTGCTGGCGATCTCAGCAATGAGAGATCATCGCTGGATCGCCAGGATAAGGTAAGAGAACACCGCTGCGCTCTCTGCCTATCCACCCCGAGCGTGACTCGGGGTTACCGATCCTGATATGAAAAACCAACCCCGAGTCACGCTCGGGATTACCGCCCAGGAGGTTAAGGCAATGTTATGTATATTTGTCAATATTTTAAATTTTTCCTAAATAAAGTACACGTTTTTATGACATATGGTGTCAGTCATGATGTGCTAACAAATTTAATTTCCAGTTCCCAATAAATTTCTATATACAGTAAATCAGGACGAGGCACTGGTCTACCACAGTGTCCATAGTGCCACCCTATGATGACACTTTCAATATTTAAAGTGTTTAAAAAAGAATGGAAGCTAAGGAACAATTCAAGACTCAAGGCCCGTACACACGTACCGATTGTCGGCCGTAAATATTCGGCCAACGTCCAATCGGCCGATTTTCAGCTTGTTAGTATGATACTTTCGACAACCGACTGCGACTTTTCGGCCGAACAAAATCTGGTGTGCAGGCTATAAAATTTTTGTAGGCCAACAAAGAACGGCCGATTGTTCGTCAGTCAGTACAGATTTCGGCCGACAAAAATCTGATGAGCAAGACTGGGCATGCTCAGAGAAGAAAAAACACACGGAAAGTAAACCAGCACATGACATCACTTCTGCAGTCGGTTGTTGTTGGCCGACAAAATTCGTGTGCAGTCTTTAGCACTTTTCAACCTACACGACAGCACCGGACAAAAGACGGCCGAACGGTCGACCGACAATCGGTGCGTGTGTATGGGGCTTTAATTTAACGTAAACCTCAACTGATAAAAATATGAATGATGATCTCTTCCATTGAAAGTACATGTTGCCTGGATATCATGCTACTTTCCAATGTTGTGTCTCTAGGACAGAAAGTGAAGTGAAATCTTTCCAAGTGTACACAGCAAAATACAAAAAAAAAACTCCCACCCACTTCAGTTTCACTTTCTTTCACAGAAAATAATAGTCTAACACCCTTTTTTTACATACCACTATCACATGACCTTCCATGGTAGTTGAGGTGGGTGGTCTACCACTGCAGTTCAGTTCTGCTGATTGGTCTTATACCTGCCCCTTGTATTGTGATTTCATAAGGCCACCACTTAAAAATCCTCAGGGCCCAATAAAAAACTACACTAATAACTTTGACAGCCAAAGGCAAGTTTACACATCAGTAGGACATACTGTGGCCACCTGAAGAAGAATCATCCCAGACCTCAAGAAAGAAAACTGTAACCCAGCCTGCAATGTGGCTAAGAATTTGGTAAGAGTTTGTAAAATTCAGGTCTGCGAAAGGTGCAGATTAATTAAACTGGGTGATGTGGGATTTTTTTTATAACCCATGACCAAAAATGCTGGAAGGCCAGCATTGTTTTTCAAAAATATAAGAACAATGGGTTGACTTTTGGAATTTAAATTGATTGTAAACAATCACCTTGTAAAACAATCCTATCAGTTTAAAATATAAATGAAAGGCAAATCATTTTTTGCATAGATATAAAACAACATTATAAATACCCTTTTCCCTTTTTTTTATAAGTAATCACATTCCCTCCGTTCTCAGTTGCATAACAGCTGGGGGGAGGAGAAGCAGCAGTGCACTGAGCTTCCCAGTGAATGGTTGTGCAGCGGGGGGGGGGTGTCAGGACAAATATAAATCAACAGAGGGAATTTATGGCAGCATTTGACAATGGCGTTGGATAAGACTTAATAAGTCACTAGTTTGGGGCTATGCCGATGAAAGAAAAGTTTTTTGCTTCGTGGACAATTCAGGACATCTCTGATTCACTGATAAAATGGAGATTCTTTACCTTATGTCGTTTACATCTGGGTCTTATATGCGATACACTCTATCCCCATTTTTTGTGCTCGTCTACTTATTTATGGGATTTTTTGCTGACAAAAGGCTCCACTACCTGTTTACTTACTCCTGCAAGAAGTTTTTGATTTAATTCTGATCTACTAGATTTTATGGTTTGAAAATCTGCTTGACATATATATATATATATATATATATATATATACTGCGTGGATCCTGAGAAAGCTAATGCAGCAAAACGCGTCGGTCCACCAGCAGATTTTATTTGTTTATTTTGTTACATTTCCTGTAAATAACTTCGTATATATTATTCTGTCTGCATTTTAATAAATGCTATTTCTTTGTTTACTTATGGCTCATTGTTTAAAACATATATATAGGCACAATTAACATCCCCATTTTTCCAGGGTATGGTAGTCCCTTGTCTACCACCCTGGTTACACCTATTTTCCATATAAATCAACAGAGTTGTGCGACTTTGTTGATTTATATTTGTTTTACTGTGCTGATTTTGCATGGCTAAATAGGAAGTAAACTTGCCTTGTTTGTTTGTACCTACAGGTAAGCCTATAATAAAGCTTACCTATAGGTACTGTAAATATCTCCTAAACTTGCACCGTTTAGGATATATTTACTGTATACTGCGCCGGTTACGTCATCAGCGCATGCGCTCTGAAGGAGCGGCCGTCCGTGCTGTTTCTTCAGGGCCTGTGTCGTGACGGCCACTCCCGTGTCGTGGTTCTGGCCAATCACAGCGCCAGAGCCCGCGAGCCCGGAAGAAACACCAGTGAAGATGTCGGCTGTGTCAGCGGTGTGCAGGCGCCGCTGCAGGACTTCGCTCTAAGGTATCTCATAATGAGTTAATATGCATTATGCCTTTGTGTTGCTGGTTTTTTTGTTTTGTTTTTTTCTTCATGGGGGTTTATAACCTCTTTAAGTTGCTGTTTTGCGCTGTTATTTTGTTGTTTTACACTGTTATTTTGGAGCACTGTATTGACATTAATAGATGGGGGAGGGGTATTGCGCTTCAGGGGGATGATAATAAATTAGCTAAAAATACTCTATATCCGGTGATCAATAAATTCATGTATCAATAAATAAAACCTTAAAGTGTGCAGTGTTTCAGTATTCAATAAAAACCCTTTAAATATCTAAAACATGATACTAATTTAGCACCTTAAAATAGCACTGGATACTGAGAGACTATTACTCACCTATATATATTTTGGAGCACAGAGCACTTTTTTTGAATATATTTATTACTAATATTGATGACTGTTTTACTTATGGTTTATCACATGTGTACCTTTTTAGGTTTATGCACAAGTATCATGTTTTTTCCTATTTAGATCTGGTCTGCCAGGACAAGTCTGATCCTGCTTAGTGTGGTCAGTTTTTAATAGGAAAACAAGGGGACTAGCAGGAACATTAGGGATTTCTCACAAAGGAAGTAATAGAGAAATGGATACTTTGCTATACAAGTACATGGTATAACAGATCTACCGTATATACTTGAGTATAAGTCGACCCGAATATAAGCCGAGGCCCCTAATTTTACCACAAAAAAGTGGGAAAACGTATTGACTCGAGTATAAGCCTAGGGTGGGAAATGCAGCAGCTACCAGACCCAACTGGACCACCACGAGACACAAAACAGGGGCTGCGGGCATGGTACAGGAGATGGCGCAGGTGATGGTATAGGCATGGCACAGGTCATGGCACAGGTCATGGTACAGGCATGGCACAGGTGATGGTATAGGCATGGCACAGGTCATGGTAATGGCATGGCACAGGTCATGGGAAGGGCATGGTACAGGCATGGCACAGATGATGGTATATGTGATGGTATAGGCATGGCACAGGTCATGATACAGGCATGGCACAGGTCATGGTACAGGCATGGCACAGGAGATTGTATAGGCATGCCACAGGTGATGGTATAGGCATAGCACAGGTGATGGTACAGGCATGGCACAGTATGTACAGGCATGGCACAGTAGGTATAGGCATGGCACAGTATGTACAGGCATGGCACAGTAGGTATAGGCATGGCACAGTATGTACAGGCATGGCACAGGAGATGCAGTACTGCGGGCCTGGCACAGGAGAATGTCCTGTACCATGCCCGCAGCACTGCACGAAGAAATGCAGGGGCTGCGGAGGAGTCTCACTTACCTGTCGGTGAGGCGCCTTCGATTTAAAAATCGTGCCGCCCGGTGCCTAAACGTCACCGCGAATGCGCCGCCGATGCTCGGGAAAGCCCGTACACATTCGGCTATTCCCGGGCATGCGGCGCATGTGCGGTGACATGTTGGCGCCGGGCGGCGCCATTTTTAATAAGACAGTGACTCGAGTATAAGCCGAGGAGGGCTTTTTCAGCATGAAATAACATGCTGAAAAACTCGGCTTATACTCGAGTATATACGGTATTTTAGGAATATTAAGTGTTGGGATAACAAACACTTTAAGAATAACTAACTATAACTAGATTTGAATGCAGCGGTGAAGTTTAAGAATGCCTGTCAGACTTTCATTGGTGTTTGTGTCCTCATTGAGGGAAGATTTACTATCTCTGAAATGAAAAAAAAAAAAAAACTTTTGGATTTGGATATACTTCAAGTAAACTTTTTTCTATCTCTGGCTCTGACTTGCAGCTGTTCACTAATGAGACAATATAATATATATTACCTCAATATGTCAACAGACGGAATTGTTTTTTTGGGTAAATTTAGTAGAACTGTCACCATGTTTAACTATTTATTTCCAGTGTCAACATGCAGATCACGTCGACAGCTTTCAATTCCATGTAGCTTTCTGCTATAAAACTTGAAAGGCTTGAAACAGGCGACTTTCTTTTCCTTCCCCTATTACCTGGCAACAGCAGCACGGATTTCTAGAGTAAAAATGATTTCTTCATTCTCTGTGTGTTTCACGATACTATGATCTAGTTTGATATTTGCCATTTTTTCATATCATATCTCGACAACAATATATAACTGTGCCTGATTCACAAAGCTGTGATAACACTTTAAAAGTAACTCCTCTTTTGGTGAAAAAAAACATTCCCCTCTGGGTGATCTCTGTACATTGCATGGATTTTAACAAACTTTGTTGCAGATTCCTACCTTTTGTTATTCTGAAGAAATAGCTGTTTGTCTGTGTCTATGTGCAATGTGAATGGGAGTGGTTTTATAAATGTATTTTTAAAATGATCAGTCAGCTGCTGTACTTGCAGGGCTCTAATGAGAAAAGTGGCAGGGTCTGAATCTCTTTGGACGTGATCTCTCTTCAGGATGCTCAAAATCTGATTTGTATCTTGTATCTTAGTGCAGATCTCTGACTTGTATCTTATTGCAGACCTCTGACTTGTATCTTATTGCAGACCTCTGACTTGTATCTTAGTGCAGACCTCTGACTTGTATCTTATTGCAGACCTCTGACTTGTATCTTATTGCAGACCTCTGACTTGTATCTTATTGCAGACCTCTGACTTGTATCTTAGTGCAGACCTCTGACTTGTATCTTATTGCAGACCTCTGACTTGTATCTTAGTGCAGATCTCTGACTTGTATCTTAGTGCAGACCTCTGACTTGTATCTTATTGCAGACCTCTGACTTGTATCTTAGTGCAGATCTCTGACTTGTATCTTAGTGCAGACCTCTGACTTGTATCTTATTGCAGACCTCTGATTTGTATCTTATTGCAGACCTCTGACTTGTATCTTATTGCAGACCTCTGACTTGTATCTTAGTACAGATCTCTGACTTGTATCTTGTATCTTATTGCAGACCTCTGACTTGTATCTTAGTGCAGACCTCTGACTTTTATCTTAGTGCAGATCTCGGACTTTTATCTTATTGCAGACCACTGACTTGTATCTTAGTGCAGATCTCTAACTTGTATCTTAGTGCAGACCTCTGACTTGGTGTTACGGCACCCTGGACACAAAAGGGTTAAAACCGTTTAGGAGATCTTCCCCTTCCAGAGCTACAGGCACAGCTACTCGTAGGACACCAAACTCCCGAACTGGAAACCAAGGAATCATGCAAACAGTGTAGCTGGAACCTTATGAATGCTGCATACAGCTGAATAGGAAAAACCATATGAAGGGTTTACACTCCTAGCAGTCAAACTGGAACAGCATACAATAAATCCCCCCAATAACGAGACAAGGCTCCGCGTTGAGGTTAAAACAGGAACAACATTTATTGGAAGAACACAGCACACTTTTATACAGAATTTGGAACATCCTTCCCCCAACAACCGCTTTCCCATTGGTCAATTGCACAGTACCTGCAGTTCCCCATAAGGTCCTCTCCAGCCATGCAAATGAGGGCTTGAAAATGAGTCAGCAGTGATTGGTCAGATAGCTTGACCAGAAGGACTGCCATGTGCAAGGAGACAGAAGCCCCCCAGGGGGTAATCAATGTACACAATGCCAGACACAGAACAATGGTTCCCTAATGAGCCCTCAATACACATTACTCTGAGTGTCAATACATCTCTTAGCAGACAGCAGGCAAGTTCATTAGCACACCCGACAATAGGTGAATGGAGAGCCACCTCAGACAGTCCGTCTCCTCAGAACTTCCAGGAATGACCATATTAGTAGTGCACTTCCTGTGCCTTACAGTTTACAGGAATAAGGTTTAGCTTCCAGGATAGAGGCAAGACTCCATTAGCCACATGGTTAAAGAAACACAAAAAGACACAAAAATGCATAACTCCCAGTCTACTGAACAGAACCCCCACATTCAACCCATCCCCAGATAGCCTGGATCTGAGCACTCAACATATCCAAACAGCGCTCAGATGCCACAAACACAGTCAAATCGCCATGGGGTTTACGTTTAGCATGGGCTGATGAGAGGGTCCATAGTCACATTGCAGGAGGCGAGCAACCAGGCTTCTCCAATGCCCAGTGGCGAGATTGGTCTCGTCACATTTCTCCCCTTTTCCAAACAGACTAACAGAGTATCGGACCTTCTGCCGGTCAGTGCCCTTGTTAGTCCAGCAGCCAACCCACAAAACAGAAACAGCAGTACAGCCCACCCAAAATAACTGGTTACTACACCTGGGTAGAAGAGAAATTTGTCCATGTCCAGGTGCCTCACCTTGGCTGTGTGGGGGACTGGTAGACTGCCTTGGTGGGTTGCTGAGTGGGCAGAGACCAGCGGTACTCTGCCCTGTTGCAAGCGCTACCACAGAAGTAGCCTGGTTGGAGCCTGGTTGTTGGAGGGGGAGACTGACTGTCTCCCCTTTAGATACACCACCATACTGCGGTAGGGAGAGACCGACTGTCTCCCCTTTAGATAACCCACCATGCTGCTGTGTGGGAAGACCGACTGTCTCCCCTTTGGCTAAACAGCCCTGTTGCTGTGGGATGGAGACTGGGCTCCCAATTCCCAATGAAATATTCTGCCGCTGTGGGATGGAGACTGGTCTCCCAATTCCCAATGAATCCATCTGCTGCTGGGGGACAGGACCAACTGTGTCTGCCCCTGTAACTCAGCCTGCCGCTGGGGAATGGAGACTGGGCTCTCTGTTTCCTGCAGGACACTCTGCTGCTGTGGGATGGAGACTGGGCTCCCAATTCCCAACAAATCAATCTGCTGCTGGGCGACAGGACCGACTGTCTCTGCCCCCTGTAACTCAGCCTGCCGCTGGGGAATGGAGACTGGGCTCCCAATTCCTTGCACTTCACTCGGCTGCTGTGGGATGGAGACTGGGCTCCCAATTCCCAACAAATCAAACTGTCCATGGAGAGAGGGGGTAACAAGCTCCTCTCCCAAATATACTTCCAGCCCCTGGGGAGGGAGACCGACTGTCTCTGCTCCCAATACAGTGTCCTGTTGCTGGGGAAAGGAGACTAGGCTCTCTGTTTCCTGCAGGACACTCTGCTGCTGTGGGATGGAGACTGGGCTCCCAATTCCCAACAAATCAATCTGCTGCTGGGCGACAGGACCGACTGTCTCTGCCCCCTGTAACTCAGCCTGCCGCTGGGGAATGGAGACTGGGCTCCCAATTCCTTGCACTTCACTCGGCTGCTGTGGGATGGAGACTGGGCTCCCAATTCCCAACAAATCAAACTGTCCATGGAGAGAGGGGGTAACAAGCTCCTCTCCCAAATATACTTCCAGCCCCTGGGGAGGGAGACCGACTGTCTCTGCTCCCAATACAGTGTCCTATTGCTGGGGAAAGGAGACTAGGCTCTCTGTTTCCTGCAGGACACTCTGCTGCTGTGGGATGGAGACTGGGCTCCCAATTCCCAACAAATCAATCTGCTGCTGGGCGACAGGACCGACTGTCTCTGCCCCCTGTAACTCAGCCTGCCGCTGGAGAATGGAGACTGGGCTCCCAATTCCCAATAAATCAGGCTGTGGGAACGATCCCGTCGCTTGCCACCAATTGTAACAGCACCCCGGACACAAAAGGGTTAAAACCGTTTAGGAGATCTTCCCCGTCCAGAGCTACAGGCACAGCTACTTGCAGGACACCAAACTCCCGAACTGGAAACCAAGGAATGATGCAAACAGTGTAGCTGGAACCTTATGAATGCTGCATACAGCTAAATAGGAAAAACCATATGAAGGGTTTACACTCCTAGCAGTCAAACTGGAACAGCATACAATAAATCCCCCCAATAACGAGACAAGGCTCCGCGTTGAGGTTAAAACAGGAACAACATTTATTGGAAGAACACAGTACACTTTTATACAGAATTTGGAACATCCTTCCCCCAACAAACGCTTTCCCATTGGTCAATTGCACAGTACCTGCAGTTCCCCATAAGGTCCTCTCCAGCCATGCAAATGAGGGCTTGAAAATGAGTCAGCAGTGATTGGTCAGATAGCTTAACCAGAAGGACTGCCATGTGCAAGGAGACAGAAGCCCCCAGGGGGTAATCAATGTACACAATGCCAGACACAGAACAATGGTTCCCTAACGAGCCCTCAATACACATTACTCTGAGTGTCAATACATCTCTTAGCAGACAGCAGGCAAGTTCATTAGCACACCCGACAATAGGTGAATGGAGAGCCACCTCAGACAGTCCGTCTCCTCAGAACTTCCTGGAATGACCATATTAGGAGTGCACTTCCTGTGCCTTACAGTTAACAGGAATAAGGTTTAGCTTCCAGGATAGAGGCAAGACTCCATTAGCCACATGGTTAAAGAAACACAAAAAGACACAAAAATGCATAACTCCCAGTCTACTGAACAGAACCCCCACATTCAACCCATCCCCAGATAGCCTGGATCTGAGCGCTCAACCTATCCAAACAGCGCTCAGATGCCACAAACACAGTCAAATCGCCATGGGGTTTACGTTTAGCATGGACTGATGAGAGGGTCCATAGTCACATTGCAGGAGGCGAGCAACCAGGCTTCTCCAATGCCCAGTGGCGAGATTGGTCTCATCACACTTGGATCTTAGTGCAGACCTCTGACTTGGATCTTA
Source organism: Pelophylax lessonae (assembly GCF_965119305.1). Classification (NCBI taxonomy): domain Eukaryota; kingdom Metazoa; phylum Chordata; class Amphibia; order Anura; family Ranidae; genus Pelophylax; species Pelophylax lessonae. The sequence continues at coordinate 265,912,645 of NC_138773.1, read as the reverse complement.
GTGCAGATCTCTGACTTGGATCTTAGTGCAGACCTCTGACTTGTATCTTAGTGCAGATCTCTGACTTATATCTTAGTGCAGACCTCTGACTTGTATCTTAGTGCAGACCTCTGACTTGTATCTTAGTGCAGACCTCTGACTTGTATATTGTACCTTTTTGCAGACCTCTGACTTGTATCTTAGTGCAGACCTCTGAGAATATCAGTAATCTAAACACACAAGCAGAAAATTGGTGGGGTGACATTCTGTGCACATTCTGTGAACAGAACACCTCCTGGCAGCCATATTTCATTGCATTTTACAGAAAAAGACAGTGCTGCATATTGAAAAAGAAAGGTAGCATATACAGCATTGAAGTAGACTACCTTAGGTTTCCAAAGTAGACTACAAATGGCAATTTCAACGTAAGCAATGCAGACATAGTTCACTCTTGCCACCAGCAATAAAGCCACATTGAGAAGTGCCAAGCGGCTTTGAAGGAGTACATGTAGGCAGCAAGTGGCTGCAAAGAGGTTGCATGAGATCAGCAGCTGCAACAAAAGATGAAAAAAGATGGAAAAGGGTGTTTTTTCTATTTAAATAAGATATCTGTTGATGAGACAGGGCTTTAGGAAATGTAATTCATTGAGGAATTACATCTACTTTAACATTAACCCATTAAATTTTTTTATTGAATTTCTCTGTTTATTTGTTGTCCATTGTTTATGGAATTTCTAGGCCACGCTATAATGCTGTCATGTGATTTTCTTGGCAATTGTATTAGTGAACTAATCCTATGAGTCACAGGCTAGGACTAGTTCTGTCTAATAAATGTCAATAAACATTAGTGTGAAAAGTTGCTAGGAAAGCGTAGGTTGAAGAACGATTCCAGGAAATGACATAAAAGCACCTGTTAACGTTCATGGCAGACCATTCGAAGTGGCATTTGAATGTGAATTGGTAGCTTGCAACCAATTCAGTACTGGATGAATATTTTATTGTTCTTACCCCTTTCATACTACAAACTCCAATGGCCTGTATGTTAGACATGTGCAATTCGATTTGGTCTGAACTCTGAACATAAATTCATATACCTTCATTTTTGGTTATTCGGGGGACTTGTCAAAAACTTGTGTTTTGTCTTTACTCACTTTTTACACTTTTTTGGTGAATGGGTAGGGGTATCCCATACTCATTCACATAGTGGGGGGATCTGAAGGTCCCCTTGTTAAAGGGGGCTTCCAGATACTGATAAGCCCAGACCCAAAAAACCACTGGCCAGGGTTGTGGGGAAGAGGCCCCTGTCCCCAGTACCATGGGGACAAGGTGCTTTGGGGTCCCAAAGTCCCCTCGCAATGTTGAGAGCATGTGGCCTGGTATGGTTCAGGATGGGGGGGGGGGCACTCGCTCGTCCCCTCATCCCTTTCCTGGCCTGCTGGGCAGCATGCTTGTACCAGATAGGAGTCTGGTATGGATTTTGGGGGGACCCCACCTGTTTTTTTTTTCAGAATTTTTCATTGCCGGCATTTTTTTTTACATTTCGGCAGTCAGAATGTATCAGTTTACATGGATGGGACAAACCACTTGGCAGGGGTGAATTAAATGTTCAGCTTTTATTTATTGATGCAAACCCTTTATCCCAAAAGGAAACAAACTGTTTGGTGTAACTGATCACAAAGTGTGGGCTGGAATTTGGTTTTAATTTGTTAGTGTATCTAGATCTTCTAATACTTTTAACACTATCAGTCCCCCCCCCCCCCACCCCAGACTGACAATGCTGCTGTCTGCTGTGTCTCCTGTGCTCATTCCTTCAGAGTTGTATCTCGCTGATACAGGAGCTGTGTTACTGACCAGATTACCAGGTTAACACAGAGGGGAAACAAGCCCCAAAGAACAAATGCAGCCACCACAGCTAATGATTAGAAAGCTGCAATATCATACATTTTTGGTTTTGAGTTTAATATCACTTTAAAGTAATTTTTTTATGTGACATTTTTAAAACTTGCTCTTCCGTATTTTTGGTATAGTATGAAATATAGTGTAGATTAGTAAATGAAGTTGTAGATTGACCACCAGAGGGAGCTCTATATTTTACCCATCCTTAATCAACCTCTCTGCTTAACCACTTCCTGACCACCCACCGCAGTTTTACTGTGGCAGGGTGGCTCTCCTGCGCAAACCGACGTAACTAGGCAGCGGGGATGCCGATGCACGGGTCAGGCGGCTCCGACACTCGCGATCTTTCCCCGCTGACAGAGAAGGACGGTCAACTGTTGTAAACACAGCCGACCGCTCTTCTCCCTGAAATGATTACAGAGCTCATGTGATCCTTCTATATAGGATCACATGTCTCTATGGTCTATGGTCATTTCACAAGCCATGCCCCTTAGGCTCACAGGGTTAACTCCTTCCCTGCCAATGTCATTACAGTAACAGTGCATATTTGTAGCACTGATTACTGTAGTAATGTCACTGGTACCCCCAAAAGTGTCAAAAATGTCAGTTAGGGGTCCGATCTGTCCGCCGCAATGTCCCAGTCCCGCAAAAAATCGCAGATCGCCGCCATTACTAGTAAAAACAAAAAATTAATAAAAATGACATAAATCTTTCCCGTAGTTAGTAGACGCAATAACTTTTGCGCAAACCAATCAAAATACGCTTATTTTTATCAAAAATATGTAGTAGAAAACAAATTGGCCTAAAATGTTAAAAAATTTTGATTTTTACATTTTTTTTTTGAGAATGTCCTATAGCAGAATGTGAAAAATATTGTTTTTTTTTTTTCAAAATTTCGCTCTTTTTTTGTTTATAGCGCAAAAAATAAAAACCGCACAGGTGATCAAATACCACCAAAAGAAAGCTCTATTTGTGGGGAAAAAAGGACATCAATTTTATTTAGGTACAGCATCGCACGACCACGCAATTTTCTGTTAAAGTAACGAAGTGCCAAATCGCAAAATAGGGCCTGGTCATTAAGGGGGCAGTTACAGTCTTAAAGTGGTTAAAGAATAAGTTCACTTAAAAAAAATTAAAAATAAATGCACATTGTTTTTGCAGGTAAAAAAATGTACATTTATTTTTTGTTGCAGGAGCCAGGAAAGCATTGCACCAGTGATCAGCAGATTGCTGTTGCCATGCAGGTCTCCTGCACACTGTCAGTGTATCGGCTTACCTGTACATCCCATATGGATAAGCTGATACTCCCTGGCAGGAAGACTCAATGAACTACCACAGCGCTCTGCAGCACCATGGTAGTTCATCGAGAACTACAAGCCAACAGCCACATAGGATGTTGGGACTTGCATTTCATTCACACAAAGAGCAGTGTGTCTGAATGACGCAGCCATGTGGGCGGAGCCTCTCATGGCCGCACTGTTTTTCCAGCTAGTAGGGGGAACTTCTCCCCATACTGCTGCCACAGGGAGGGGGTAGCGGGCAGTGGCTGCAGCACTAGGAACATGTTGCATGTTCAACCCGAAAATCAGTTGGAGCATGCAACATGCTCCCAAAGGTGAACTTTTCCTTTAATAACTGCTGATACATTATCGCCACATGGGGATACACTATTTTATTTAGGCCAGCTGGCTCATACACTTGTATTTCCAGAACGAGCAAAAAAGAAAATATGTAGCACTACAAAGCTGGAAGTAAAGCCTTTGAAAGTAATGACCAAATATGGCCACCTACATGAACATATTCAAATAAAAATGGTGCAAAAAAGACCTTTCCACTTCATCACTTTCATATGCGCTTCCCATTAAAAATTGTATAAAGACTATATTTCACTATAACCCCATTCTCCACTCACACAGACATGTACAAAACAATCGGCATTCAATTTCAATATTTCTATTCTCATTCGTAGCAATAGAAGAGAGTGATTCACAATGGGATACACATTGCTATGACTCATCTCTCCTGGTCCCTCTGCATTTATGACATCGCATGCTGCCAGGCTGAGAAAAATGTTCCATCCGCTGCCTCATTTATTTCTATAGTAAGAGCTGCACATTAGCGCTTCAACTGTAAAAACTTCTGATGAAGCAACAGCTCTTATCCAGCCTGTAAAAGACAAATATGAGTAGGCTGTGCAATTATAGCGGAGCTATAAAATGGCTTTCCCTGTCGACTGTACAATGTATCATAGAAAATGGATATGATGGAACTGTAAGCTTCAGAAAATACAACAGAAATTAGTGCTGGTAGTCTTGTAATAAATATGGCTGACTAGTATATTTAACCAATAACAACCAATAAGGTACTGATTTGCACAACTGTGCAGAAAACTGGCATAAAATGATTTAAAAGAGCTAAGTACATAAACAAGTAAATAGACAAGAATCAACAACATTAGCAAAAGTGTGGTTACAAAATATGCTACTTCCTTCAAGATATGTATTCAATCTTCAGATTCCCCCACTTCACATAATGCATTATGCCAGATAACATTTATAGCCTATACTACTTCCTTACAAAAAGTTAATATTAGATGTGTATGGAGGAGCGCATAGTACAAAAGTTCATTACACTTAAAGTGGTTGTAAAGGCAGGGTAAAGGTTTTTTTTTTTATCTGAATGCATTCTATGCAACCTTTTGTGTGCAGCAGCCCCCCTAATGATTACCTGAGCCCCATCTCAATCTAGCAATGTTGTACAAGGGACTCGGCTGTCCAGGACTCTCCCTCCTGATTGGCTGAGACACTCAATCAAAGTCAGTGAGCCAATGAGAATAGAGAAGGAGAAGAGACGAAACACAGCTCTGTGTCTGAATGTAGACACAAAGTTGTGGCTCGCTCAGGTACCCCCAAAGCAAGCTGCTTGCTGTGGGGGCACTCGGCTGGAGGGAGAGCTCAGGAGCATCGAAGAGGGACAAGAGAAAAGGAGGATCTGGGCTGCTTTATGCAAAACCCCTGTACAGAGCAGGTAAGTATAACATGTTTGTTATTTTTAAACAAAAAAAAAAAAACGAGAATTTAGTATCCCATTAAAGGATTTGTTTTTATAACATTTCATGGTTAAGAGCAGTGGTCTACAAATTGTGGGGACCCAATGACACCAATGACAGGGAACAATTCCTACCAAAGGCACCAACAATGGGGCACAATTCCTACCAAAGGCACCAACAATGGGGCACAATTCCTACCAAAGGCACAAACAATGGGGCACAATTCCTACCAAAGACACCAACAATGGGGCACAATTCCTACCAAAGACGCCAACAATGGGGCACAATTCCTACCAAAGGCACAAACAATGGGGCACAATTCCTACCAAAGGCACCAACAATGGGGCACAATTCCTACCAAAGGCACCAACAATGGGACACAATTCCTACCAAAGACACCAACAATGGGGCACAATTCCTACCAAAGGCACAAACAATGGGGCACAATTACTGCCAAACGGACCAACAATAATGCACAATTGTTACCAAAGACACCGACAATGGGGCACAATTCTTACAAAGACACAAACTATGGGGAACAATTACTACCAAACAGACCAACAATGGGGCACAGTTCCTACCAAAGACACCAACATTGGGGCACAACTCTTACCAAAGACACAAACAACACTGTTTACTCCAACTGATGCTGGGACGTTTTCTACTGCAGATAGCCACAGTCTGGCTCCCCTAAAGTCTGAAGGACAGTAAACTTACTCTTTGTTTAGAAAGCTTGGAGTCCCTTGGTTAAGAGCATCAAATACAGCCCACACATTTCTGGGGTAAAAAGCCTCTCCCCTTCTTCAGGGTTTGAGCAATCAATGTTAACAAAATTGCAACAAAATGCACTAAGGAACCTGTGTTAATGCTTTAGGGTCACCAGGACACGCTAGTTTTTATCGAGCCTTAACACTAAAGTCCTGAATTCTGTTGTGATTCTGTCAATATTGACTGCTTTACCCTGAAGAAGGGGGAGTCTTTTTTCCCCTTGAAACACGTTAACTGCATTTGATGCTTTTAACCATTTTGTGAACAAATCCTTTGAATACTGTCCATGATACCTTTTTATTTGCACATCCATATTTTCAGAACAAGCTTTCAGGGTGTACCCATTTCTACAAGGTCCAAGCAGCACTAATACGCAATGTTTTAGCAGAATGCCAAGCTTTCAGGGTGTGCCCCCTTCTTCAAGGTCTAAGCAGTACTAAGAAGGGGCACACCTCAAAAGCCTGTCCTGAAAAACTGGATGTTAGTGCAAATAAAAAAGTCCCAGGCAGTACCTAATTGTTTCAGTTGCAAGTGCACTAATATAGCTATAATAATCACCTCAAGCAAAATGTCAATTCGTCTTAGTAAAATGTTGGACTTTAAAGAAAATGGTACACCCCGAAAGCTTGTCCTGAAAATTTGGATAGCAATGCAAGCTTGGTTTAGTTTACAGAGGGAAGTGGGATTAGGACTAACTGATAAGAGTACAGCAGACCCTGACAGCATTGGAAATTATCTTACTAGATTTCTATCAGGATTAACTGGAATTGTTTGCACTTATCAGACATACCAATAGCATATTTATTACATGGGAGCAAATTAGAGAGGTCCATTGTTAGGGTTTACATATACTTTAAGTTATTTCTTTACCTTCTTCGCCCAACAATAAATAAATAAAGTACAGTAAAGTACTTAATTCCAGCCAATTAAAGACAATGAATAGTTTATATTCCTTTCTGTTTTCATGTATAGTATATAGGTTTTGTTCAAAGTCTTCAAAGTTGTTCAAAGTTCAAAGTCTTTGATAGGTTGCTGCAAAACCAGTGCTGACAAGACCTATTCTTGCACTCGCACTGGAAGAAATACTAGTAAAGGTTCAGTTCACTTCTAGTCCATTCACATTGTTTTCAATCACGTATATATACACATACCACTGCAGAGCTAAATGATAAGTGAGAACCAAAAAGGCTAGTAGTAGGTGCCCATTCTGCTACCAACTCTCATAAAAGACTGGTAAGCTTTTCCAATGCTGATCACTGAATCTTGAAATAGACACAAACAAAAAGGGTTCAAAGGTCTAGTGCATTATCAGATATAAATTTGTTAAAAATAAAACATGTTTCAGGGGTCCAAAAAACACTGCTTTCATCAGGGATTGATTGAAAACACAAACAAAAACAAAAGGGTACAAAGGCCTAGTGTATTACCTGATATAAATTTCTGAAAAATAAAACCAATGAGTGCATACTCACAAAGGTCAAAGGCTAAAACAGCGATATAAACACAATCCAAGTGGCAGGGTGGTTCTGTTACTTGTGTTTTAGACTTTGGCTTGTAAGTATGCACACATTGGTTTTATTTTTCATAAATTTATATTAGCCAATACACTAGGCCTTTGCACCCTTTTGTTTTTGTTTTTTTTTTGGCAATCAAACCCTGATGAAAGGGGTGTTTCTGGACCCCCTGAAACATGCTGTCTACTCTTTGGATTGTCCCGCTGCCTTTTATTAGAATAAATTTGTATCTAGACCTTTTAGCAGTGGTATGGCACTATAATTTCAATTAGCGTTACATTGCACAACAAGTGGAGACCACAGAGATCCTCTGGGGTGTAGAAGCTGCCTGTCTGCAACCTGTATTATTTACATCAGCATCAATATTTTAGGAAAGCAATACCAATAAGATAACCTACAGGTTCAGCACTATTTTGTTACTATCCCCAACTATGTAGATATTGTATATATGAGAAAGAATACTACTTGAAACTTGTCATCACATTTTTGGAAGCAATATTTTAGACACATAAAATGTCACTGAAATAACTTTTGTCAGAAACCATTACAGGGAACCAGCTGTTTCACAAAGTGCTGAAGTCTGCAAAAATGCTTGTGGCTTATTGGTAAAATATAACAATGTTCCCTTATCTGTTATTAAAAACACAAGCTTTGGATACTTTGTAATTACCACACAAATCTCCGAACTGCTGAGACAGGAGCCAAAAAGAAATACAGTAAACCCCCCTCCATTGCGCGGGTTACGTTCCGGACCCAGCCGCAAAAAGTGAAAATCCACGAAATAGAAAAACCCTATTAAAATGCATTGTAGGCATGTTTATTTTGCTGTCACTGTACGTGTAAAAGCATTTTAAGGTCTTTAAACACACTTTTAAAACAATAGAAACTCATTTAAACACATAAAAGATACTGAGAGACATAGCAAGAGCTATGGAAAACACAAAAATATTTCCTTTTTAATGATTTATATAGTAAAATAACATTACAAAAAAAAACGCAATATACCGGGACCGCAAAAACTGAACCGCGATGGAGCGGGGGTTTACTGTAATGTCAAAAGAATAAACTTAGAATATATTCAAATTGAATGCATCTTGTCTATGTACAGCAGTGCTTCCGGATACATAAGACTCTTCAACTGAGGGTCAGGAGTCTGAGACACCTGAAGTCTGACATCACAGTCCTGTCAATCACCTGACCTTATACACGGACGATTGGCTTCTGAATGTATGCACCAGTGTTAGATAGCAAATTCCCTTAGTTGTTTATAATTCTTTTAGCTATGGGGCAATGCTTTATGAAGACTTTAGGCACTCTCCAAAGCTCAGAGTTAGTTGCTGTTTTGTCAATTGTTTGACCTTGCATACTATCCGACTTCAGGGGACCTCTGACTCCCTAATAATAATGATGCTACTAACATTTGTCAAGCACTAAAGGAGAATGGGGACAGGTCCGTATGCAGAAGTCATGTTTCTCAAAGATAAAAGAGGTCCACTAAATGACTCACCAGCTACTTGTGTCTATTGAGTATTTCTTCTGTGATTTTTTTGCACACTTCTCTTCAATATTTGGAGTTTCATGGAAAACAGCTGGATTTTTAATTTTTAGTATAGAAAACGCAGCAAGACAAATAATACTTGACATAGAGGTGACAGAACTATGAGCTATGGCAGGAGATCTTACCAGTGAAATCCACAAAAGAATCAAAAATCTCCAGCCCATCAGCATCCACTTATAAATAGATTACATTTTGGGTGAAATGATACGCTAAATCTATTGATTTAGGGAGCTACATATGGGCATTGATTTACTAAAGGCACTTTGTAGGGGAAGTTTCACTTTGCAAGGTAATTTTCCCCAAAACGTAGTGAATGAGGGAAAGTTTGGCTGAATTCCATCGCTAAAACTTGCGCAAACAAAAACACTTTTATTTTTATTTTTTTTCTTGCATGTGATTGGGTATTTTTTGCAAAGTGAAACTTCACTACATTTACTAAGTTCTAGGGCAGATTCCCTTGAACAGTGCAACTTTCCTTGCAAAGTGAACAGCCTGTTCGCCTGTAATGAATTAATCCCATTAACTAAGTGTTCAACCTGGAATCACAACTAATGGCCACTTCTGTTTTGGAGGGACCACACACTCACAGCAGGACTCCAAACAGGATTTTATAACCAATTATCAAGAATAATAAGATATTAATCAATTTAACCACTTCCAGATCGCCAGCTTGCAACGTACTTTGAACGGATGGCCAGTGCAGGCAAAATGACGTACTGGTACGTCACTTTCGGGGCCCGCCATTACCAGCTGTGAATGTCCAAAGTGGGAGTCTTTCAGCAACTCCAGGCCAATGATTAATGGCTGGGACCTGCTGATCAACTGTGTCCAATCACAGCCCAGAGCCTTGAGTTGACAATTAACACAGGGCTATGTACAGAGGGAACAATTCCTCGGTTTCCTATCCCTTTTTCGTTTATATCGCAAAAAAAAAAACAGCGATGATCAAATACCACCAAAATAAATCTCTATATGTGTGAAAAAATTACACAAATTTGGTTTGGGTACAGCATTTCATGATTGCACATTTACCAGGTAAGGCAGCGCAGCGCCGAATAGCAAAAAGATGGCTTGGCCACGAAGGGGGTAAAACCTTCCGGAGCTGAAGTGGTTAAACAATATGGGTACTTTCAGACTGAACTTTCAATGTGGTACATGTCTACGGTGCATCTGTAGGCACAGGACCCCATTCAACTGCCACAGGGCACAGAAGCAAAGGGGGTGCAGAACTATCTGGCTACACACTGATTTATGTAGGTAGCAAATAGTGGCAAAAATTAATATTGGGACACCTAACTTTTTACGCACATGAACTTATGGCATCCCAGTCTTAGTCCATAGGGTTTAATATTAAGTTGGCCCACCCTTTGCAGCTATAACAGCTTCAACTCTTCTGGAAAAGGCTGTCCACAAGGTTTAAGAGTATGTCTATGGGAATGTTTGACCATTCTTCCAGAAGCGCATTTGTGAGGTCAGACACTGATGTTGGACAAGAAGACCTGGCTCGCATTCTCTGCTCAAATTCATCCCAAAGGTGTTCTATCGGGTTGAGGTCAGGACTCTGTGCGGGCCATTCAATTTCCTCCACCCCAAATTCATCCATGTCTTTATGGACCTTTCTTTGTGCAGTGGTGCGCAGTCATGTTGGAACCGGAAGTGGCCATCCCCAAACTGTTCCCACAATGTTGGGAGCATGAACTTGTCCAAAATGTCTTGGTATGCTAAAGTGTTTCCTTCACTGGAGCTAAGGGGTCAAGCCCAACCCCTAAAAAAACAACCCCACACCATAATTCTCTGTCCACCAAATGATTTCTTCTTTTGACAATATAGTATATATATATATATATATATATATATATATATATATATATATATATATATATATATATATATAGTGATGTATTAGGTTAAGCAAATCTGCCTGGGTTTGGGTTGCAAGCAGCTTAGCGAATCTTGCTCAAGCTGGCCATACACCAGCAGAATTTCGAACAAACTTTTGGACAAACCTTAATGCCAAAATTTTCAGTATATTAGATGAATGACAACCATTGTTCAAAAGTACCTCAAAAAAGTTTGTTTTTAACATTCAATTTTGGAGTGAATGAACTTTCCCAAATTAAACTTTTCATCCTCTTTTAAATGTTCTTGTCCCTGTGGTTAAAAAAAAATGTCCTTTTGACCACACTGATTATAAATTCGAACGAATGCTCCTAAAATGTTTTGAACAAAATTCTACTAGCGTATGGGCAGTTTAAAAATTCAAAGTTTGCTTTAAACACAATTGAAGTTTATGGGAAACGGGCAGGAGGGTGAGGGCCCATCAGTAAATTAGTGTCAAAGGCACTGGAAGTTGGGAACAGCCAAAGGGGTCAACAACACCAATGTCAAAATAAAATAAACATAAAAACATTATCTCTTCCTACACAGACATGCAAGGTTTGGCCAAGAGCCCCAACAAACACTGACAATATGGCTGTCCTGATCCCACCCTTTCATAGAAAGGGGGCTGGATTATCTGTTCCAGGCTGCGCTGTACGTTGAGTCCTTGTCCCCCGCCATTACAGGAGCAAACACTCTCCTTTATTCCAAAGCCCTGCATGCAAAGTGCTCTCTCTCTATCCCCTGACCTGAGCATTGCTAGCGGAAGAGTGCTTGCACCTGTGATATCAGGGGAAGTTGTGGTAGGAGGGGGGTGGCAAGCACTCAATATACAGTGAATCCTGCAAATGAGCAGGATGGGGGAATGCAAACAATTGGGAATTGGGCAAAAGGCCTACAGGTATGACAATTACATGAAGCAATATTTTTACAACCTGCACAGTGTATCATAACCTACATGGGGCCCCTGACTGCATGGTCAATTTTCTTCAGAAGGTGAACTTAGCCCTTTGACTAGATTATTATTTTTTTTTTAACTAAAAGGGAAACTCCACTTTTATGCATTCAGTTCCTTATTCCTTATATTCATTTGTATCTACAGTTTCCACTAATTATTGATGACTAATTGATTTACTAAAGGCAAATAGGCTGTACACTTTGCAAAGTGCAGTTGCACTCGTAAGCGCAGTTGCCCCAGAGCTTAGTAAATGAGGTAAAGCTTCATTTTGCAAAGAATACCCAATCACACGCAAAGAAAATAAAAAAAAAAAACAGCATTTTCACTTGTATATGATTGGATGATGGAATTTAGCAGAGCTCCTGCTTATTTACTAAGCTCTGGAGCAATTACTCCTGTAAAGTCTATTTGCCTTTAGTAAATCAGCCCCATCATTTTTCTTCCAAGGCTGCTGTGTCCTGCACCAAGCATACAAGGCAAATGCAATCACATTATATCAATTTAAGCATCTAGTTTGCTCAATGCAGATGTGAATACAGACTACCCATGGCAATTAGCAACATTTTAACAAAGCAGTTATGACCAGGAAAAAGAGAAAAAATGAAACACTAAGGAGAGAAAGGTAATTAAATACAGCTTGAAAAATGTGACAGGAAAATTGCAGGTAGAAAATCGGAAGTGGTAAACTAGAGATTTATTTTTTCATGATTAAAGAAATTGTAATAGTGGGATGATCAGGCCTCTTTATAGCATATCCAAACCCAACCACGAAAATGTAATATATTGCATTTTTCCAAATCTAAGGGCCTTATGCACATTGGGCTTAAAATAAACGCTGCTATTACAGGTGATTGGCGTTTAGTTTTTTAGCCTGCAAAAGGCCCTTTACGTTAGCCTAAAGATTAGAAGTATTTACAACCTAAAAACAAAAACGCTAAAAAAGCACATTCAGGAGAGCAGCTGAAGAGCAGAAAAATTAGGCAATGTACCTAAATGCCCCTATTAGCTAGACTCATTTAGCCGCATTTGAGCAATAATGCATTCCAGTGGCCAGAATAAATTAATATTCTTGCCAATGGAGCCCATTTCCATTTAAATGCTTGATGCGCCATAACGACTGTGCAATATGTGGCTTTAGGTACATTTTTTAAATAGCTTTTCATCTGCCAGGAGAAAAGGTGTTCAGAGGGACTATAGAGACACCCTAAGTTTCCGAGGCCTAAATGTGATAGCTGCATTGGGTTTTTTTTTAGCTCCCTTTCCTGTATTTCACCTGGTGATCCTGCCAGTGAATTTGTTTTTTCAACTTACTTTAACAGACCAAGCCAAAAGTGTTGAGATAAACCCGTTACCACTGGCAGGAGTGCTTATAATGGTCAGCTTTTACTCATTTATGTCAGGAGTATTGAATTAAAATTCACCGCTGTCCAATCACTAACATTTTCTTCTAGCAGAGGTCCAAACCAAATGTTTGTGTGAAGCTTTTCCATCACAGCCCTCTCCTCTTAAATCAAAATCCCCCCATCATCACAGTCCCCTTTCAGCTCTTCCCACCAATTCACACCCCCCCCCCCCCAACATCCCCTTCAGTTCTGTCCCTGACTTCACAGCTCCCCACTTCACACCACAGCCTCCATAATACCACCCCCTCACCTCCCAGCAGCTCTGGCCCCTCGCTCTACTACTTTTGCACAGGTGTACAGCAGATAGGGGCAGGAGCGGGAGCCGCAGCTGGAATCAACAAGCTGGTGATTGGTTGCTAGAACTGCCCTGCATCCTAGCAACCAATCACCTGCTGGTTAACTTGAAAAGTTCACTTCGGCAGCTCCAGCTCCCGCTCTCCGTCCACAACTGTTCTGACTCCGGCTCTCCACGCTGTGATAATGACACCGGCAGAGGCTGTGGGAAGAACCAGCTGCTAAATGGCGGGACCACTGCGCTGCGGATGGGACAGTGACCTGGTCCAGATCTGAACCATTGGTCTCCCTTTAGTGAAGTCTCATTTATGTAAAACCTTTATCTTAAAAGGAAAATCTCTTTCTATAACTGATTAATAAGTTTTAGCGAGAGTTCAGCCTTAAATATTTAAAGTGTTACTAAACCCAGGACTCTGCAATCACTATTTCTGGTCTCCCACAGTACACAGAACATGAAAATGCAATTATTTTAGTAAATATAAATTGCTAAATACCTTTTCTCATCAGCAGTATATAGCAGTTTTGTGACTTATATCAGTTCCTGGTAAAGCTTGTAGGAGGAGTTTTCATACTGCACTGAGCTGTCCTATTGGGATCCAGGACCCCTAACCCTCTGGCTGGACTGTGCTGATTGGCCCTGTGCTGATCACATGCACTCTCCCAGGAAAAAAATAGAAACTCTCTAGCAATAGACACCAAACTGAGCATGTGCAGCCTGACTCCAAAGGCTCTGCCTTATCTGAACCTGTTCTGGAGTAAGTGGAAAAAGGGAAGGATCAGAAAAGACACGACCAAGCAGCCTTTTTACACAAAGCAGAGGATTAACTCCTTAGGTTTCACAGTGAGTATAACAAGCATGCTTTACTGCATATACTGATTTTACTCTTATGGGTTTAGTAACACTTTAAGCAAATCCATCTAAATCTAACACTACCTTCTCCTCAGCTTGACAATGCTGACGTCCAAAGGTGTCTCCACTGCTCCGTCATCCAGAGTGGCGACACCCTAAAACAAAGTGTGTTACTGGCTAGATTACCAGATAAAAATAAGGGGAAAAGGGCAAAAAAGACATTTAAGGATTGGTAAGCTGCAATATATTACATTTTTGGTTTTGGGTTTAGATACGCTTTAAGACCTTGGAGTGTGGCTCGACAACTTGCACATTTTGGGCTGCCAAGAACTAGAAGCCCCACTATGCCCTACCCTGCCAGTAACTGACTGCCAAGGCATACTGTGTATTTTTTTCTGAATACAAAAAAGCAGCTAGGGAAATATTGCTTCCATGCAGAACAGAGTTCATTATATTGCATAAAATTGCAGCAGTGAGGCAAAGTTATCCCAATCAGAGAAAATACCATACACACGCTTTAATAAGATAGAGCCTAGATGAGGAATAAGACCTAATTATATGAGGGTCTTTCTAGCCTGCTACCAGAATTCTAATTAAGGTTTAATGGAAAACCTCAGTAAGGAGTACAATATTTTTTTAAAGCTCCTAATTACAAAGGTTTTCTAAAGATGACAGAGACATTACGCTGAATGTATATGTATCTCCTTAGATTCTCTTTGTTTATGCATTTAGTGTAAAAATTACATTTATGAATACGTAATTATGAAATGTTGCATAAAATAATTTAATATTTATGTTTTTTTGCCAGCAGGTGGCTAGTACAAGACTGGTATACCAATGTTTCAGATAGTTGGTTTAGCGTTGAGCTGAGAATTCAGACCAGAATATTAGATTGTCAGGTTACACACAGCCTAATAAGTCAACTGAATAACTCAGAGGGAGGACGTATCACTCTCCTTCTCTACAGTAGAGGGGATGCTTTCTAGATCTTCATTTTACACAAATAGCCAACAGCCAACAAATTCAGACCTAGTAAAGAACTTTCTTATAAGAAAGTTTGATCTGTACTCAACACCCTGAAACGTGGTCCTCCATATAAAATCTTTATTTGTAAAATAAGGATTCTATACAAATTATGAAAACAAAATAATACACCACTTTATATTCAAAAAATACATTACAATTTGACTAAAATCACTTCCCTTTAAAAACTGATCCTATAGTTGGCAGAAAACCAAACCATCTATGATTTAAAGGTCAAGTGTTGATGGGTGAGAAGCACCGAAATGATAGTCATAAGACATTCAGTTGTAAGAATCAAAAAAACCTTTATATGACAAGCAACACATTTCTGTAGTCTTTAAGACCTCAATCTTTTTCAGGGCTCTGGGATTTGGCCGTCACACAGCCTCAGAATGGAGAGCAGAATAGCTTCAACGAGCCAAGGTGCAAACCAAACCTGAGGGCCCGGAAGAAAGGGGCACCTTCAACACCCCTCAAAACACACTGGATGTTGAAGATCACATTCTTTAAAATAAATTGCTGGCAAATGAAACATTTCTTAATATTATTTTGACACTCCTCATCCAATAACCCTTAACCTCCCTGGCGGTATGATTATGTCAGGAATTACATACCAAAAGCGGTACAATTTTTTTCATGGAAATTTGGCGTTATGTATTATAGGCCTACAATTCTTAGTAATTACTGACTTAAACCTGACCAAAACAAGAGTCTAGTAGACATCCCAGATGTGATAAATTTGAAACACAAATTAAAAAATTCAAAACGTTGCACAAAACACAAACACATAACACATTTTATATATATATACATAACACATTTTATATTTATATATATATATATATATATATATATATATATATATATATATATATATATATATATATACATATATATATACATATATATATACATATATATATATATATGTGTGTGTATATATATATATATGCACACACACACATATATATATATATACCTATATACACACACATATATATATATATATATATATATATATATATATATATATATATATATATATATATATATATATATATAAAATTATATTATTGATTCGATTATAATTCATGCGTTATATATTATATATATAATATATAACGCATGAATTATAATCGAATCAATAATATAATTATATATATATATATATATATATATACGTGTGTATATAGGTATATATATATATATATATATATATATATATATATATATATATACCTACAGTTTCCCCGCATTAGTAGTGGAATAGTACATGGATCGCATTGTTTGACATTGTTTGGCAGTACTGTGTATCCTATTATCGTTTTAAACCAGAATGAGAAATAAATCTTAAGCGGAATTCACTATGAGGAGCCCGGTCTCCATCTTTTCATCTGTTTAGCCAAGGAGCCACCGATTAAAGAAATCAGGAAGTAGCAGGATTGTCTTCCAGTGGGACATTTCATCTTGGTCACAGTGACCACACAAGTTTATGTGATCTTATTGCTGTACAGCAACTAAGATCAACAACATCTGGTGAGTAGGCATTCTACCTATCTCACTGGCACCTTGGGGCTTCCTTGCTATCATCCATATATCCACAAATAGGACCAATTGGTGGATGGTCTATCAGATTCCCTCAGTTTAACTATCACGGAGCACTTTGTACGTTTAGCACCTTATTGATTACGCTGGACTTTCATACTATTTTCTTACTGTCATTTGCACAGCTATTTTTGTAAATATTTTTGTTTATTTTATATTTACACACCATCTATGCAATAATAATACATTTATGAATTTATGAATTTTGGAATTGTATATAAATGCATTTTATATTCCTTGAAGGAATTTTTTGATAGTCATTGCACAATACTTTGCATTAATCAATATGTGGTAATTATCTTGTTTCACATGTATTAGTGGCAAGCGCAATGGGAATGTGCAAAAGGCACACGCACTGTTATCATGCATGCAGGAGGGTGTGCTTAGCTGAGAAAACCCCTCTCCCCTTGAAGACTCCTGGGATGTATGACATCATTTGCCTAGACCTGGAAACTAGTAAGTAACTGTGGATTTGAAAGCTGCAGGTGCATATCATCAAATTTGGAAATCCTTTAAGGTAGGCCATTGCCTTACCTCTCAAGTGGAAAAGCCATGAACAATATAACCAGTTTACATTTTGTTGGTCAAACCTGTCTAAAACTGTTGCAATTGTATGAAGCAAATTCAGGCTTGCAGGGAAAAACCAAGTTAACATAAAAAGTTTTCAATGGACATGTTTTTCATACTCTGTCATCTACTAGATATTTGGACAATATTTTATATTTTATAGCAGTGCCATCTGTTATTTATTTTTATACATTCTCATTAAATTACTAATTTTTTCTGTAAAGATTGGTTGCTTGATGTTGTATCTTCTTCATTTCCTCATATTTGTGGATTTAAAGACTAAAATGGAACTATCCTCCAAACTATTTTTTTTAATTCATATTTTCATACCTACATATTTAGAGAGTAAAAAACAACAATCCCCTCTTGGTGATCGATGTACATTGCATGGATTTTAAAAAACGTTGTTTCAGATTCGTATCTGTTTCTGCTCTGAAGAAATACAGTAGCTGTTTTTATGTTAACCCTCCTCTTGTGTTAGGGTCAAAACTGACCCGTTTTCAGGTTTTGAATGTCTATAAGTATCACATAAATTTGTTTATTGCATCAAGATTTTTTTACTTTGTCAGGAACCTCTATTTAAACAATGTAATAGAAAAATAATCCTTTTCACTAAATTATAAAATACTGTGGTGAAAATTAAGACGTTCATGGTGTTAGGGTCAATTCTGACCCAGTTATAATATAGGATTTTAGGACACTAATAAGTGCCAAAACTGAAATCATAAACACTCTCTCTGCTTAGTAACAGTGACAGCCAATCCCCTCTCAACCCTGTGAGCTGTAGTTAGGGAGGGGCCTATCTCTTTTCCTGCTTGTCTGCTTCTCTAAATAAAGTGAAGAAACATAGGACAAATTCATTTCAGAGTTGCTGACTTTATTTTACCATTTTTTCAATTTGACAATGAGAGGTATGCTATCAAAAAAAAGGTCTAGGGGTCACACCAAAAATATTAAAACCAATTTTTTCAAGGATAAAGAAGCCTAACAAGGTAACCAAGAGGTAAGAAACAAATTTGATGATAAATAATTATTCAGAGGGTATTTTATGGCTGATTTAAAACACGGGTCAAAACTGACCCTAACATCATGGATAGTAACGGAATTCTAACATAAGAGGAGGGTTAAGTGTAAATCTAAATGAGAGTGGCGTTTTCATTGTTAATCAGCGGTTGCACTTGCAATGTTCAACGTTGTAACTAGGAAAGTTGCAGTGTCTGCATCCTTTAAGAAGTAAATAGCCCTTTGGGAGTGTTTCACCAAAAAATAAAAGGTTTGCTGCAGAGGATGCCTAAAATTTGACTTGTATCTTAATGCAGACTTCTGGGAAAATCAGTGACTCAATCACACAAGCCGGAATTTACATTTCTCTAAATTCTTATCCACCTGGGCTTGTTGGTTTTACTTTTGAACCGCCGATTGATATAAAGAATTGACAGACCTTGCTCCATGAACCATCACTAGGTAAGATCATTCCTTGCCTCAAAAAATACTTGCTATGAGAACTTTTTAGTATTACTTTTGAATGACAAAAGGTTTATATTCTTTTGAAGAGGGTAGGGGTATCCTGCCAGAGTGGCCTCGTGCTAAGGTTCCCTCCCCCTCACCTAACCTACCCTGTCCCCCCCCCTTTTCTAACCTTATCATCCCAGATATACCTGGATGTCCTCTCACTAAACCCCCCTTCTGCCAGACAGCTGCTCTCTTCTCCTTCAACCCTTTTTGTACTCTTCCCCCCTCCCCCCCCTTTTTTTAATCTTATCATCCTGGATATACCCATTATGCTGCCCTACATACCTCCCTACTAGGAGGGCTTCATTGGTGATAGTCTTAAAAATAAGTTTTTTAGCATATGCTTTGTTCTCTCATTATACCCTCCTTCTGCCAGACAGCTGCACTCTTCTCCTTCAACCCTTTCTATACTCTCCCTCCCCTTTTTTTTTTTTTTTTATCTACTGGACCCTTCAAATATTGCTCCCGCAGCACCACTGGGTTACACCCAACCGATAAATGCTTGCATGCAGTGGACCACTGATCACTACAATTACTGTTGCCTTATGAGTTTATGTGTAATCTCCATTAGACTGTTGCCTGATGAGGAGTTTATGTATAAATCTCCATTTTGTAATTGTAAATATTAATGTAAATATAAATGTACACCTTTTAAAACTCATATTTGCTATATGATTGGTAGATGTGTAAGTTGTGTAACACAAACAGTCAGTAGTAGGAATCCAGTTTAACAAGTCCATTTGAAAGGCCAGCCTGCTTTCAGACTATATACCAATAAAACTAATATTGCTGTTTTGAAGCTTTCATTCATAGTCAAAGAACTTTCATTTTTAACCCAAATATTGTCTGAGGTAAATTAAATCTCATATCTTCCGGGTAACAATTACTATGTCTATTTGACAGCAGTATTAATAATTAATGTTTCCTTATTTATGTAATATTCCCTATCCTGATTCTTGATACCATACCTATAAAAAACAACTGTTTTGTTCTTGCAGTGTTTGTAAAAAAAAAAAAAAAAAATTCTTTCAATAGAATTTGTTTGGAAAAAAAAAGGAAATAACATTCCTGGAGAAGTCCTGTTTAAAAACCGCGTACAGAAGGTCTCCAAGTTGCCATATTGCATTGGATTTTACAGAAAATTACAGCACTGCAGATCAAAAAGAAAAAGTAATTTTTAATTAAATTAAATTAAATTCAGCAAGTGTTTATGCTCTATTATTTTATTTTTTTTTAGTTGATATATTTTTTTCCCATGAAAGTGAAGTTACCCGTTAAATATAATTATATATATATATTTTTTTCAAACAAATAAAAATGTTTTTCTGACTTTCCATAGTCTTTTATAAGTTTAGTACCTAATGATGTTAGAAAATTATTCTGACCACGGCTTATTATTTTGAATTGACTGTCACTATATGGAAAGCTTTGATTATTGTCAACATTCAACAGATTGAGATCACATAAAAAGTATCCCAGGTGTAGCTTTGCTAACCACACCGGACTGCTAAACCCCGGTCTCTGGTTGATATGTGACACATCACTGCTCTTTTCATTATGTTATCAGACAGCACCCCATGTAATGCTGGCTGCATAAAGCATTAGTCTCCTCTCTGTAAATACAGAATTTTAAGTGACACTAAATACAGGCATCAAATGTGGTGTTTGGCACTGTGCAGTGTTTCCACATATACTGTATTGATTGGTTCATCTAGCCTGATGTTCATAAGCAAATTGATTTAAAGATGATCTGTGATGTATTTACAGCATTCGTTGACAGAGCGAAAGTTTGAAGGATATTGAAAAAACATCCATTCGATAAAGTGACCTTTATAGAACTGAAATATCTGATCTTGGATTCATCCTCTTCTGTTACACTGTTAACTCTTCTCCTTCAAATTTTTGATATTAATCAACAAATGTACTAATGAATGATTGCCTGGATAATGGTACATTATTAATTCGCCTAGAATGGAGACCATACTGTGCCATAATATAATTATAGAGATAATAATAGACATAAAAGAAACTGCACAAAGTTCTACTTACATTTAAATCTACTGTACAGAAATGTAATTTCAGAAAAATCTGTTCTGTGTAAAAAAAGGAATGCTTATGGGTTTCCTATGCCGTTGTAATTCGTATACCTGGGTAGGTTCAAAAATAAATGCTGTTCAACATGATTCATTTTGACACCCAAAGCTCTGACAATATTTATCAATTTTCTTGGAGTCAGGGCATCTATCCTCCTCTTTTTTTCCCACACAGGTCCCTTTTGCCTCTCATTGACATAGGTTAAACCAGTGGTCTCTAAAGTGTCACCCAGGGGCCCATTGTGGCCCTTTGCTTGTCTTTATCTGGCCATTGAGGCACTATTCCTCAGCCTCACACCAACAATGGGGCACTATTCCTACCACTGAACCCAGAAATGGGGTAATATTCTTCCCACTGACATCAAATGATGGGGCACTATTCCTCCCACTGACACCAACATCAGGGCTCTAGCCAACAATGGGGTAGTATTCCTTTCACTGATACCATTATGGGGCACTATTCCTTCCCCTGACACCAACATCAGGGCTCTAGCCAACAATGGGGTAGTATTCCTTTCACTGACACCATGATGGAGCACTATTCCTTTCCCTGATACCAACAATGGGGTAGTATTCCTTTCACTGACATCATGATGGGGCACTATTCCTTTCCCTGATACCAACAATGGGGTAGTATTCCTTTCACTGACACCATGATGGGGCACTATTCCTTCCCCTGATACCAACAATGGGGTAGTATTCCTTTCACTGACACCATGATGGGGCACTATTCCTTACCCTGATACCAATAAAGGGGCACTATTCCTCCCACTGACACCAGAATGGGGCAATATTACTTCCCCTGATACCAACAATGGGGCACAATTGCTCCCAGTGACACCAATGATGGGGCATTGGTTACTCCCATTGACGCCAGGGCATTTTCTACTCACACTGGCCACAGTCTTCCCTCTTAAGGTCTGAAGGACAGTAAACTGGCTCCTTGTTTAGAAAATTTGGAAACCCCTGGGTTAAACAATAAAACAGAATATGTGACTTGGTGGGAATCTTTAAAACAGAGGAAAAACACTTCATCATTTAAAGTGGTTCTAAAGCCACATTTTGTTTTTACGTTAAGGTGCAGCTCAGCACAAAGAACATACTGTAAAATAATGGGCAAGGTCTATCTTTAACAGATTACATACAATTTAGATTAATCCAATTGAGGCACACCTTAACACAATTGTAAAATTGCTTCTAATGATAAGCTCAACCATTGACACTATAGCTGAACTCCAAACAGATTTTGCTTTATATATAAAAAGTTAATTTATTATACTAACTCATTATCTTCAATTCATGTTATTCATTACAGTCATCCAACTGTTAAAATCAGCACAACAAGGGGTCATTCTCCTCTATATCTGTATCATAAGACCGGTGACTGGTATGCTCTTCTTGGAGCCATTTGGCAGGTGCCTCAGAGGTGATATGCCACCTGGATGCCATTATTATGTGGGAAACCCCACTGTGTGCATTGGATGCGATTGCATCACTTTAGAGACGTAGCCACGTTCACCTGGATTGGTGAGTATTTTGTGGTGGTACTGCCTGCCAAAAGCGAATAGCTGTATGAAATTTGCCAAACTGTGACCACGTGCATTGGATGTGATTGCATCACGGTTTCAGCATAGTCAGGTTAATCTGAATAGTAATTATTTGGCGGTGGTGAAATTTGTCAAACTGTGAACGTGGCAATGTATACACTGTGGGTGGGTGAGGTTAGGCATTAAAAACGCAGATCAATCGCCTGTTTTCACATGTGAATACATGGCTTTTAACTACATGCAGTTTTTTCCTTGGTTGTACATTCTTTATGGGTCAGTATGTATATTTCTCTGATGTCCACAATAGAACTGTTTAAAATACTGTTTATTAATGAGATATATGTATATTTTCAATCATAGATACCACTGTACCCATAACCTTTCACCCCTAATAAAGAGAAAACTTTCCGATATTTCAAAATGCGTTGGGTGTTTCTTCTCTGTTATCCAACAGATTTTCGGGTTATTCATGTACAACTGTTTCTGTTCTGTGTAATTCCGCATGGTATTTTATTGTGTCTGTTATACATATTTGTGAATACATATTTTTCTATTTTTTATGCAATATATTGTACCACTTTTTGCCCTAAAAAGTCCCACTTTTAGGGGGTTCTCCTTTGGTGTTTGACTATTGCGGGATGCGGGCGATTCACCCAAGTGTTTTTGGCAGTACCTTTTATTGTTCACATCTAAATAAGACCTCAAACTGAAGTTTCAATTCGGCTTTATTTTGTGCTTTTGGGTTTAGATAAATGTTTAAGTTTAAACTAGACCACTGAAAAAAGCCTTTAAAAAACAACCACAGTATTCTACAATGTAAAATCCCTTAGCCCAGATGCTTGATAGACCATGAACATTTTCCAGATTTGGTCAGAGATGGGTAAATCAGTGCAATACGTTGGGAATTTTGGTTGGCATAGGTTTAGGAACTTACACGGCTTTTAAAGTATGTGGTCATAGTGGCTGCTTTGTACCCAGCATATGTCACACAATATAATTAAATGCAGTTGCTATAAGTAAACCTAACGCAAAATCGATGTTAAAATTAGGCTTCTAGCGATTACAAACAAGCATGCAGGAAGTCTGAATAAGAAAACACTGTTATACTTACATGCTATAATGAGCTAATTGACTGAGTCTGGTCTATTTCTGTGGGGCATGTTCATATTACAACATATTAGTGTAGCGTACTTTATGAAAGAATTCTGAATTGGTGAAGGGTAGCTAACAAGAAATGCTCCATCTGTTTTTTTTCTTCTGTAGCTAATGTAAAGTGTCTTTACAGACACAACACATGCTTTCATATTTTAATGACAAGTAATGGGTGATGTCATTTGGTGGGAAGGAGTATGAGTGAAGTAAAGTGCCTACAGACTCTGGCGCCTCTCCTAACGTTAATCAGAGCAATGGCAGTTTCTTGACCATCCATGACTTACCAATGGCAAACTCCGTACATCATTATGTACACATTCTTAATACAGAATGAAGAGGGCAATTCAGGAACTGTATGGCTACATTTTATAGACTTTTCATACTAGCATTATAGCTCATTTGCCTTGGAATAGATACCTGTACGGTACATTTTGTGATACCACTCCACAATGCTGTTTTCTGTGTGTGGGTGCCACCATGTTCTCTGAATAGATCTGGAGGAGTGGTACTTGTATAATACCTGTCAATCTCCTGCAGGACAGACAAGAAATCCTGAGCGCGTGGGTAACGTCCCAGCATCTCTCTGCTTTCATGTATGTCTGCTGCATGTGAGATATGAGATATCAGCAAAAAAGGAAGAGTCCAACATTAAAGTGACCCTTCACTTTGCCAACGTAGGTCAAGTCACCTAACGTCACCCAGTCCCCAGTTGCACACACTCAGATTTCCAACATCCCCATGTGACAGTGCCAGGCCAATCACCAGGAATGAGCACTGCCACATAGAGCAATATAGTGAGCCACATGCTACCCGGACCCCCATCCTACATGGGCAAAGTAAAGAGCCACTATAAAGTCGTATGTTAACCTGAATAATTTATTTCTATACATATGTCCACATATGTGTATTTTATAAATCACAGTCTCTATTAATCTCTGTTATTTTCATGTACTTCTTCCATCTGAAGTACTTGGTTAATCCTGTCAGACACCTGCCTTCTTTGTTCTAAACCAAGGGTCTCCAAACTTTCGAAACAAAGGGCTGGTTTACTGTCCTTCAGACTTCAGGGGGGCCAGACTGTGGCCATCGGGAATAGAAAATGACCCAGCATCAGTAGGAGTAAAAAATGCCTTATCTTTGGTGTCAGTGAGAGGATTTGCGCCCCCTAGTTTATGTCACTGGGAATAATTGTGTCCCATTACTGTTGTCACTGGGCACCTTTGTTGCTGTCATTGGGAGTAACCGTGCCCCATCATTGGTGTCGTTGCTAGGAACTGTACCCCCTTGTTAGTGTCATTGTAGGAATTGTGCCCTATCATTGGTGTTATTTGGAGGAAATGTGCCTCATTGTTGGTTTCATGGGTAGGAATAGTGCCCCGCTAATGTCATTGCAAGGAATTGTGCCCCTTCGTTAGTGTAAGTGAATGAAATAGTGCCCCAAGGGCCAGATAAAAGCAAGGAAAGGGCCACATTCATTTGGAAACCACTGTTCTAAAACTGTCTACACAAAGCACAGAATCTGAACTGTGCTTGTGTGGTCAGTTTTCATCCTTTGTCTGACTATTCAGAGATACAGGACACTGTGCAGACACACAGCATACCCGTATTGGGTAATTTCCGCAGCCAACATATCCCCTCCCAATCACATCCTGATTCAGGTACACACCCATCCCAATCACATCCTGCCAATAGCACACACCCCCTCCCAATTACACCCTGCCTCTGGCAACCTCCCACCCACTTGCAATCACAGCCTGCCCCTTGAACACTGAGCACCCCCCCCCCCCCGCTCAAGCATATCCCTGCGTCTTGTCTCAGGCTGAACAGACCATATACAGGCACACCGTGTGTCTGCACAGTGTTCTAAAACCTGTGACCGCCTCCCACTATCTTCCTGATAGTGGGAGGTGGTCACATGTGCCAATGATAACCTTGTAAAAAAAAAGGAAGAAAGATAATTTCTAAAACTAAGCAAAGGCAGGTATATTGCTTGGATAATTAGTTATAACTGTCTATAACATAGCATGATCACAACTACTTGTCAAATTCTGCACAATACATGAGCTGTATCACAGTTTATACACCTTTTATCTTTCCATTTATGCTAAAAATTTGAAATTGATGAGGTTCACTCACATTTGCTCTTAAATGTGTTCTTTTTAAACTGACTCCATTGAGTATTGTTAAGTGTAGAGAATGCTGGACTGCTGAAATTCCTGATCTCCAGGGTGAGGACTGGGATGATATGTGGGTTGAACCCTTTAAACATTTAATTGCTGCCAGGGACAAACTCATACAATTTAAGTTCATTCATAGGGTATATTACACCCCTGCTCGCTTAGCTAAAATGTATCCAACCTCCTCCGGTGAATGCTGGCACTGCTCTGCCTCCCCGGCGGATGAGACGCACATTTTTTGGGATTGCGCATTGATTCAACAATACTGGTCGGAAGTTGCCTCCTGTTTGGGGGGGGGGGTGCTGATGACCCCAGTCCCGTTGACCCCGAGCGTTTGTCTCTTGGGTTTGGTGGAAGAGGTGGTTCCCTCGGTGGCACATAGGACCCTTTTGACTATCCTATTGTTCTACGCCAAAAAGGCCATACTGTTGCATTGGAAGAAGGCAGCCCCCCCTTCCCTGTTGTTCTGGAAGGGGTTGGTGAATGCTGTCCTGCCTTTATATAAGGCGGCCTATCTGTCCAGAGGGTGCTCTAAGAAATTTGAGAAGGTGTGGAGGGCGTGGGTGGAATCTTCTGATACGTTGAGGTGATTATATTCTGACTACTTTTGTACTCCCGGTGTTCATCCTAGTACTGTTCCTCAGCCACTGGCTGGCCCTGTTGCCCTGATGCTGTCCACCTAGTTGAGTGATGCTCCTATATGTGAACTGGGAGTCGGGGCGACTGGATGTTTGGTATACCTGGGTTCAGTCGTCCCGGGCCCTAAACATCTGGCCTACTTGGGAAACATTCGGCCTACTTAGGGTTGGGTTGCCTGGGTTGGAGGGGGGGGTTTCACTGTTTGTATATGGTTAACTCATGCTTGGGGGAGCCTGTTTGACAGTTTTTTTTTTGTTTTTCTTGTTTTGATGTGTTCTGTCTGTACTGCTTGTTCAAAACTTTAATTAAAATAATTTTATAAAAAAAAATGTGTTCTTTTTGTTGGTTGTGGGGTATTTTCTTGGTTAACGTAGATGCAAACCCTATCTGTGTTATACAGTACATAGTTTACTAAAGCTCTTATCGTAAACAAATGGCTTTTTTTTACATCCTGTTTTCATATTTATTTTTTCCTTTTGTCCATCCAAGTGCTGCTAATGTCCTCCAGTCTTTTTTCAGTCACTTCATGTCTAAATGCACTTGCTCCAGTAATCGCTACACATCATTGCTCTTGAACGGCTGCCTGATACCATGGTGGACCATGCCCTTGCAATGTGTGTTGCCATTGATGACTGTAAACACACGCAAGTGACTGACAGCGCAGGAACACAATCTAAACACAGTGAAAGTGAGTTGTCGCTCTCTATAAAAGGTGCTGTCTGAACGGAGACCTTCATGGAAGGGTCAGCTGATGAATTTCAAGGAAAGGGACAAATTTAAAATATTGAAGATGACATCAATATAACGTTTCTATGAGATTTTGGTCAATAGGTTTAGATCTACAAAAATGATTGTAAAGGCTTAGGGTTTTTTATTCTATGCATGAAGGTAAAAAACCTTCTGTGTGCAGCAGCAGCCCCTCAATACTTACCTAAGCTCCATCTCATTCCAGTGATGTACAGCAGCAGGCTCTCCCTGGTCTCTTCCTTCACATTGGCTAAGACGGACATTGGCTCCTGCTACTGCAATCTACAATCAGTGTGCCAATGAGGAGAGTGCAGGCAGGGCTGAGCTGTGCTCCATGTGCGAATGGACACACAGAGCAGTGGCTCGGGAGTGGGCCTGCTCAGGTTCCCCCATAGCAAGCTGCTTAAGGAGGATCAGGGCTGTTCTGTGCAAAACCATTACACAGAGCGGGTACGTATACTGTGTTTGTTATTTAAGATAAAATATTCTGCCTTTAATATCTCTTAAATAAAAAGGACTTGCAGTTTGTAGAGGTGACACTATAAAAACTGAAAATGTAATCAGTTGATAGAAAATATTCTACTTAATGGCCACAGGCTTCTAAGCAATTTTAACCTTTGGGAAAAAGGGAAGGCCTATCTATACCTGTGTGCCATAAATAAACTGTTAAAATAATAGTAAAGTTGTCAAGCAAAGACAGCATTTCCCACCAGATTTATCTCTGTACCTGATACACATTCAGCTTCCTTCAGAATTGTTTATTGTGCTCTCCAGATAAACGGATGCCTTAACCAGGGTTTGTTCACTTGTCTCAGTTACGTCTTCATTGATTTGTGCCTCCTCTTCCATTGTCTCCAATAACCCCATAGGAGCTGCTCTTACAATGCTTCCATTGTTATCTCCTTAAACTGTGCATGAAAGTGATTGCACTGCTAATAGGGAACATGGCGGGGCAGGTTAGGAACAATTCTGATGGCAGGCATTGAAAGGAAAATTAGCAGCACGTCTTGTAAGGTCCTTGAGCAGTTTCCCCCCCCCCCCTTAGGCATCCTGCTCCCCTGTACACTTCACACTCTTTGGCTCCTAGGGGAGTAGAATTTGACTATGGCGAGAAGGAGGCTAGTGTTTTGTTTAATTTCAACACTTGCAATAGAAAATAATAATAATATTAATATATATATATATATATATATATATATATATATATATATATGTATATATGTATATATATATATACAATATATATACAGTATCTCACAATAATATTTTAATATATCTTTTCATGTGACAACTCTGAAGAAATGACACTTTGGTACAATGTAGGGTAGTGAGTGTACAGCTTGTATACCAGTGTAAACTTGCTGTCCCCTCAAAATAACTCAACACACAGCCATTAATGTCTAAACCACTGGCCACAAAAGTGAGTACACCCCTAAGTGAAAATGTCAAAATTGAGCCCAATTGGCCATTTTCCCTCTCCGGTGTCATGTGACTCGTTAGTGTTACAAGGTCCCAGTTGTGAATGGGAAGCTGGTATGTTGAAATTTGGTGTTATCGCTCTCATTCTCTCATACTGGTCACTGGAAGTTCAACATAGCACCTCATGGCAAAGAACTCACTGAGGATCTGAAAAAAATAATTGTTGCTCTACATAAAGATGGCATAGGCCAGTGTTTCTCAACTCTGGTCTTCAGGGCACACTACCTTGGGTAGATGCAGACTAGAATATTGCAATATCTCAGCAGCAAATGATATCACCTGTGATGTATTTCAGTTTTTTTGCAAACCTGGCCTGTTAGTGTGCCCTGAGGAGCGGAGTTGAGAAACACTGGCCTAGCCCTGAAACTGAGCTGCAGCATGGTGGCAAAGACCATACAGCGGTTTAACAGGACAGGTTTCACTCAGAAAGAAATTAAATGCACATGCTCAGCGTCATATCCAGAGGTTGTCTTTGGGAAATAGAGGTATGAGTGCTGCCAGCATTGCTGCAGAGGTTGAATGGGGTGGGGGGTTAGCCTGCTCAGACCATGCGCTGCACTCTGCATCAAATTCGTCTTCATGCCTGTCATCCCAGAAGGAAGCCTCTTCTAACCACTTAAGCCCCGGAAGATTTTACCCCCTTCCTGACCAGGGCCTATTTTGCGATTCGGCACTGCGTGACTTTAACGGACAATTGCGCGGTCGTGCGATGCTGTACCTAAACGAATTTGGCGTCCTTTTTTTCCCACAAACAGAGCTTTCTTTTGGGGTATTTGATCACCTGTGCGATTTTTTGATCATGCGCTATAAACAAAAAAATAGCGTCAATTTTGCAAAAATAACAATATTTTTCACATTTTTTTATATGAAACTCCCCCAAAAAAATGTAAAAATCAGAATTTTTTAACATTTTCAGCCAATTTGTTTTCTGCTACATATGTTTGGTAAAAAAAAAAATCGCAAAAAGCATATTTTGATTGGTTTGCGCAAAAGTTATCGCGTTTACTAACAAAGGGAAATATTTTTGTCATTTTTGTTGTTTTTTTTTAACGCGTAATGGCGGCGATCTGCGATTTTTTTGCGGTACTGCGACATTGCGGCGGACAGATCGGAGCCTTGACTGACATTTTTGACACTTTTTGGGTTACCAGTGACATTTCTACAGTAATCAGTGCTATAAATATGCACTGTTACTGTAAAATTACACTGGCAGTGAAGGGGTTAACTTTTTTTGAGAGGGAGGGGCTATGTGTGTCCCTAGGGGCATGATTCTAACTGTGATTGGCTGTGGCTTGAGATGTATGAACAGTGATCAACGGTTCTACATAGTAGAACCGTATGATCATCATTCATACACCGGGGAGAATGACAGGCGGCTTGTTTACATTAGCCGCCTGCCTTTCTCCCTCTCCACCGACGATCGCGAGTGACCGGCGGACGATCGGGTCTGCCGGTCACACGCGCGGGAGGGGTCCGTGACCGCGTGGGAGCGCGCCTCCGGCGGCGCGCGCTCGCTCCTGAGACCCTCACAGGCTAGCGACGTAGACCTACGTCGCTCTGCCTGTGAGGGGCTGACTGCCGCAGTAAATATACTGTGAGCAGTCAGCAAGTGGCTAAAGATGATTGCAGAGTAAACGGAAGGCGCCACTCAGTGAAGCAGTAATAACAAATTTATTAAGCTCATATCAAGACTTACATAAAAGCAAAAAGTGGAGCGTCATGACCCGGCGTCCTTCCTAATTCACTGTGTACCCGTTGTGGAAGCTGCCAGCAGCCTAAACCGGCGCCGTCTCCAAGAAGTGGGGAAGGGTACCTGTCAAAAAGAGGTACCCATTCCTCCCCCCTTCAAGGTCACAAATGTGACACTAGAGGGGCGGAGGAATTAGATCAGCGGAAGTTCCACTTCTGGGTTTAGGTCTGGTAAATTGTGAGGTGGGGCTTCCCACATATGCTCGACTGGATTGATAACTGGAGAATTTGGGGGCCAAGTAAACATCTTGAACTTGTTGTGTTCCTCACACCATTCTTGAATGTAAGTAAATTAAAAGCAAGATGCTTTTGTCAACATATAGCTTTGTGAGGGAGAGTGAGACCTTTGTGTTATCAGAAACAGGCATAGAGCCTAAGATGTGTCCAGTCTGCACCTAAAACCCACACAAAAAATAAAGATTTAGCTGCAAGATTCTCTTAGGATATAGCTTTGCACTTTGCTTTTCATTGAATGCAGGCAATAAATTAACACTGAATAAAAAAGAAGTCAGTACAACTAGCAATGGGAGCAGGTGCCGTGAAGGCAGAAATGGTTGGTGGCATACAACAAGGCCTCGTTGCAACTAATTGCCCTGTCAAGCATTTTGCTAAAATTTCCATTCCAGATACAAAGCATGGGAAGATCATATAGAGTGTTTTCAATAGGGCTTATTCCCACCACTGAGTTAATTTACATCCAGCATGCTGCATTATGGTTTTAATTGACGTGAATGCTGTCATTTAAGTCAACTAAAAAAAATCTAATCATATATTAAAACAACTCCCATGTTTTGGTGTGAACAAGGCCTCAGAGAACAGGCTCACGACAGGTGGAAAATACGCAGCTAAAGTGCAGATGACTAGCTATAGTCTGAAACACAGGACTGGACAGTCAGAAAGAGATTATCAGAATTCTACAAAAGGACCAAGGAAACATCTAGCTCACATATTGACAATCTTGGGCTGTGCTGCATTCTGAAAAAAGACCGGGGCCTAGACAGAAAAACTTCTAACCAAATGTGTGCAACGTTTGGAATTTAGGACTACCAGCTGCTGTAGGTCCAAAACAATTCCTTAATTTGTCTAAACTAGGGACTTGCATAGAAATTTACATTTTTAACAGAAAAATCTCTATTTTCGAGGAAATATGGAAAAAAAATACTTATATTATGTTCGTATCAAGTTGTCCTTGAGAATGCTCAACTGATATGACAACCCAGAATATTTGTCTGCTTAGTAATGCTTTATACAAGATCAGCAAATTTCAACCCAATACATGTGGATAAGACACAGTTTACACATTTAGACCAATCCACTGGAAGACACCACAAAGTATATTGGCCATCTACTATATAGTTAGAAAAGAAGTTCACTAATGTTTTCCAACC
This sequence comes from Pelophylax lessonae, assembly GCF_965119305.1. Classification (NCBI taxonomy): domain Eukaryota; kingdom Metazoa; phylum Chordata; class Amphibia; order Anura; family Ranidae; genus Pelophylax; species Pelophylax lessonae. Next base: position 265,880,820 of record NC_138773.1, on the reverse strand, counting down.
AAACGAAATAACAATAAATGAATCCTGTTGAGATTTGCCTTTCCGAGAATTCATGATTTCCATTGAAGTTGTGTCACATTGATATAACATGACATACAATCCTTTACATATCCAGGAACAAACATATTTCCATGAAGACCCACAGAAGGACTCTTTCCATTGTGCTGCGACATGAAGCTAAGTCTTTTGAAATGTAAAGCTTAGCTATTAATAACACAGCTCAGCGTTACACTGATGACTTTCAAAGTCCTCTACAAGGCAGAATAACTGATGATCATAAGGTTCCATTATTGCTTTAAATTTTTAAAGCACCCAGATAGAAATTGAATATGACCTTATTATAATGCACTTCATTATTCACATATAGGGTTGAGTAGTAGGGTCTTCAATGTCAATTTAAATTTATAAAGACTCCATGAGTTCCGTGATCATCATTCCTTGCTGTAATTTGGACCTCACAGCCAAGCGTGCTCTTTTAGCTGGTGGTGACACAGGCCAATTGCTCCCTTGGCTGGCATGAATTTAATGATTTGTCCCTTTCTCTCTATTACTTGGAAAGCCGCAGTAGAGCAGTTGTCAGCACTGATGCCTCATGGGATACAGCTCAGCATATCTGTGGAAGAGGTCATTCATTTCCACCAGCCTATATGGAATGTATGACATGTGTAATATATGTATATGTTCCACAGTGTCAAACTGCCAAAGACAGACCTGAGATACCAAACCTGAAACCTTAACAAAATGTAATGTGTTAGTCAAATATGCTGCAGGCACCTTCACAGAAGCAGGTAGGGGTAAATAACTCCCCCCCCCCCCCATAAAATAAAAAAAAAATCTACAAAATTCGGTCAAATGCCTAATTAGAAAACTCTATTTACCACTGTTTTCTCTTTGGTTCTGGAGGCATTCAGAATAAAAAAAATAAAAGTTCCTTAACATGTTTTGAATTAGCATGCAACCCATTTTTTCTTAGCTAAGATCCCTGCTCCCCTGGTTTCTAGACAACAACCTAGTCATAGTTTAACACTGACAATCCTCATACACATATAATGATGTCCTAATAGTGTGAAGGAATGCCAATTTTACGTTAAGAAATGATGTAACACTTTACTAACCAATTAATATTAATCTAAGATCAGAATCAAGAAATTGGAAAGGTTTGTAAAGTGGCCATCAGGGGATCTGTTAGATCAGGGGTGTCAAACTCAATTTCATCACGGGCCGCATCAGCATTATGGTTGCCCTCAAAGGGCCGGTTGTATCTGTAAGACTATATAAATGTATCTACTCTTAATCATATTAAATAATTCAAAACACAATATGTAAAGCGCTCCAAGAAAAAATGATATATAAACAGTGATAAGCAATATGCATTGACTGAAAAGCCAATCTATACACCTAGGTGATAAAGTGACTAAGTGGTAGCAAACAATATAAATATATCTCCGCTAAATAAAAACAATAAATATATATAATTTGTGTATATATAGATAGATATATATATATATATATATATATATATAGATAGATATACATTATATATATATATATATATATATATATATATATATATATATATATATATATATACTCCAGTGAAATAATTAATACATAAATAAACACTCTATAAATATATGCAAAAATATAAATGAGTGGATAGATGTGCAAAAATAATAAATGTCCAAGCCAATGAAATAGTCCTTAAATCTCCAATTCCGCCAAAATATAGTGAGTAGATCTTTTTAAATCATCACATAAATGACACCACTGTGCCCTTCACCATGAACCCCCTTAGAGTATGCGCTCACCTCATCCAGTGGACCACTCAAATGAAAAAGTGCTGTTAAGCATGGGTCAGCTTGTTCCACAAGCTTTCTTATCTGGTCCTCGATCCTCAGAAAGATAGAAGTTCATACAGGGAAACGCATATAGGATAGAAGAAGAGGCAATAGTGCAGTATGGCAGCTAAAACATATTAATTTAAATAAAAACATAGATGTGCACTTACATAAAAAGGGCAAATATGAGCATAATAGTTATACCAAGCATCGGCAATCCACCCAAAAAAATGGCACGTTATTACCTAGGTGTATAGAATGGCTTTTTAGTCTCCACCCAGCACGATGATGTCAACGACTGCCTATATATTAAATAATCGCCTCTGTATTTGATTATGTTTTTAAAAATAACTTAAGACTTAAGCTGTGCAGGTGTAAACCAGCACAGAACTTACTCACATTCCTGTAGCAGATAATGCAAGTCTGAAAAGGAGGGTCACATACTGCTGGTATCATCCACAAGAAACTTTACTGGAGACTGCTGAGACAGAACATGGTCCTGCCATGGTGTTCTGTCTGAGCAGTCTCCAATAACGTTTCTTCTGGATGATACCAGAGGTGTGCAACCCTTCTTTTCAATTGGCATAGAATTGTACTATTCTTATATTAATTACAAGCAGATGTCAAGAGTCCCTCAACCTTTAGAAGTCAAGTGTCCCGACCCTCACCCTCCCTTACATCACAGTGCACAGCCCTTACCTTGTGCTACTGTCGAAAAAAAGCTGGGGACAGAGCTAGGAAGCAGAAAGTGCAGGGTCAGGAGGAGGGCCAGAGGAGGTCTGAAGTCAACTGCTAGAGTCTGCTGAATGATTAGACCAGGGGAGGTGGAGACAAGTGGGTGCTGCATTTGAACAGAGAGATGCAGGATCTGTAGGAGGAGTCCGGTCCTTCTCTCTGCTGCCGACTGCTAAGACGGGGGGCAGAGTCAAGTCTCTCTGCAGCTGCATAGAGAAGCGCAGGATCTAGCGGAGGAGTTCTGTCCCCCTCTTTGATGCCACCTGCAAGCTGGAGGTGGAGATATAGGGGGGGGAGGGGGGCTCTGGCTGCAGGAGAGGTTCAAAGGTTACATAAAATGGCCTGGCAGGCTGGATTCAGCCCCCGGGCCTTGTGTTTGAAACAATAAACCCATCAAATTAACCAACAGAAACTCATCCAAGAACTTGAGCATGTCTGAAAAGGACATTTTGCTTTTGGCCAACCTAATTATTTTACAAGATACATCAACTTTGAGTGGCAGGGGACAGGTATAGGTCGTTTTTGGGACAGAGCAATGCCCTACATAAAGATTTCCCCAACTCATTGTGTAACCCTACTAAGCCTCATGCTATTCCTCCCTATTACCCAAACCCTTACTCCAACCCAAACACGAAGCCCCACAGTAACCTTCCCTATAACCCTTACACAAAGCCTTACAGTAACCTTCCGTGTAACCTCAACTTCTCCGGTAACACTAACTTTTCCTTTTGGGTTCGGTCAATTGTCCCCCCAAGGTCAGCAAACCAGGGAGTGGACCTTCCACTGCCACCTGCTTATTTTCTGACCCAACTATATTTTGCTAGATATTTTGCTAGAATTAAATCTTGCAAAAAATAAAAAATCCAGGGGCTCATTCATCCATTGAGCTGTTAGTTTGTATAAAAAATGCCATACAATGGTTCTGTAATTTACAAATTATAGGTCTAGTCTGTTGTTTAGGTTACCTCCTGCTGCAGAGAACTGAGAAACCTGCCATCTTACATCATTAGCTGAATTGACAAACATGGTTAAGCAGACATCTTAAGCAATCATTAACTTAAATAAAAAGCCCTAAGTCACAAGTTACTATTAAATGTGTATTTATATTTTACAGCAGAAATCCTGTAGTAATCCTGTGGCATATGTATTACTTGCAAAGCATTTCCACATTGATGTCAATAACTGTTGCCGTAGCAACCTCTCCTGTTTTTTATGTGTGTGTATGGATGACAGTGGAGACTTTAATTTCCCTAGAGGGGACTTGTGTTATCAATTGTTGTTCCTGTAATGCAAATCCAAAATATGGCAACAGCAGAGCTTGTAAATAAAGATGGACATTATTACTAAATTAGGTCAGTAGTATGCGTACTTTATAATGGGATTAAATTATATCTGGATAAAATTATACAGGAATAATTCGCCATTTAAAGAAGAACTCCACTAAGCACTATCTGCATATACTGTAAATTGTCACATAATCTGACCTTATATCAACTTCAGGGAAAATACAACCCTTTCTATGTTAAAGTCATTCTAAAGGCTTAAAGGGTAACTCCACTTTTGTGGGGGAAAAAATAGCAAAGAAAAAACAGTATAGCGTATGCAATTGTGTCACAAATCATATTGTAATTGAATGTTATTAAAAATAACCTTTCCTTTTCAATCTGCAGCTGTTATAATTTTCTGAAAATGCAATGCAATATGGCTACCTGGAACTGTTCTGTACACAATGTATACTGACCACACCCCAGAAACATAATTTCCTGCTTGTGTGATTGGCTCACCAATTTTCCTAGAAGTCTGCCTAAGATACAAGTCAGATTTCTGGCATCCCCTGCAACACAAATGTCATTTTTGGTAAGATACTAGTGGTTTCATAATTATCTATCAGCTGTGGTAGCTGAAGAGCACTAATGAGGAAATCTGCTGGGCCTGCATTCCTTTAGACATATTCCCAATAGGAATATGTCTAAAGGGATGCAGGCCAGCAGATTTCCTCATTAGTGCTCTTCAGCTGCCACAGCTGATAATTATGAAACCACTCCCATTAGACCAACTCAGCACAGAGGAACAAACAATGATTTCTTCAGAAAAAAAAAGGTAGGAATCTGCAACTAAATTTGTTAAAATCATTGTAATGTACAGAGATCATCCAGAGGCGAATGTTTTTTTATCAACAAAAGTGGATTTACACTTTGAGGTTTTTCACCTTAATGCGTTCTATGCATTAAAGCAGAGCTCCACCCAAAAGGGGAAGTTACGCTTTAAGCCCTCCTCCTCCCTCCTATGGCACATTTGGCATGTCTTTTTCTTGGGAGGGGGAACGGGTACTTAGTTTTGACAGGTACACCCTCCCACTTCGGCTTGAATTGCTGGATTCTCCCCCTCCCTCCTGCAGTCTTCTGGGACACGTCACAGGACCCAGAAGACTGACCGAGCATTCAGAAGGTGTAGCACGACTCGTGCATGCGCAGAGCGCACCCCGCTGTAAAGACGCAAGCTGTTACAGCCAGGTGCCCTCAGTTGAAATGTCAGGGCCGAGGAGAGGGAGAGAAGCAATGATTCGGGCGACCACATCGCTGGATCCTGGGACAGTCAGCAGCTACACTTTTTTTTTCTTTTTTTTACACAAAAACGAATGAAGCTCTGCCTTGGGGTGAAAAACCTGCTGTGCTGCAGCTGCCCCCCTCCAGACCTCCCCTTTTTTTTACTTGAGCCCATCTGATTGAGTGATGTGCACGAGCGCAGTGACTCCCGCCGCTGTCTCTCTCCTCATTGGAAAGATTAATAGCAGCAGGAGCTACGGTGACATGGGAGCAAAGGGGGTGGGGCCGATGAAGAGAAGGGGCCTGGAGCACCAGCGGCAAAACCATTGCAGAGAGCAGGTAAGTACAGGCATGTTTGTTATTTTTATGAAATCAATTTAAGGTACATACACCAAAATGTAAGGGAGGTTCTCAGTTCTCATCCTTGGTCCAATCTGCAATTGTTTTGTACAGATGATGAATTACAATATACCCAAAGGCTCTAGATACATATAAAATAAGCAAACTAATGGAGCACATTTGAAATACATTATTAATGTATTTGTTATATGCAAACAGTGTTGGTGTCTGAATTTGACCTTGTATCAGCCTCTTGCAGTTCCTATATCAGAGTTGGGAGTGTGAGAGGAAGAAGCAGCACCAGGAGCCAATCAGAAAGAGAGAGCAGAGTGACACAGAGATGAGCTTATAACTGGCTACTTCTACTTGCACTCACCAATCACTGCCTAGGATGGGTCCAGGGCAACCTGAACACAGAAGAAATGGTTTAAAGGATGCTGGCCATCAGACTAAGGTCATATAGTGGAAATAAAAAATCTAAGGAAAATTTTCTGAACTGAAGCTGAATATTGCAGCAAAAGCTGGTTTCACTATTTTCTCTTTTAATGGGATGTTTTTTTTTAACAGACACTATGGTAATAACCTCTATATTCATATAAATACAATTATGTCAGGGCTCAATAATCTGTCACAATTTCAGAACATATTTTAATATGTGTATCACTTACAGTAATAACTTCTTATACACTTGTGATATCATATCTACAGACAATGCTGATCCTCAGCAGACTGCAGGGGATATATTGAACAGGAGTTGAAGGACCTTTAACCCTGTCCAACAATGTAGGCTAAGGAATAAAACAGTCAAAGTAAGTGTAGCAGGCAATATTTATAAGTGTTAAAAAACATAGCTCAAACACCGCTTTTGGTGCCGTAAGCAGAACTCTTTCAATAAGGAATGAATAATTAAAATAACCCATACATTAGCTTTAAATATATAAATTATGACACTACAGACTTGCATTGGTACAAACGGCCACGGCCTTTATTAAATATTTTTAAAATACTATGTGGGATTTATACAAAGGTATAGCTTGGCCCTAAAGCCCAAACTAACCACCACTGAAAAATAAACAAATAATACATATATATACTGTAGGCTAGCCAAAAAGCACAGCCTATACCACAAAATAAAATTAAACATCCCACAACCACTAAGCCGTGACAAAAACAGAAAAACAGGGTGGGCGGGAGGGACAAAAAGTCCTGAAGCTATTGTCTGTTGCTCCCGCTGCTGAATGAATTTTAACCGTTAGATTTCCTCTTTATATAGGGGAGTCCAAACGGCTCAAGGTGAAAATTCTGTCATTTTTGGACCAACCAACAACAGGTAATAAAAAAGTAACCAGTAATATTACATTGTCATTGTCCAATCAATAATAGAGTTAAATGACCAATCATATATTCTGTCTTATCAACCAATAGACTGTCTTTAATAACATGTAATTAAATCTTTTTTTTTTTTTTTTTTATACCAACTGTCATGCTACGTCCCCACAAATGAATGACAGGTACATTTTATGACCTGTCCTTCATCTTTTTGGTGCCGTAAGCAGAACTCTTTCAATAAGGAATGAATAATTAAAATAACCCATACATTAGCTTTAAATATATAAATTATGACACTACAGACTTGCATTGGTACAAACGGCCACGGCCTTTATTAAATATTTTTAAAATACTATGTGGGATTTAAACAAAGGTATAGCTTGGCCCTAAAGCCCAAACTAACCACCACTGAAAAATAAACAAATAATACATATATATACTGTAGGCTAGCCAAAAAGCACAGCCTATACCACAAAATAAAATTAAACATCCCACACGCCAAACCCATTAAGGGGATGGCACCACCACAAGGCCTAAGGCCAACTCAATGCAAGATTGTAGGCCTACATTAAAAATATCATTCGCCACATCTGAAAAATGAACCAAATCACTTCTATAAAAACCGCCTAATACCCCCTCCAGGTCAGAGTGTCTATAAGACAGTCCACCTACAGAGGGCATAAATTTAGCCACGGAACGATTTACACGTTTGCGATTTCTCTCCAAAAACAATTTACCCTCAGAGAACCAAAGCAAACGCGAAACCATCTCTGAAAACACCAACCTACAGGAAGGAAAAATAGAATTAAAATACACTAAATCAGACCTGACTTGCAAAATAATATCAATATTCTTGCGATTCCCCAAATCATTACCACCTGCATGTAGAATAATAATATCAGGAACGGGCCACTTCATGCAAAGAGCAGAAAAAATAGAACGCATATCAGTCCATAGAAGACCACGAACACCACACCAATATATTTTCCCTGATGTAGAAGGAAATCCTAGATTACTGCCATAAGTCCTTAAAACAGCTCTTCTGTGGGCCCAAAAAATATAGGAATGCCCGATAATCCATACAATTTTAGCACTACCTGCAATTTCAAAATGAAAGGTTAGGTCTAACATAAGATCTGAAAGCATTTGATCTCCACCTGCCAATATTTTGAATAGAGCCACTGGAAAAACCTGCAACAGAAGCAGAAGTGGCAGCCCCAATTCTAAACGAATGAGACGTGATTGGCAAATGGTCCAAATGCAAGTTAGCCAAACATTTTTTAAGAATAGCACTAAATTGAAAGACAGTAACAGGAAGACCATTTTGGTGAATGAAAAATTGACCAAAAAACAGAGGCCTAACTTTCAAATACTGTTCCACCAGCAACACAACACAAATGGTAGTATCAACCTGTTTATTCAAGGAAATCAAAAAACCTTGTCCAGATTGGTCAGTTTTACATTGCCTCAAGCAAATCCTCAAGGACCCGTCAACCAAAGATACATCTTGAAACAGCAAACCATTACATGCTGTAGAAGACGAAGCAAATAACTCGGATACTCTAAAGGCTCCAAAATAACAGACACAAAAAGCAGTCTGAAACAATAAAGATTCAAAATTTGAAAAACAAACTGAAGATGTAGCACCACAAAGACTTTTCAAAATGGACAATGATATGGCAAACCTCTTATCAGAAACAACATGAGCCTTACGATAACCACGCAAAACAACTTTCACAGAAAAATAACTAGCACATGATGGATGACCACTCAAACGTGCAAAAAATGAAATTCCAGCCAAAGTTTTATGTACATAAGCAAAAGAAAAATTTTTACTACATAAGTCATTCAAAAACAACATAACAGACCCCTCATCCACAGGAAGTACAGCCCTCCCTCTCGATAACCAGAAAGAGGACCATAACCCCCACGAGGACAGATAAGACGACCAAGTAGAAGGAGCCAATGAATTCCGAATAGCCGATGCAACGTCAGTCAAACAAGGGTCCACAAGTGGCTGGGGCAAGACAGGCCAATTGGAGCAGCCTGGGGCGCCAACATCCGAAACCTGTGGAACTGCAGGCGGGATAAAGAATCAGCTATATCATTCGAAAAACCTGGGATATACTTCGCTTTTAACCAAACATTCAATCGAAGACACTGCAAAACTAAGAAACGTAATAGAGAAATGACAGGTAAGGAACGAGAGGACAAACAGTTGACAGCAAATACAACTCCTTGGTTGTCAGAATGTAAAATAATCCTCTTATTCCTAAATTGCTGTCCCCACAATTCCAATGCAACAAGCACAGGAAACAACTCCAAAAGCACTATACTAGAAGTCAAACCCCTACTAATCCAATCAGGATGCCAAGAAGCAGCAGACCAATTGCCATCCCAATAAGCCCCAAAACCGTGTGCTGCAGAGGCATCTGTGAATAAATTAAGAGCAGAAGCAGAACAAAAATCATCCTGCCAAACAGAAGATCCATTAAAGTCATCCAAAAACCTTAACCACATCCGCAAATCCTCAGATATAGCAGAAGAAATTCTCACAAAATGAAAAGGGGATGAAAAACCAGAAATGGCTCTATACAAACGTTTACAAAAAACCCTGCCCATAGGCAGCACACGACAGGCAAAATTTAAAAGTCCCAGAAGAGACTGAATAGTCCTCAACTGGACTTTTTTCTTACACAAAATGAATTGCAACAAAAATTTTATCTTTGAGATCTTGGCAGCTGGGAGGCGAAATTCCATCAATACAGTGTCTATTTCAATACCCAAAAATTCAAGCCTGGTGGTAGGGAATACAGTCTTCTCATTAGCCAAGGGGATCCCAAACTCATAACAAATAATTTTGAATTCAGTAAAGATTCTCAGACAATCCAGAGAATCAGCACCCCCAATGAACAAGAAATCATCAAGGTAATGTAAAACATTACCAGAAGACGCCCTACTGGATACTACCCATTCAATAAAACAAGAAAAGAGCTCAAAATAAGAGCAGGACAGCGAACACCCCATAGGCAAACATTTGTCGTAGAAAAACTGATCACAAAAAAAAATTCCTAAGGAGTTGAACGCAGAAGGGTTTATAGGCAAGAGTCTAAACGCAGACTTCACATCAGACTTGGCTAACAAAGCAGAGGCCCCAACACCCCTAATCTTCTTCAATGCATCTTCAAATGTGGAATAGGATACAGAACAAAGAGAAGGGTCAATGTCATCATTAAGAGACAGCCCGTCAGGGTAGGACAAGTGATGGATAAGGCGAAACTCGCCGACCTCCTTCTTTGGGATAAGCCCCAATGGGGAAATGCGGAAATCTGGAAAAGGGGGAGAAGAAAAAGGGCCAGCCATCCTACCAGCATCAATTTCTTTAAAAAGTTTTTCACGAACCAACTCTGGGAATTCACGTACAGAAGGTAAATTGTCAACGACAAAACATCCAGAACCAGAATATGGGGGCAAATAAAAACCAAATCTAAAACCCTCATACAAAATCAAAGCTTTGTCACTGTCTGGGTACTCCATGAGCCAGGGAAGCATTTTTTCCCAGCTCACCGGAGTTGCCGCTCTTTTGAAAAAGCTGATCCTTAGCTGAAGGGACAGAAGGCGGATTATTCTTTTTAAAACAACGAGAAATAGGGTGATTATTTGCACAATGTGAACACTCGTGTCTAAATCTGCAATTAGAACGGGAACACATGCCTTCATTAAAAGCAAAGCACACTCCCTTTCTTAATTGCCCAAAGTTGGAAGAAAGGGCAGATGATCTTGAAGGGGCAGATGATCTTTGTGGCAATAACAAATTAATCCACAACCCCACATCCTTTACTCCCCACTTTAAGGAATGATGAATAGAAAGCTTCTGTCTAAAGGATTCATCATAACTGTACCAACCAAATCCTTGAAAATGTTTGTAAGCCTCCAGGACAATGTCGAGATGTTGAAAAAGACCTGAACATAATTCAGGACGCCTTTCACCTAAAACACTCGCAAAAATACAATAACCCTGCAGCCAATTATTAAAAGACTTTGGAATATTCTTAAGTCTATCCTCACACTGCTTCTCACCATCCTTACCTGCAGTTCTGTAATGAGGTAATAAAGTCAAAAGATCAACAAATTCCCCCCTCCAAATCCGTTCTTTAACCGAAGAAGGTAAATGAAATCCTAAAGGTGAAATTTCACAAGGCATACTCTCCTTCATGCAAACAGTAGGTACCAAAGGAGAAGAAACAGGAACAGAGGGGGTAGATACATCATGCAAAGCAGGGCGATCTGTAGGAAGCAACGCCTCAGACCAAACTTCGGTCAGAGGGTCCGCAACAGATGGCCCCTGGACAGGCACATTAGAAACAATAACCTTGTCAACAGGCATAGTAGAACCCACAGCAACAGGAGAAGACATTTGAGAACAAAATTCAGTCAACATGGCAAAGAAATTCCTGAGCATATGAGACTGACCTTCAGGTACTGCGTCATTAACGACCACAGTACCAGTAGAACACCCAGGCAGGATCCCTGAAGCAGAGCAGTCAGATGAGGAAACTGGAACGACAGGAACCGGGATGGTAGGCCGAGCAAAAGGCTTAGCAAAGGGGGCCGACTGAGAATTGGTACTACATGTACCTCGAACGGGCCTTCCCTTTTTCCCGGAATTCCTGCAGGAAGCGACGACATCATCTCCAAAACGACCCGGTCGCTTCACCGAGCGGAGCGGGCGTCCATCTTGCCTCTTTGCGACCGTCGCCCGGAAATGACGATCCGGAACTGCGTCATCGGGGTCAAAGACCTGACGATCCGGAAATGCGTCACTGGGGTCACGGTCCCGACAGGCAGGAATTGCATCACTGGGGTCACGGGCAGCCTTTCTGACTGGACGACCTCGGCCAACATGACCCGCGTCAGCAGGGAGCGCCACAGACACAGGAGAAACGTCATCAGTAACAGCCGAAGAAGATCGGCAAGGCTCCACCGCCTCCGGGATCGAAGAAAAGGACAGGCAACGCCGCATCCATTCGACACCATCAGCTTCCCCGGCCCGGTTCAAGATCTGCTGGAGAAGGGATTCCATAGCAGGTCAGTAACAACAACAAAAAGTCCTGAAGCTATTGTCTGTTGCTCCCGCTGCTGAATGAATTTTAACCGTTAGATTTCCTCTTTATATAGGGGAGTCCAAACGGCTCAAGGTGAAAATTCTGTCATTTTTGGACCAACCAACAACAGGTAATAAAAAAGTAACCAGTAATATTACATTGTCATTGTCCAATCAATAATAGAGTTAAATGACCAATCATATATTCTGTCTTATCAACCAATAGACTGTCTTTAATAACATGTAATTAAATCTTTTTTTTTTTTTTTTTTATACCAACTGTCATGCTACGTCCCCACAAATGAATGACAGGTACATTTTATGACCTGTCCTTCATCTTTTTTCCTGAAAAGCTAGCAGACATCTTTTTTCTAAAGAACTGAGGTCATTTTATATACGCTTATTTGCACTTTGTTTGAATAATCTAAGCCAAGTTGGGACCAGTAAAATAAATAATGTTCTGTGTACAAGAGGCAATAGTGGCAGAGGGCTGTTGCTTTGGGTGTCAATGGTTGTATGTCTATACCCAGCAGTAATGGAAATCCAGCCCTTGGTATATATGCAGGTTCTTCTGACGATGCACAAAGACAAAATTGTTAACTGTGATATCAGGTACATGTATCTATTTTCTCGTTCCTTACTGTTACCCGAAAGATATGAGATTTAATTTACCTCAGACAATATTTGGGTTAAAAATGAGAGTTCTTTGACTATGAATGAAAGTTTTAAAACAGCAATTATTTTATTAGTATATAGCCTGAAAGCCCCCAAATGAATTTACAACAATCTAACTATAGTACATACAACAAAATGGAAAATATTCCTAGTTTAACTGAACAAATATAGAGTATATACTCATATACAAACACAATACGACCGACACAAAGAGGACAAACAATGTATACCTTAAACGTCCATAATTACCCTTCACTTGAGTGTTTCCTCCTTGTCTGCCATGCAAAAACAGAAAGTCCCTCTTCTCTCACCTACAGTGATATAGAACCATATCGCATAGCCTTGTATAGGGCTATTCTGATTGGTTCAGCTATCCTGCCCTGTTCCTTCTTCTGGGCGTATCTCGTTCAGGATAGGACAACTTCCCCCTCCCCTAGCCTAGCACCATTCAGCCTCTTGCTAACCACTCCTCTCTGTTGGGGGGGGGGGGGGGGAATTTATTCATACCTGTGGATTTGCTCTGAAATTGAAAATTAAGATATGCAAGATTCATCCTTGAGGCCCATTGTCCACCCCTCAACAGATGGTTCATCTTCATTGCATATCTTAATGAGAGTTCTTTGATATGGAGAATGAAATAAGGACGGATGTGACATGATCTGTTCCCCCAGTTGCCTTGGCTCCAGGAAGTCTGGCTCCCAGAAACTTAAGTACAGAATGATACTATTTAGCATATCAAAAGACTCCCTCCCAGCGAACAGACTTGTTGAATGGGATACATTTTATGTGTTTGAATGTGAATAGCCGGCTGGCCTTTCAAATGGACTTGTTAGACTGGATTCCTACTACTGACTTCAGACTGAAGTCACACAACTTCATATAATTGATAATCATATATCAACTCAATGTAAGATCAAAACTCAATATCTTATACATATATATTTACACCCATCTATATACAGTCTCTAATGGGGATTTATACATAACTCCTCCTCAGGCCGCAGTAATGGAGATTACACATAAACTCATAAGGCAACACTTACCCAAATCAACTTTACCCAAAATTCCAGTTTATTTAGACTGAGGGAGCACTAGATAGTCAACATCCCAGCTTCCTGAGGCACAAGAGAAGCCCAACTGTTTACTCAGTTGCCCACAGCCTCCTGGTAGCACATCACACATGCTAGAAGGCTTTGGGGTATTCTACAGTGCATGCACTGCAGTGTGTCATCAGGGGGCAGCTGTGGCAGCTGTAAGAACCCAGGAGACATAGCTTGCTGACATCAGAGAAGAAAATATTTGTACTGGACCAGGTGTTCAGCAGTGGATCTTTACAGAAAACTGTTGGATTCGCTGGGCATGTGAGCACGCCTTTTGTGGAAACCCAACGAAAAAGGTAAGGCAAGAAAAAACATGGAGGGGTGGGTAAAAAAATGAATCTTTAACATATTAAGGGGATTTTAAAAGTGTTGCGCCTTTCCTCGCCTTTCTAGGTTTTGCTATGTTTTAGAAAAAATAGAGCATGGGGGTAAAATGAATAAAAAGTGTGATTAAAATAAGTCCCAGAATTTAAGTCAGCAAGCAGGTAAAGATATACCCCATTGTGGTGTCATTTGGAGTAAAATAAGCCCCGTTAATAGTGAGGGCTTATTTTTATTCTTTTCACCTATGGACTACTTAGTACCAGTGGATGGGTTTTGGCTGCTCTGATCTTTACATGTACTACTAACACTGGGAGGTGGAGGCTCCTCTATTGAATTTCTTTGGTGAAGTGCTACTGGAGTGATTGGACTTTTACTCTGTATAAGGACTCTGCCACCACACAGTGCTCGGACATGGTCCACAATTGTCAGGAAATTGGTCATGAGTGGGGATGAGCTCAGGCCTGTTCAGACACAAGTCCAAACCTGCCTGACCTATCCCACCAGGAAGCTGACAAAACCAACTGCCATTCACAGGTGGTGAAGAAATTCTCCGCCACGTATCCACAGGCATGCAAGGGGCGTGAATATGTGTGGCTGTAGGGTCAAGAATGCCTGTTCTGCCAATGTTGGCCTTGACAGCTTTCTAGTGGGATAGCTCTGGCATGTTTGGGCTCATGTCAAGAGGTGATGTGCAGCTGACAATGAAGAAAGTACATGTAGACAGGAAGTGATGGAAGATCAGCAGCACCAATATTTAAGAAAGTTAACCACTTCCCGACCACCCGCCGCCTTTTTACTGCGGCAGGGTGGCTCTCCCGCGCAAAACGACGTAGGTCTACATCGGTCACGCGCGGGAGGCTAGGGGGCGAGTGCGCTCCGCCGGTGGTGCGCTCCCGCCCCCACTCGGCAGCGGGAAAGCCGATGCACGGGTCAGGTGGCTTCGACTGCCACCTGACACCCGCGATCGCTCCCCGCTGAGAGAGAAGGACGATCGGCTGTTGTAAACACAGCTGACCGTTCTTCTCCCTGCAATGACCATAGAGCCCATGTGATCCTTCTATATAGGATCACATGTCTCTATGGTCATTTTAGAAGCCACGCCCCACACAGTTAGAATCACTTCCCTAGGGTCACATTTAACCCCTTGATCACCTATACTGTTAACCCCTTCCCTGCCAGTGTCATTATTACAGTAACAGTGCATATTTTTAGCACTGATTACTGTAGTAATGTCACTGATACCCCCAAAAGTGTCAAAAATGTCAGTTAGGGGTCCGATCTGTCTGCCGCAATGTCGCAGTCCCGTAAAAAAACGCAGATCGCCGCCATTACTGGTAAAAAAAGAAAAACAATAAAAATTACATAAATCTTTCCCGTAGTTAGTGGACGCGATAACGCAATCAAAATACGCTTATTACGATTTTTTTACCAAAAATATGTAGCAGAAAACAAATTGGCCTAAAATATTAAAAAAAATTAAAAACATTTTTTGAGAATGTCATATAGCAGAATGTGAAAAATACTGTTTTTTTTTTTTCAAAATTGTCGCTCTTTCTTTGTTTATAGCGCAAAAAATAAAAATCGCACAGGTGATCAAATACCACCAAAAGAAAACTCTATCTATGGGAAAAAAAGGACGTCAATTCTATTTAGGTACAGCGTCGCACGACCGCGCAATTGCCCGTTAAAGTAACGAAGTGCTGAATCGCAAAATAGGGCCTGGTCATTAAAGGGGCAAATCCTTCTGGTCTTAAAGTGGTTAAAAAACAAAAAACAATTACAATTTTTAAACTGGGATCAGGAGAACTACAGATTACTGTATATCCCTTCATATATCTTTTGCATGACCCACAAGCTCTCATATGCGGACACTATTATGTTATAAAGATAGAAGCAGGCAAAAAATGACATATCCTTTACAAAATCCATTGATCTACACTCCATTCACAATGGAGAGGTGCTCTATCTTTGTGGCAAAAATACAATTGGAAAATACTTAGAGTCAGCAGAGACTTTACAGCATAACTAAGGGAGGGGATTAACAAGAGGGATTACGGTCTCATTAGTCACAGCTGTTTCACATGGGGAGAATAATGGCCAATAGAGAGAAGAATTCCCCATTATGCAACTGCCACTAAGAAATTCACTGAACAGTCACCAACTTTATTAGCAATTAAAGTGCTGAGAGGTGCAGTAAACTGAACCAATAAAGTCACCAAAATCTGCTGAAAGGAAACAACTTGCTTTGTTTTCTACACTAAAATACGGTAAAGGACCAGATCACACAGAGGTATTCTCAATATGAACAGTGATGGTTTTGGGGACAGTGATAATGTAGCAATCTCCAATACATGAATGAAAGGCTGTTAGATGACGCAACTAGGTGCCTCCATTGTTCAGTGCAGCAGCTCTTTCTGTTTAGAATGGCATTTCAGTTACATGTATGAAAAGTAACATTTTTGATCCTGGGTGGAGTAACATCTCATCTCTATGTCATATCTGAGTGGAGCAGAATCAGGAAAAAACCCACATAATGAAATGAGAATTTTTCCAACCCAGTTCCTGCAAAAGCTCCATGGTGAATTAATAAGGTGTAGTTAACGTGTATGTCCAAGTAAAGGTAGGCGTAAGACTCTGGTCTTGCATTTTTTATCTATCCAGTTCAGTTTCTTCCTTTATAAAATCCAAAAAGAATGGCAACCAGTCACCTTAAAGTGTTTGTTACCCCAATATTTCATATTCCTGGTATGTGCCTGCTGCACCATGGACTTGTATGAAGAAGTCTCCTGTTTTCTTTGCATTGATTCCTTTGTGTGAAACCCCTGGTGTATCTGCCAGTCCCTCTCCTTTCCTACTAAAAACTGACCACACTAAGTAGGAGAACACATTGTCATCAGTTCTCTAGCTGTTCTGGAAACTCAGCCTGCTCTACTCTATTGACCAGACTTGTCCTGACCCCCCCTGCCTGCCCAGCCTATCACTGAGTGTGCTTCTGCTTCTTCTCACCCCAGCTCTTATGCAGCTGGCGACAGACGGAATGTGATCACTTATTAAAAAAAAAAGAAAAATAAAGTTATAAATATATATATATATATATATATATATATATATATATATATATTTTTTTTTATCCATACACAAATGTTTTTCATTTTATTTACTTTTCAAACTGAATGGGTTGTTTTACAAGGTGATTGTGTAAAGTCTTTCATCGTGTATTGTAAAAAATTGAAACAAGAAATAGATAAAAGGTATTTCAAAGCATTTTTAGGCTAAACAACATCAGGACTTGGATAAAGAATGTCTAAAGCCTACCATAGGAATCTGTATTTGGCATAGAACACTTTCCAGGAACCTTTATACTTAGAATCCTAGAGGAAGTTTTTGCAATTTTTTTCCAAGCCCTGATGAAGGGGAATTGTTTGGGCCCTAAAATGCATTGGATGCCTTGTATCTTCTTGTTGTTTCAATTGTATCTACAATAAATGATGATGGACTTTTAAAATGACCAGTTAGCATTCTTTTTGCCGATCTCCCTGGCTAAAATGTATGTCTAGTCTAAACATTTTCTCTTTTCTCCTTTTGGACAAAGTGTGGAGAGGTTAGATTCCCTATAATTTTTTACTGCTATCCAGGGCTTCATTAGAGAGATTTTGTCTCACTCCCTGTCCTGGTGACAAGGGTTTCACTTGACAGGAATCGAGGGAAAATCTGAAAAAGGGACACGGACATGAATACAAAATTTGTCAGGTATTCTAGCCTTCCCTATGCTAATTAAAAAAAAAAGTCACTTCCTCTCTGGTACAATGTTGCAGTGCCATCTTAAGAGCATTAAAGGGCCCCGGGCAATGCAGTGCACTGGGGCCCCACCTACACAATCACCCACCAGAATAAAAATGTAAATTATCGATAAGGTGATATTTATTTTTACAGCAGTGCCAGGCTAATGACAGCTTCCAAGTTCGGCGGCTGGGTCCGGTGAACACACACACACGGATGGGAGTCAGACTCCACTGTCCTGTGTGTGCCTGTTCCTGTGGAGGTGGACAGGCATTCCTGCAGTTGTGGGCTATCCCCTCCATGACCCAAGTGGCCTGACAGCAGCGCAAGGGCCGACAGACGCTTGCCACCTGCTAAGTTTGGTGGCGGGATGTACACGGAAATCGGGACTAATGCTTTGCTGGGGCTACTGCCCAGCGTGCCCATTCGGTAAGATGGCCCTGCAATGTTGTCTAATGGAGTAGTTTGCACTCTCTTCAAAACTAAAAAAACGTGTAAGGGTCCATTCACACGAGCGATCCGATCAGATCCGCCTGTCAGTTTTTTGGGCGGATCTGATCGGATTCCTCCATGCATCCCTATGGGGCAGCGGATGTCAGCGGAGACATGTCGTGAAATCCGGACAGATGGAAACCCTATTTTCCATCCGTCCAGGGGATCGGGTCAGATGGGATCGGATGAGAACGGATAGGCGGTCCACTCTCATCCGATTCCCCCATAGAGATGCATGGGGCGCTGACATCTCCCTCTCTGCACACAGAGCGGAGACGGAGCTGTCACCTCCTGCTCAGCGGGGGATCTGTGTATCGATCCCCCACTGAGCAGCACGGATCCGCCTACGGAGGTGGACCGTGTGAAAGAAGCCTAATGTACGTTTTAAAGTGTGTGAAAAGGACATTTTTAAAGTTTTGGATACAGTAGGCAAGGATTGGACCCTTTGCGGTTTTAATGTTGCCTGTGTCCCCACAGGGGAGCAGGACCCCTATATTCATTCGGGTAAGCTTTTTTAATAAGATAGGAAATTAAAATAAAAAAAATTGTTACCAGAGCAAGAGGTGAGGGAAAATCCTCCAGTGGGGGCATCTGTTCGTGCTTTACATGCACTTAGTTTGTCGGATATGAGATGGTATAGAGCCCTTCTGTTTCCCTACTAGCGTGTTTCCCCAAAAATAAGAGCAGGTCTTATATTAATTTTGGCTACAAAAAACACACTAGGACTTATTTTCAGGGGATGTCATATTTATTTGTAGTATGTACAAAAATGTTCCTATGTCCCCTGTCTTCTCTCCCCCTCTCCCCCTGACAGCTCAGGGGTCAGCATTGTGAAATTTTGTAATCCCAAAAAGAAACCTTAGCTAAAGTCCTTGTAAAATCATGTAATCCGTTCTGTAAAAAGGTTTTTTAATGTGCAGTGTGTCTCCTTGGGTAAATTTATTGTGGAAAATAGTTCTTCTTTCCCGCTCCAAATACTGCAGAGGGAGGGGCCTAGATCCCCGCTGACATCAGCCCGCTCCGAGCACTGCAGAGGGATTGCTGCTGATGTCAGCCGGGAGGAGATAGGAAGAGCTTCGGCAGGTCACGTGAGTGCCTCCGAGCACTGCAGAAGGATTGCTGCTGATGTCAGCCGGGAGGAGAGGGGAAGAGCTCCGGCAGGTCACGTGAGTGCCCAGCTGCGCTGTAAATAAGGTATTTTCCAAAAAAACTTTAGACACACTGCACATTATATAATCTTTTTACAGAACAGATTACATGATTTTACAAGGACTTTAAGGCTTCATGGACATGGAATGTTTGAAAACCTCTCCTGAATGCTGGAACTTGAAAGCTAGCAACTGACGGTAAAAACGTCCATTTTGCCGTGGTTACATGCCGCGTTTATGCGCGTTTAGTGGCGTTTGCAATTAGAAGTGTTTTTACATTGTTAAATGGTCAGAATTGTATCCCCATTGAAAACACCTATAAACAAAGCGCTTATAAACGTGAGTTACTGCGTTTAGGCACATTTGTACACTGTTATAAGCATTTTGCGTTTCAAATGCCAAACAACTTCCGTCTGAACACATTTTTTTGCTTTTAAAAAAATGCCACTAAACTCAACTGCCTCTGAACAACTATAAACATCTCAGTGTACATGGACATATAAGATAACATAGAGGAGAGTTCAGGGGCTGCTGAAAAAAATGCCCAACTGCTCTTAAATGTCCGTTTATCAGCAGCAGTGTACATGAGGCCTAACTAGGGCTTACTTTCAGGGTAGGGCTTATATTGAGGTCATCCCATAAACTCACACTAGGTCTTATTTTTGGGGGAAAACAGTATTGCGAGGAGAATGAATAGAAAATTGTGTTTAGTTCCAGCGATTTGTTTTTTAAACGTCTCAATTTTTTTTTGCATTAGTGGAATAGAGTACTTCATTAAAGAGGATTAATTTATTCATATGGCCAAACATTGAACTGTAATTAGAAACAACTAGATATAAACCTTCCAATTGTGAGGTTTTTTTTTTTTTTTTTTTTTTTCAAAATGCTAGACTACAACTCATTGTTAGAGTTGCTTTGCAGACCCCCAAAGACATGGCAACTCCAGCAGCCTGCATCCCCTCCAACTCCAGAACCCTTGGAATGAAGCTCCTCCACTCACCGATCAGTGGGAAAAATATACTGAAAGTCACTCTTTTTACCCCTGATGTCAGACCCCATTTAACCCATCTACAGATTATGATTCCCAAAAAACACATTCTGCTTTTTTTATGGAGATACTTTGCCACTGTAGAATTGTCTTTTCTTAACATTTTCTTACTTCTTTCTCTTCTTTACATTATCCTTGTTACACTTGCATCCAGACTCTAGACCCCTGCCAAATATGAGGCAATCTCATTAGTCATCTCTTCTTGATACCTTCTAGCAGTCATTGTCAAGCTGTGAGTTTAAAATCATCTGTATCTATTAGTTTCTTTACTTTCTAATCATTTAATGACTGATTTTTGTTTAAAATGACATATAAATGAATGCATAATTTGTATAACAGTTTGAATAAGTCCTCCTCTTCTGTCAGCTTTAATTTTCACTTTAGTGAAGCCCAAAAATCATCTTAGACAACTGGGAAGAAACTGAAGAACAATGTGAATGGAACGACAGTGGGTGGTATGTATAGGAGAAGCGTGGCGGGGGGGGGGGGGGGGGTAGTGATAGGTGGTGGTATGTGCAGGAGAGGAGTATAGAGGGTATGACAGTGGGCAGTACAAGCAGGATAGGAGTGTAAAGGATATGATGGGTGGAGGTATGTGCAGGAGAGGAGTGCGTAGGGTATGGCAGTGGGCAATGAATGCAAGAAATAAGTACAGAGAGTATAGCAGGAGGATGTATGTGCAGGAGAGGAGTGCAGAGAGTATGACAGTGAGCATTAAATGCAAGTACAGCAGGTATAACAGCAAACAGTATGAACCTTCCCTAAAAACGCAGCTAAATTCCTGTAGGGGAAAAAAAAGGTCTTTAAAATGGTAGTCATTTTTTGTGTGACATTTATACCTATAGGTAAGCTTATAATAAAGCTTACCTGTAGGTAAAATAAATATCTACTAAATGTGCACCGTTTAGGAGATTTTCCACCGAGCAGCAGCCGGTGACATCACTGGCGCTCTGAAGTAACAGCATACGCGTGCTGTTCCTTCAGAGCTCTGCCATACCCGAAGCTCTCACGCACACAGGAGTGATGTCATCGTGGCTCAGCCAACCAGACAGCCGGGGTCCGCAAACCTGGAAGGAAGTCCAGGTGAAGATGGAAGCCCTGTCAGCGGTGACTGCATGCTGCTGGAGGGCTTTGTTTTAAGGTAAGTATTTAATGCGATGTATACTAACACACTATGATATTACTTTGCATGGTAAAACATTTTTAAGACGGTTTACAATCGCTTTAAGCTTGCAGTGTGCATGAGACCTTAAGAGGACTGCAGTGGGTATGGTAGCAGGCAGCATGTGCAAGGGGTGTGACAGGTGGCAGTGTGTGCAGGAAAGTGTGGAGGATATGATAGTGGGCAGTATGTAGCAGGTAGGATTGTGAATGGTACGATAAATGGAGATAAAAGCAGAAGAGGAGAGTGTAGGGTATGACAGTGGATAATGAACACAGGAGAGAAGTACAGAAAGTGTGGAAGAAGAAGGTATATGCAGAAGAGTTGTGCAGACAGTATGACAGGAGGCAGTATGTACGGGAGAGAAAAGTGGGAGGAATGACAGTGGGCAGTATGTGCAGGAGAGAAGAATGGCGGGTATTACAGTGGGCTGTATGTGCAAGAGAGAAGAGTGGAGGGTATTACAATGAGAAGTATATGCAGGAGAGAATGGAGGGTAGACCAGTGGGCAGTATGTGCAGGAAGGAAGAGTGGAGGGTATTACAATGGGCTGTATGTGCAGGAAAGAAAAGTGGGAGGAATGACAGAGGGCAGTAAGTGCAGGTGAGAAGATTGGAGGGTATGACAGTGGGCAGTATATGCAGGAGAGAAGAATGGAGGGTATTACAGGCTGCAGTATGTGCAGCAGAGAGGAGTGGAGGGTATTACAGTGGGCAGTATATGCAGGAGAGAATGGGGGGTATTACAGTGGGCAGTATGTGCAGGAAGGAAGAGTGGAGGGTATTACAATGGGCGGTATGTGCAGGAAAGAAAAGTGGGAGGAATGACAGTGGGCAGTAAGTGCAGGAGAGAAGAGTGGAGGGTATTACAGTGGACAGTACGTGCAGGAGAGACGATTGGAGGGTATGAAAGTGGGCAGTATATGCAGGAGAGAATGGAGGAAAGAGAAGAATGGAAGGTATTACAGTCATCAGTATGTGCAGGAGAGAAGAGTGGAGTGTATCATAATTGGCAGTGTGTGCAGCAGAGAGTAGTGGAGGGTATTACAGTGGACAGTATGAGCCAGAGAGAAAAGTGGAGGGTATTACAGTGGGCAGTATGTGCAGGAGAGAAGAGTGGAGGGTATGACAGTGGGCAGTATATGCAGGAGAGAAGAGTGGCGGGTATGACAGTGGGCAGTATGTGCAGGAGAGAAGAGTGGAGGGTATTACAGTGGGTAGTATGTGCAGGAGAGTACAGCAGGTATGACAACAGACAGTATGTGTGAAGAGGAGTGCAGTAGGCATGACAGAAGGCAGTATGTTCAAGGAGTGTGACAGGTGGCGGTAGGTGCAGGAGAGTGGAGAGGATATGATAGTGGGCAGTATGTACAGGATAGGAGTATGCACGGTACGATGGGTGGAGGTATGTGCAGGAGAGGGGTGCGTAGAGAATGACAGTGGGCAATAAATGCAAAAGAGATGCACAGAGAGTATATCAGGAGGAGGTATGTGCAGAAGAGCAATGTAAAGAGTATGACAGAGGGCAGGGTGTGGAGGAGAGGAGTAAAGAGGGCATGACACCAGAGAGCATGTGCAGGAGAAGAGTGTGTTGGGTATGAGGGGGGAGCTGTGTACAGGAGAGAAGTGGGAGAGCATGACAACCAGTAGAAAAGTTCATCTTTTGACTTACAAATGTTGGCTACAGATCTTCCCGTATTTAGCAACAAAATCATTCTAGTACACGGACATAGTTACACAGATAAATAATAACACAAGGGAAGTGTTCTCCATAATACATCTAGGTACAAACCCCAGAAGGGAAAGACTAAGCACTTAAAGTCCAAATCACTGTAAAACAATAGGAAGACTTTTTTATACTTATTTCTGTCTAGGACCTGATTGAAAATATTTTCAATTTTTTTCCATTCCAGGAACTTCTGACAATAAAACATTATAAAAAGTTCCCACCTTTCCTTGTGATTTTAACTGGGTCCCTATTGGAGAGATTTTCCGTTGCTTCCTGTCCTGAGAGGAAGTGAAGGAAAATCTCCCCAACAGTGACAGACAGCAAACAATCTGACAGAGGCTCTAACCCTTCTATACTCTATCAAAAAAAAAAAAAAAAGAACTTTGGGCTGGAGCTGGACGCTTTACTCTAAAGGGTGTATGCTGTCAGATTGCTGTTTGATTTAGAGTTTGTTGCTTTAGGTTAAAGGGCGCCCACTGTTAAAGTGCTATGAAGGTAATTTTGAATACTAATCAAGCAAATTCAGTATATTAGAGAGCTTTAATTACTCCTAATTATTCAAATGTGTTTGCTTTTCCTCCCACATTTATATTTAGGGATGGGAATAATCATATTTCTGCTATTCGTATTGCTAATTAATAATTACATCTAGCTAGAGACTCTGCAGTTTTTCCAATATTGCAAAATGTTTTCCCTTCGAGCTAAATGATTTCTAATAGAACTTTTAAATATGGAAATGTAATTCAACACATACAGCTTGGATTCCCTTGATTAAAACAAAAACAACATTAATGTGTTTCTGCTGTTGTGAAGAGATACCATCGACATTAGCATGTAGCAAGGGCAGAGGAATGTCTTTCTGTAAAAGCCGTATTAGTTGTGTGTTACTGCAGTGCATCATTTAAAAGTGCTATTTTAATAGGGAAGGGGGGGGGGGTATATTCTCCGACTATGCCCCTTCCGCGGAAATAATTTAACTTGGGTGCCAGAAAAATTAACGCAAGTTACTCACTAGGGGGAGAGCCTTTGGGGGGAATCTAAGACACAAAAGGAACTGGGGGTCCTAGTAGATGACAAGCTCAGCAATGGCATGCAATGCCAAGCAGCTGCAAGCAAAGCCAACATAATACTGGCATGTATTAAAAAGGGGATTCACTTCAGAGATAAAACAATAAATCTTCCACTCTACAAGACTCTGGTCCGGCCAAATCTCATGTATGCTGTCCAGTTCTGGGCACCGGTCCTCAGGAAGGATGTGCTGGAACTGGAGAGAGTCCAGAGAAGGGCAACAAAGCTAATAAAGGGATGGGAGGACTTCAGCTATGTGGAAAGACTATAAGCATTGAACCTATGCACTCTGGAGGAGAGACACCAGAAATACCATACTGGTGACCCTAGCATAAAGAATAAACTATTCAGCAAAAGGGAATAAAAAAGGACTCGTGGCCATTCGCTACAATTAGAGGAAAAGCAGTTCAACAATTACGTAAAGGGTTCTATACCATGAGAGCGGCAAGGATGTGGAATTATCTTCCACAAGCAGTGGTATGAACGGGGAGCATCGAAAGTTTCAAAAATCTATTAGATGGGCACCTTAATGACCACAACATACAGGGGTATACAATTTACTATTGACATAAACACTCACACACACTCATCATAGGTTCAACTGGATGGACTGGTTTCTTTTTTTCAACCTCACTAACTATATAACTATGTAATTAGAACAGAGCTCTAATCAGAACTCTTTTCATGTTAAATGCTGCATGCTATATGAACGTGAAAGTTTCAACAAATGTGTATGTGTAACACTCAAGGCAACTCTTAAAAATCATAGGGCCCCAAACAGCCTACCTTACTGGTGCCCCCTCACCTCCTGTATGTCTAACAATTTTATTCTCATTTTTTGTTTTCTTACTATCAAGAGATGGTGTCGTTTACTAGCCCAGCTAGTGGGCCAACTGCGTGCAGGGTCATCACGCTGGTATGCTCTGGGGACTGCAGTCCTGAGACAAGCTACCTGCTGGTTTCCTAATGGAACACCTATGCATGCCCCTGCCACCCCCCTTCTCCCAGCATGTCTGCCCAGAGAACATCTCAGATGTCTCAGAAGTTCCCCCCACCCCCCTTCCAACTCTTCAGCTCCCTCAATGTTGTCCATTCTACTCGGGTCCAGAAAGGAAAGGGGCTGACATTGCACATACACTGGGGGCCACACAGGCTGCCTAGGCTGGGAGCACGGTGTGCACGTGCAAGGACTCCAAGGCAACAATGGGGACACTTGACAATATGTCACCAGAGGGAGAGTCACTGCAGCCATGCTTTGCCAGGGCAAAGTTCCAACTGACAGGGAAAGTGTGGGGAGCCCCTGCCAGTTCCCCCTGCTGACCCAATGGGACCTGGGCCCAGTACAGGAGGATTTCCTGTGCCCCCCTCCCCCCATTAGCAGCTCAAGCAATGCTTAAAGGTATTAATTATCTTGCAGACATCACAGTACTCGCCCCTGGCAATGTCTTCATCTGCCTTACTTATCAAAGTCATGCCTTTTGAAGAATCCTCGCTGGTCAGCTTCTACCTCCTAGACTGAGATACCAGTTCATAAATGACCCAATCCTGTAAATCCTGGTGCCTGTGCAGTTGTTACTTACCTAGACGTTTGGGACTCATTCACTCATATCGCAATGACTGATGTTGTTCCATACTGGATAAATGCCAACCGCCGCTAGGGCACACAAAAAAAAAAAAAAAAAAAAACTGTGCTCCATTTACATTGCAACACGACTGGAAAGTGCAATGCAGAATGTTGCTGTGTGGACACATGAATGAAGTGTCACAAAGTTGAAAAAAAAAGCAAAGAAACGTAAACAGATGTGATGTGCTGTAACGAACATTGCACTGACCCCTCACCAAGGCTCACTAAAACTAAAATGTTAGCAGCAGCCTGCACACTAAAACTGAGCATTTAGAGTGCAGCCAGTGTGATGGAGCCCTTATGGAGCTACCTGTACAAAGTCACAGTATTGCAGTTGGATGGTGGATCACTGCTTCTTCCTACCTGCAGCAGTCCAATAAAATCTCAGCATAGGCAAAGCCACTAGACTAGATCTCAATGACTTCTTTTATCATGAAAAGGTACACTGGTTAAAAAGGATAAAGCAGTATAATGTTGTTGTGACATGTTACACGTCAGGAATTTTTGTTTTTGCTAGAGACTTGCCACGCACATTTGCTACAAATTGGAAAAGTGTGAACTAGAACTTGTGCTTCAAGTGCTCTGCAAGTGTACAACCTGCCAATGAAACTGTGCAGCAAGTTAATAAAACTTACAATTTAACACTGCCACAAATGTGTGGCAAGTTATCCTTACTATCTGGGGAGAGGGCACGGAAACACGTTTTTTTTTTTTTTTTCAGTGCTTGGATTCTAGCCGTCTGTTATTATAACTCAGGATTGTCAAAAAATCACAGAACTTCTGGCATGACAGAATCTCTTTGTATAAAAATATTTTTCATTATTATTTTTTCAAAACTTTATATTTTTAATTCATTATTGCTTTTTTTCAGTCTGTTGACAGAGTTTTAGCAGATATTGGATAAATGGGCATTTATTTACTAAAAGAAAATATAGGCGGCTCATTTTGCAAGGCAATTTTCAATTAGCTTTCTGAATGCTGTCAAAATTCAGTTCACAAAAAATGCCCAATTTTATCCCAACACAATGATGATGGATGACAGCAGAGTTTCACCTTATTTACTAAGCTAAGAGACACACAACACAATAAATGTACTGGCGCAAAAAATGGAGGGATACCAATGATTACTACCATCTGGGGTCAAATGGAAATTCTATAATGCTATTACATGTATATAATCCATAGGGTCCATAAGTATGTGTAAAACAAGTCTATGTACACTTGAAGGCTGCTCTGTCACAAGCGAGAAGGAAAACTTGCAGAGTACTGTAAGAAAAAGACAGGCGCCACTCCAAGTGCAGTAGGACACGTTTTAATGATAAAATTCAAAACACCATATACTCACAAACGAGTAAGTATAGACAGCAGTGGGCAGTAAGAAATAGGTTCCGTCCAGGGAGTAGGTGCATCCGGATGCCTGTGAAAGACTCGAACGGTCCGCTGAGTAGTCCGCTATGGCTGGTGGAAGTCAGCGTTTCCCGTTTCCCGTTGATAGAGGCCTGAGGAAGGAGCGCATGCTCCGACAACGCTTTGCCTGCCACGTCATCACGTTCCTACATTCCAGCTGGAAGTGCGCCGCCGGAAGCTCCTACAGTGTCCCCAGTGTTCGGGAAATGCCGACTTCCACCGGCCATAGTGGACTACTCAGCGGACCGTTCGAGTCTTTCACAGGCATCCGGATGCACCTACTCCCTGGACGGAACCTATTTCTTATTGCCCACTGCTGTCTATACTTACTCGTTTGTGAGTATATGGTGTTTTGAATTTTATCATTAAAACGTGTCCTACTGCACTTAAAATGGCGCCTGTCTTTTTCTTACAGTACTAAGCTAAGGGAAAATTCCCTTGCAAAGTATGAATTCAGATTCCTAAGTAAAACAGCCTATTTGCCTTTGGTAAATCAAACTCAAGACTAACTACATAGCTGCCCCCATACAAGGTAAACCCAACAAAGAAGTGTGTCATCACAATTGTCAAGGTCCACCCAGAAATCTCTGACTAGTTGTCCTTTTTATCAAATGAAAACTATCAAGGGCAAAAACATACAACAATAAATGAGATTCAATTCTTGTTCAAGTCTCAGTCTCTATTTTCCTTTAAAGCCACACTGAAGATTACGGCAGCGGTGGTTGGGAGGCCATTGGAGTAGGAAGATTTTGTAAAGGAGGACACAAAAGCACAAGGCACACATTTAGCTGAAGATGGCCCTTGTGCCTATTCTTTAGTGTTTTTTTTTTATTTTTTATACCAAACTTAAGCAGGGTATACACGCATAGCTTTTTTTTTTTGTTTGTTCAACCAATGGAAGTGGGGAGGGAGTGGGGA
The DNA here is from genome assembly GCF_965119305.1 of Pelophylax lessonae. Taxonomy (NCBI): domain Eukaryota; kingdom Metazoa; phylum Chordata; class Amphibia; order Anura; family Ranidae; genus Pelophylax; species Pelophylax lessonae. The sequence continues at coordinate 265,852,455 of NC_138773.1, read as the reverse complement.
TTATTCAGCCTTCAACAGCACAGAATGAACTGGGAAATGGGTATGGTCAGAGAGTGAATGGGTCAATGGGCATTTACATTATGTGCAGTGATGGATATAAATACAGCCTTATAGTTGTTCAGTGTCACAATAAGTGAATTGCCTACATTGGAGAAAATTTGTCCTGAAGTAAGGATTTTCCAGCACAGAACCCTTTAACTTTTCTCCAGTTCCCCAAGTAGATAGTTCAGCCTGGTGCAAATCAGTGATGAACATCCACCTGTGGGGATCAGAAACAAACCCATCCACTCTTTCCAAATTTTTACTTTTAATGAGAGGCTCAGTCCTTTTTTAACGATACGTAAAAAGTAAAGTAGTGCAGTCAGGGCCATAATGTAAAAGTATTAGTACACATTAGTATATTCTTCACCTCTGTTTTTGAAATGATGGCCTATATGTTTCATGTACTCTATGCAAAAGAAGTCTCTATGCCTCATGATGATAAAGCTGTTGAAGGTTTTATATAAGGGGTCTGACTTCTGTCATGGTCTATGTCAGACAGTGGAAATGACAGCTCAGGTTAAAATGATGTTGTTCTGTGCCCACAGCCGCAGCAGTTGCCTGGGGTGAATCTTAGCATACAAGCAATGCATTATTACTCACGATAGCCAAAGGTCTGTGTGCCAGTCAACAAAAATAGGCCTCGGGCCCCCAGAAGGGCCGTGTGTGCGACAGAACTGTCAGATTTAACATTCTCTTCCACAACAGATGCCCTAGGCCACCCAGTTCATATGTAAAAATCATAATTGCAATTAATAAGTTAATTATAATGGTAAACATATATTAGATGTGGTCTAAGAGGGTAAGTAACTGCAGACGCAAAAACTTGTTAAAGACTATACTGTGGTTTTGAGAGATTATGAGGTAACATAAAAAAATTAGATTGGCATTCAGTATTTTAAAACACAATGTTGCTTGTTGCTAGATTTCCATAATGGTATGTGTACTTTTGCCTGCATACTATAGCTCTTGCAACTTATGTTGACGCTCAAAATGAGTCCAATGAATGGTCCTTTTACAGGTCTTTCTGATCAGGTCTATCTGTCAGTTTTTCAGGCGGGCCTCAACAGAAGCTCCATGCAATGCTATGGGCAGGTAGATGTAAGAACAAATCCTCCACTGTGGGTAGCAATAGAAGCTTATGAAATAGGCCCTATTTCAGTGGAATGCAGCTTTAGATCCCCCCCCCCCCCCCACTACCACTTATGTAAAGGAATTTCCATCCCTATAATAAATCATTCACTTCCAGTTTGGGACAGTGTTAAATATTTTGGTAAGGTAATGTCTCCCTAGGCCCCACTAGCCTCCATCATTCGCAACTGATGTTTTCCCCAGGTTATACAGAACTTGCCAGTTGTACTATTAAGCAGTCTTCATCCTTTCAAACTCTAATGATATTTGAATGCATTTGCTGCCATGATCCTTAAGCTAATGGTACATTTTCTGTGATATACAATTCTCTGCTAGAAGGACAGACCCCTACTTCCCATCCATATGTGGAATGTTGGCAGAAAGATCATGGAGGCAATCTAGAGCGAGAAAATGAAAAGCACATTTGGGAAACCACCATCATTGCTTAAAGTGATTGTAAAGTCTCGTGTTTTTTTTATTTTTAAATAACAAACATGTTATACTTACCTCCTCTGTGTAATGGTTTTGCACAGAGCAGCCCCAACCCTCCTCTTCTTAGGTCCCTCTTCGCTGCTCCTAACCCCTCCCTCCTGTCGAGTGCCCCCCACAGCAAGCAGCACCCGAGCCAAGCTGCAGCTCTGTGTGTCCATTCAAACATAGAGCTGCCATTCCGCCTTGCCCCCTCTCTCTCCTGATTGGCTGACTTTGATTGACAGCAGTGGGAGCCAATGGCACCGCTGCTGTGTCTCAGCCAATCAGGAGGTAGAGTCCCAGCCGGCCAAGAGACTCGTGGACATCGCTGGATTAATATGGGGCTCAGGTAAGTATTAGGGGGTGCTGTGGTGGCTGCTACACACAGAAGGCTTTGGATCTTAGTGCATAGAATGCATTAAGTTAAAAAAACCTTCTGCCTTTGCAACTCCTTTAATTGATGTGTTGGATAATAAATCTAATTATAAAGTACTTACGGGCTGATATATGGTCCCTCAATAGTTGACAAAATTTGTCTCAACTCCTTCTGACCAATGCTTTTGGGATGTCATTTCCAGAGTACTAATTACAAATTTTGAGAATGTCCCAAAATTAAAAGATACTGGACTGGCATACAGGCAGGGTGAGGGGGGGGGGGGGAGCTGCACAGTGAAGATTGCATGCATACAGGTAAAACACCTTCATCTGTTACAACCACTTTAATGTTCTATATTCATTTTTTCTTGATATTTTTGACTTGAGTTCTGCTATAAAAGGTAAATTGATTTATATGTCAGCCTTTGGAGTTGTAATTGTAAAGAAAAAAGTAGGACAGCAAATTTAAACACAAAAGAGGGAAGGTTTAAAGCTGGAATAACAGGAATCTACCTTTACATGATGATGTACTTTACAAGATCTTGTCACATACATGTGCATTTAATTGCCAACCAGTTTAGATGTCAATGTCCTCAAAACATTTAGACATCCGCAAACTTGCATCTATGTATCAGCTAATTAGTGCAATTTTGTTACATACCAGAAATAAAATGAATGGTAAATCCGACAATTCATCATCGATTTTTAGGACACAGAACCACTTTCATCCAGCATTAAGCAATTTTTCACTGAATATCAATGGCCCCCCAGAGATAAATATAATATATTACACAATGACTTGGTTCAGGACAAAAGTAGACTTAAGTTTAATGTACTTTCTCTAATTACAAAATCCATTCACCGGCAGCAATTTATAATAAGTAACCATTTGACATCTTTTTGCAATACTTACTGTTGAAGCAAAATCGGATACTAAAAATACGCAAGTGACACGCTTTTCCTCTTTGGCAAGTGTGAAATCAAATACTGAACTAACTGTGTGAATGGTTTAGGGGGAAGTACGTTTTTGGCTCCAATTTATTACATAACTGTGCTGGAAGGTAATTGCCTACGAAGTTTTACAGAAGAAAAACTCTACTTTAAGGTGCAATCAGCTGTGACTAGGAAGAAGTGAACATTCTGCTGCGTGTTTTTTTTTTTTTTTTTTAATATACTGGCATCATTTAAAGTAGAACCTAGTGTAAAAATAAAAATGGGCGAAGAGGCAGGATTTTTAATGCAGAAGAGACATGCTTTGTCTCTTCTGCATTAGAGTTACCTACCTACCTGTTTGCCCTGGTACACTGTGCTGCACACGTGCGGCTAACTGTAGAAATTTGACATTGTCAAAGTGGACTTAACCCCCCGTATACATGGGAGTGACCTCATATCGGCCAGGCCAATAAAAATGGCCAGAAATCGATACCTTGAAGCCGGAGGCTCAAAGTTGTCAGCGGCCAGCGAGGAGCTCCAGGACGCCGCATCGATGGACTGAAGATGATTGTAGTTCCACTTTATCCACTTCAGCCCCGGAAGGATTTGCCCCCTTCCTGACCAGGCCCAATTTTGTGATTCGGCACTGTGTTAATATAACGGACAACTGCGCTGTATCCAAATGAAATTTACGTCCTTTTTTTCCCACAAATAGAGCTTTCTTTTGGTGGTATTTGATCACCTGTGCAATTTTAAATGTTTGCGCTATAAACAAAAAAAAGCTACAATTTTGAAAAAAAAAAACAATATTTTTCACATTCTGCTATATAACATTCCCTACCGACACTGTTAACTAACCTAAAAAAGTATTCCCTTTTCCCTCCTAACACCTATACTGACTAAGTTGTGAAAGATGTATACACTTACCTATCTTCAGACAACCCTGGTCCAGGCACATGGTTTCCCCTATGTCAGCCAGCGGCGACTGCAGGGAAGAGTGGTGACATCACCCATAGCCTTTAATGGCCATCCATTGTCAACGCTCTATCCTGTCCCCTGCTGCCGCTTTGGCTGACACAGGAGAGCCAGATCACTTCAAGTATTTGCATCTTTCTTTTACAAGTTAGTTTGCATAGGTGTTAGGAGGAAATGGGGACAGTTTAGGACTAATTAAGGTTTGCCTGGAATTCCACTTTAAAATAAGGAAAAACTACTCATTCTAGATTCTATGTGTAGCACTGCCCCCTAGGCAGTTCCAAGCTGGACCAATGTAGCTTTAAAAATAGCCATACTTGGAATTTATATTTAAATATGAGCTGTATTGGTAATATTGCCGCCTCAACCTCCGCAACATCTCAAAAATACGCCCCTTTCTAACCAATGACCCAACAAAGCTCCTAGTTCACTCCCTGGTCATCTTGCGCCTCGACTACTGCAATTCCCTTACCTCTACATAGGCTCTCCCCCCTTCAATCCATCATGAATGCTGCTGCCAGTCTCATCCACCTTACCAATCCCTCAGTGTCCGCTGCTCCTCTCTGTCAAGCCCTCCACTGGCTTCTGCTCACCCAACTAAGTAAATTCAAAATACTAACAACAACTTACAAAGCCATCCACAGCTTAGCCCCCAGCTACATCACTAGCCTAGTCTCAAAATACCAACCTAATCACTCTCTTCGTTCCTCTCAAAACCTCCTGCTCTCTAGCTCCCTCGTCACCTCCTCCCATGCTTGCCTCCAGAACTTTACCAGAGCCTCTCCTATGGAACTCCTTACCCTTATTTGTCCGATTATCTCCTACTCTATTAGCTTTTAGGCAATCTCTGAAAACCCTCCTCTTCAGAGAAGCCTATCCGACCCACACCTAACAACCGTACTTCCATTTTCTTCATCAGCCCATCCCCCACGGTTATTGCCTTTTGTTTCACTTGACCCCCCCCTTCTAGATTGTAAGCTTTAACGAGCAGGGCCCTCCAATTCCTCCTGTATTGAATTGTATTGTAACTGTATTGTTTTCCCTCAAATTGTAAAGCGCTGCGCAAACTGTTGGCGCTATATAAATCCTGGGGCTTGCTGGGGGACCTACCGTGACCGAATCCAGCTTGAGACCCATCATCCACCTACACAGGCTTTGTTTTTCGCTCTAATCCCTTGTGGGATATGTTTCTATACAAACAGTGATGTTAGAATTTGATTTTAACAATTTTGTATGTTATTTTGTTGCTATCATACATGCATGGTAATCCATGCTTGTTTTTTACTTGCTATAATAATAAAATGTATTTTTGATTTTACAATTGGTTTTGGTTCTGATCCTTCTACTCCCACTGGCCCGCAAAGCCCCGCCTTTTTCTATCCCAATGTTTTTCACTATATAAATCCTGTATAATAATATTAATAATATTGGTACTCCTAAAATGGAAGAAACCCCATCACCACCTAAATTTGTCTACTCATTCACACAGAGTGTCATCCTTATAGCTGGTCCACATTCTTACTTCATTTCTACCAACAATTAATCTTCTCTTGCCTCAACCGTATAGTACTCAGAGTTCTGATTGATGATATACTATACTTATATACACTAGACTTGAATGGTATCCATAGCAACAAGGAATTATATCCTGCTCCATGAAATTAGGTCACATGGGTATGGGAGGTGGAGACTTACCTGACCTTACTCACCAACTGTTTTCTGTGCTGAATTTATGAATGAATTTAAAGCAAAAAGATCGGATTTTCCTTTAATTGAATTCAAAGTAAAGAAAAGCTGTGTCACCATTGCTGCTATATAAAAAATTGCAGCTTGCATTCTTTAAACAAGATTTTGAACTCTTTAGAAGAATTAGGAATTCCGGGTATGGTATACTTATATATAGTTACATTGGCCCAGCTTGAATCAATAAAAATATGTATTCACTGAAGTATAAAATAACCATACCTGGAATTCCTAATTAAAGTAGTTGTAAAGGCATAACATTCTTTTTTACCTTAATTCATTCCCTGCATTAAGGTAAAAAAGGTTCCGGTAGTTGTATCTCTCCCTCATCCCCTTCCCCTTATACTTACCCGAGTCCTATTTTAATCCTGAGCTGTGCCTAAATGCACCACCGTTTCTCTCTCTTCCTCTCTTCAGAGCTCTTAGTGAGATCATTGGGAGCCATTGGCTCCTGCTGTTGTGAATCAAATCCTACGAGGAGGGAGCGGAGCCATGCTGTGTGTCTATGAACGCACACAGCCTGGCTCGGAATTAAGCCTGCAGATGTACCACCATAGGAAACGTCCTACTATGGTGGCACATGGAGAAGAGGAGGAGCCAAGAAGGCCAGCAAGGGCCCCAGAAGAGGAGGTTTAGGGCTGCTCTGTGCAATACAATTGCACAGAGCAAGTAAATATAACATGTTTGTTATTTTAGAAAAATTAACTAAGCCTTTACAATCACTTAAATGTGATTTTAAAAGATTATTTAGAAAGTACACTTATTCTGATCCCAAGCCTCCAGAACTAACCCTTCAATTTCTAGGCACTTCCAAATGCAAATCACCAATTCAGGCCTTTGACTTGTTATGGAAACCCCTAGTGCCCTAGTAATCAAAGGAAAGCAGAGAGACATGACACACATGCGCAACATGCGGAGTGTTTGTTAAATGCACAGTACTCAGAACTGGCTGTGTCGATTCTGGAAATGATAGTCACAGCCAGAAAAGGGATTCCAGAAAAGATACTCATAAATAGTCACTTGTAAGTCCTGGCAGAAAAATACACCAAAACATCAACACTTTAAATGTACCAATCAGTTTATGTCCCTATGCTAACTATGGGTAAAGTTTGCAAAAATAAGGTTACAGACACCAGTCTGGAAATGTGGCTGCAACACGGGACTGCTGGGTGTTCTCTCCATGAGAAGGTTATAGATGAGCGGGTATAAGTGCACCTATTGGTACAGTAACTGCTTGCCTAAATGAAGAAGTGCCAGCTAAAACAGACTGAGTGTCTTAAAGCAACATTTGTAGGTATGTATATTAACTTATATTCAATATATACTTTACTTTTGATGAGGTATGCTCAAATGTATCAATACCTACCTTACCTTTAATTTGATTATTTGTAGACGTTCTTTGATATACCCAATGCTCTCCAAATGACACAGGTCGTGTGTTACCTGTGAAACACACAGAGATATCCTCGCCACACTGGCCCATTGGGATCAATTGTTAGAAGGTTTACATCTCTATATATAACAGCTATGTTGAGATCTGTTTGGTAAAATACTGTGATAATAATAATTGGTCAGTGGGGAATACGAGGTATAGTGTATGGTAATAATATGCATTTTTTAGGGAATATATACAAGCTGATACTCCAACTGTTATAATATTATATAATAACTACAAATAATATTTTAACTGTCAATACTATACAGGCATACCCCGTTTTAAGTACACTGACTTTACGTACAATCGCGAGTACGGACACAGCCTGGTCAGCTTGGCATGGCATTACTCCCAGTTTTTAACATTGGCGTCTATGGGAAATCTTGGTCAGCTTGACATGGCACTACTCCCAAACCATAAGTGACAGGGATACCAAACTTGGGGAGCAATGTGAGGGGACCCAGGACTACAACATATCCTATTTGTGGCCAGCCAGCTTGCCTAGGAAATGAAAAAAGGTATTGCTTCACTTTAAGTACATTTTCGTTTTACATACATGCTCTGGTCCCATTGTGTACTTAAAAGCAGGGTATGCCTGTACACTAAATGTACACTAAACAAACAGGATCATGAAGGCCAAGGAACACACCAGACAGGTCAGGGATAAAGTTGTGGAGAAGTTTAAAGCAGGGTTAGGTTATGAAAAAATATCCCAAGCTTTGACCATCTCAAGGAGCACTGTTCAAACCATCAACCAAAAATGAAAAGAGTATGGCACAACTGAAAACCTACTAAGACATGGCCGTCCACCTAAACTGACAGGCTGGGCAAGGAGAGCAATAATCAGTGAAGCAGCCAAGAGGCCCATGGAAAATCTGGAGGAGCTGCAGAGATCCACAGCTCAGGTGGGAGAATCTGTCCACAGGACAACTATTAGTCATGCACTCCACAAATCTGGCCTTTATGGAAGAGTGGAAAGAAGAAAGCCATTGTAGAAAGAAAGCCATAAGAAATCCCATTTGCAATTTGTGAGAAGCCATGCGGGGGACACATCAAACATATGGAAGAAGGTGCTCTGGTCAGATGAGACCAAAAGTGGCAGCATCATGTGGCATCATTACTAGAACTCCATGATCTCTAAGTTATAGGAGATCATATACAGCATGGGATGTAGAATTCCTTTCAATCACGCAGGATCAGCCGTATCCCAGCACTTTGTGGGAGCAGGGTCTTATGTTACACCATAGACGTCTCAGCCAACACTCCAGCTCTCTTTGGGAGCCCCTGGTCAACTTCATCAAGTGCAGCAGCACGTGATAAAGCAGCAGAAGGAGCAGAGATCGGATCCCAACTACCATGATCAACCTGGTGCAGACGCAGGAAGAGACACAGACAAAAGTAACCGCCATGGGTCAATACAGATTAAAGACAACTGGTCTGAGACACTCCCAAAGAGATCTGGAGTGTTGGCTGAGACATCTATGGTGGAACATAAGATCCTGCTCCTACACAGTGCCGATATACAGCTGATCCTGGATGATTAAAAGGAATCCTACATCCCACACTGTTCATGATCTCCAACAACTTAGAGATCATGGAGTTTTGGTAGGAGGCACATTTTTCTATTTTTGAGCACTAGTGGAACACAGAAGCACTTTGTTTGATGCAAGTATCAAGAAACACTGGAAAGAGAGCACCTTGATTCACTTTAGTTTGTTTGAAAAATAATTTGGACACTTTATACCATTTTTTAGTGAATGATTTAACATAGTTAACATTTTTGCATAATTTGTTTTGACAATCTATCACATTGTTTCACATATGATTAACAGAGGCACCTTTTAACAAATATGCGGGTTCTGGATGTTCATTGCACTTGATTTCACATTTCTGATTTTAATTTGTCAATATTAACCACTTTAAGACCGTAGGATTTGCCCCCTTCCTGACCAGGCCCTATTTTGCGATTCGGCACTGCGTTACTTTAACGGACAATTGCACGGTTGTGCGATGCTGTACCCAAAGCAAATTTACGTCCCTTTTTTCCCACAAATAGAGCTTTCTTTGGTGGTATTTGATCATCTGTGCAATTTTTATTTTTTGGGCTATAAACAAAAAAAGGGCGACAATTTTGAAAAAAAAAAAAAAAAAAACAATATTTTTCACATTCTGCTATAGGACATTCCCCAAAAAAAATGTAAAAATCAAAATTTTTTAACATTTTAGGCCAATTTGTTTTCTGCTACATATTTTTGATAAAAAAAATCGCAATAAGCGTATTTTGATTGGTTTGCACAAAAGTTATCACGTCTACTAACTGCGGGAAAGCTTTATGTAATTTTTATTGTTTTTTTTTTTACTAGTAATGGCAGCGATCTGCGATTTTTTGCGGGACTGCGACATTGCGGTGGACAGATCGGACCCCTAACTGACATTTTTGACACTTTTGGGGGTACCAGTGACATTACTACAGTAATCAGTGCTAAATATTTGCACTGTTACTGTAATAATGCCATTGGCAAGGAAGGGGTTAACCCTGTGGGTGATCAAGGGGTAAATGTGAGCCTAGGGGAGTGATTCTAACTGTGGGGGAGCGTGGCTTTTGAGATGACCATAGAGACATGTGATCCTATATAGATCCTATATATATTCTCCCAGGGAGAAGGATGGTCGGCTGTGTTTACAACAGCTGACCGTCCTTCTCTCTCAGCGGGGAACGATCGCGAGTGTCAGGCAGCAATCAGAGTTGCCTGACACATGCATCGGCTTCCCCGCCGCCGCCGGCGCGCACTCGCCCCCTAGACTCCTGAGAGCGAGCGCCGTACATGTACGGCGATTTGCCTGGGAGTGGCTGCCTGTCGCGGTACATTTGCGGCGAGCGGTCGTCAACTGGTTAAGACATTTTTTTTGGGTTAAATTATCACTACAGTTTGAGTATATTTTTTTGTCACCCAACAGCGCACTTGTGTATTATTAATCTTTTGTCTATTTACCAGTATTCAGGGAATTTTTAAGTGCGGCAGTTGGTTTTTAAAAATCTGTCTGATCCTTTAAATACATATATATATATATATATATATATATATATATATATATATATAAAATATTATTATTTTAACTATTGCTCTTCATTAAAAAAAGATCCATCAATTTAATTAAAAAAAAATAATAATTATGGGAAATTAATTTAATAGGAAAAGTGATACAAATAGTGCCCTCGGGTGATATCACAAAGCAGAATATGAAAAAAAGAGGACTGTAACAGTACATCTGAAAATGTTATGTGCTACGTAGCATTGTTAACAGAGTGCATATACAGTTTATGGTTAAAACTCTCTTGATGTTTGACAATGAGATCCACACCTGCAAGTGTATTGAATGACAGCTAGGAAATGAGGGGAAAACTAAAAAAACTAAACTGTGAACAGGTCCTGAGTGATATTGTGATAAGGGGAAAAAAATATGGTCACATCAGACAGAAGATATCCAAAATCAATGGTACATTAATGTTTTATCATGTGCCCATCAAAAGAGAAAATAATTACAGGTACATTAAGTTGAGTACATGAAACAAAACCAGGAATCTCAAAAAAAAATGAACAGTTCAGTCAACTGGCATGGAGAAGTATAGCAATCAGAGTGGAGATCTAGAGTCACTTAGCCGCAGCCCCGATTGTTGCGAAATTTGTACCATCAGTCGTGAAAATTTGATAGATTTTTTTATTAGACTATGTATTGATTCCTCAAATGTCAGACATATTGGTCCTTGTAAAAATAAATATTTACAATAAACTTGGATCTACCACTGTATTTATGGCTCTAACATTATTTGTCACAAAAAATAAAAACAACTTGTAGAAGAAGAGCAAGGCCGTGTGTATCTGGGTTGGTTGCAAATCCATCTCAGTTGGGCCTGCTATTTCTAAAGAAACACAACCCAAATCCAGCTGTCACACACAAAGCATCAATAAACTAAAAAGAAATGTGCTGATGTGCATTTTAAACTCATGTAAAACACAGGAAAACAAAATCAGTCTACACAATCCCTAATAATACCTATCTATCCTATTGACAGTGAGTTCATTCCTTGTTCTAGGAATCCATTCTTTAGAGTCACCAGCAACAAGATGGGTAAGTATTATTACTCATTTTTAACAAGCTCCTTTTTTTTTGTTCGCGCCCAATTGACTTTAGTAGGATGACCCTAGCTAAATTAAATTAAGAGAAGTCTCTTTGGCAGACCCAAAAAATATTGGCAGGATTTTACAGGATCACCAAGCTTGATTGCAGTCTTTCTTGGTATAACCCAAATATATAGCTGGAGTCCTAAGGTTGGATAAAAGGAGGTCTGGACTGATCTGCTTAGCCTATTCCCCCCATCTCATGTATGAAAATGTATGGATTAATTCGGGGCTGTCTGTACATTTCTATATGGAATTGTTTAGCAGGTATAAAGCCACTTGATTCATTTATTATCTATATCAAAGCATCTAAAGCTAAAGCGTAATTTAGCAGTCAATGTTATGTTATATAAAGCGGAATGTCAAAGGTACGATATGTGTAATCACACAGTACAGTTAATGGAACATACGTTGCTTAGGATTAATATAATGCATCATAGCTTTATCCAACAGGATCATTTCTGGGACCACGGCCAAGCAATACATGTGAGGGATTCATACATACTTACTGCACCATTTACAGGAATAATTATTACCAGGAGCTAAAATAGAATTTATAGTAAGCATTTTGTTTGAAAGAAGTAAAAGCTACAATACAGTGCCATACTACACTAATAATAAAGCTGAACTCTGGATAAATATAAAAGCCGCTATTTAAAAAAGATTTGGGTTCATTAAAAAATAATTAAAGTGTAACTTAAGCCGTTTTTTTCCAGTTCTGGATACAGTAGGCAAGGGAATTGTTAGAGTCCCTGTTCGGGTTTTATTGCCGTCTGTGTCATTGCTGGAAAAATTCATCCTATTTCTCCTGGTGCCCATTGTTACTGAGGCAGAAGGTGATGGGAAAGCTAACCTGGGTTGGTTATTGGTTGTTCTTTATTTCGCTTATTGTAAAAGAATTACCTCCATAGATTCTCTTCAGGCAGAAAAAAAAAAAGGTTCTAAACACTCCCTACTCTATCCAAAACTAAATCTGGCCATACATGGCTCAGTTTTATTGTTCAACCAGCGGGCTGAAAAAAAAATGGAACCAATTCCTTACATCTAAACAATCAAAGTAGATGGGGGAATCCTCCTCACTGCGCTATTGTATTCTGACAGTGGGGGGACTCCTCCGCCGTAAGAATACACAGATCAGCACTGCAACCACTGGCTGCAGCTGCTGATCAATCACTTTTTTCCAACAGGTCCATTCAACGCAAGTCTATCAATAGATTGACTTGTGTTGAGCAACAGTTGCCACCCACAAATGGTAATTTGGCTGGTCCCTGCTGAACAGGCCATATTTTGATTGATCAATGGCCAGCTTAAGAAAAGTTCTGGATTTAGATATACTTTAAATGTACTTTTGCACAGATTGAAAATATGCAACTATTCTGTCTTGATCTTACGTAATGCCCTATACAACGAACCTCACAACAGAAGAGGTTGAAGTTTTTGAAACCAGTAAGGCTCTGATGCATTGCACAGCACATTCTATCAAACACTGGCCGTTTCCTGGGAAAATGAGACAGTAGAGTGATAATCATATCATTGTGTTGCTACACCATCACTGCCCATTCCCAGGCTAGGGTGATTCATACACAAGGCTTCATTGCGCAACGGCAGTATAGTCTGCAGAGCAGGGCCAATTTTGAGATAAATTGGGGCCTTTTGTGGGGTACACACTATAAGAAAATCGGGCGAATGATCGTCCGATTTTCCTCATTGTTCCACAGCAAATCGGAAACCAATGAAAGAAGCTTTGTACGAACATTCTTGTATGACAAAGGCTTTTTTTGGTTGTTTATTGTTTCTGACCATGCAGTCTTTCATTTCTTTCTTTCTTTCAAAATCGTTCCTTCTGTTCCCATAGGGGAAACATTTTGGAGCTTGTCCGTTCAGAAATGTTCGTTCAGAATGTTGAAATTGGATGAAGAAAGCTGTGTATACACTATTTGAAAATTGTACGAAAGTTCTCGCCCGGTTTTCTTATATTGTGTACGAGCCTTTAGTCAAATATCAAATTGAGGCCCTCTTGGCAGGGATACCACAGGTTCTCTAACATGACCCACTTCATAGGGTACAGAACACTTTTCTTTGTTGTTAATGTATACTTGTGAGTGGACATACTGGATGCCTTTGCTGTTGTACCATTGGCTGGGCATCCATTGTGCCCCCAATTACCTTTAGGAGGGTTGGGCCACCTCCAGGCTCACCTGCCCCCAATCTATTCATTAGCTTGCATGTGCTTCCACTGTGAAGACTCTCGTAAATTCACAAGAGTTAGGACTGCAGGTAATATAGTGTGCCGTTGAGTGGCCCTGCAGCTTACACATGCGTTTGCAAATGTGTGCTAAGCTAACTAAACCCCTGTTTTGACGCAAACTGTTAGACAGGTTAATTTGGTTGGTAAGCAAACTGGTTAGCAAATTGAACTGGGAATTTTTATTTTTGTTTGTCTCATACAGAACACTTTGCTCCTAAAGGTTGTTCTACCTTTTTGATATATATCACCTAACAGGAAAAACTGGATTTTTGTCTTACCGTAAAATCCTTTTCTCTGATGTTCATTGATGGACACAGCTCCAGAATCTTCTTGACCATTGGGTCATTCTTCCCCCTATAGGAGTAGGATATTAGGCAGGAAAAAACTTTACCACGCCTATGGGGCAGTCCCAGGGGATATACTCCCACTCTCTGCTATATATATATGAGAGGTGGGTGCTGTGTCGGTCAGTGAAAATCAGAGAAAAGGATTTTACGGTATCACAAAAATTCAATTTTCTCTTTTGTTCACTTACGGACACAGCTCCAGAATCTTCTTGCCCATTTGGACGTCCCAAAGCAGTGTCAAAATTGAGGGATGGGAAAAAGCACAGCAGAAAATGCCCCCTAAAAAAAGGCTAAAACCTAGCCAACCAGGTAACATGGAGCTCAACCAGGAACAACTGGAGATCCCCTGAAAAAAGCAATACACCCTCAAAGAGGACCAGGTCCTCTTAAACAGCAGCCTGCAAAACCTTGCGGCCAAAAGCAGCATCTGCAGATGTCAGTACATCCACTTTATAAAATTTTGTGAAAGTGTGCACTGACAACCAGGTGGACACCTTGCAAACCTGCATCATTGACGCCTAATGACGGAAGGCCCAGGAGGCACTAAGCGCCCGAGAAGAATGTGCCTTAACAGGGTAAGGAGGAACCTGACCCTTGATTGAATAGGCCTGCACCACTGTCTGTCTTATCCATCTGGAAATGGCCACGGTAAACGCTGCCAACCCTTTTCGATGTCCACCCGTAAGGACAAATAGGGAGTCTGATTTCCTAAATGACTCAGTTGCCGCTAGATAGACCCTGATCATCCAAACTACATCCAGAGAATGCAAGGCAATCTCCTTAGGATGTTTAGGCTTATGACACAGGGAAGGCAACACAATGTCTTCATTCTGATGGAAACCAGAAACAACCTTAGGAAGGAATGACTGACAAGGGCGAAGCCCCACTTTATCTCTGTGAACCACCAGGTAAGATGAACGACAAGACAATGCCGCTAGCTCAGACACCCTGCATGCAGAAGTAATAGCCACCAAGAAGGCTACCTTCTGGGATATTGTAATCAGCAGAATCATGTAAATATTTTAGAAAGGCAGTTTCTGGAGAACCGCCAGCACTAAATTGAGATCCCAGGGAGGCAACGGAGACCGCACTGGGGGAGCCAGGTGGCGAACCCCCTGAATAAAGGTGAGAACCAGAGAACGCGTAGCCAAAGGATGTTGAAAGAAAATCGCCAAGGCCGAAACCTGGTCCTTGATGGTACCCAAGGCCAGGCGCTGCTCTACACCTTGTTGGAGGCATGCCAAAATTAGAGCCACCGAAAAGGAATGGGGGTGAACCCCCAGAGGCTCACACCAAGCAATGTAAGTCTTACGAATGGTAAATCTTCCTAGAGGTAGATTTTCTAGCTTTTAACAGCGTGGGAATCACCAATTCAGACAACCCCCTATCCCCCTAAAATGGGGGACACTACTTACCACACCCAGGAACCAGGTGGGCACCGCTCCGGGCAGACCACCGCACAATCGGAATGAAGGTGCTGATAGCCTAGAGACCATTTACTTGCAGGGCCAGCACCCGTCCAGTGGGGCTATGCCGTGGCCGACCTAGCGCGGAGCTGAAGCCTGCACGCTATCGGTGGCCAGACTGGGGAGACCGTAAGGATCTAGAATATCCAGTCCATTCCCCAGTCCGGCAGTTGATTGTAGTTCTCACAGAAACAGAAAATAATAAAAAAGGAAAAAAATGCTAGGACCAGAGATCCCAGCAAGGAACTAGGTCCTTACTCCTGACTAAGCAGAAAAAAGTGCCTATAGAAGAGAGTGGGAGTATATCCCCTGGGACTGTCCCATAGGCATGGTAAAGTCTTTTCCTGCCTAGTGTCCTACTCCTGTAGGGGCAGCATAACCCAATGATCAAGAAGATTCTGGAGCTGTGTCTGTCAATGAACGAAAGAGAAACAGACCTTTTGCTAAATATTTAATTACATTTTTAATAAAATGTGTAATACTACACCATTCGAGTTTTTATTTGGTGAAATATTTAGTGAGAGTTTTATTTAGTGAGATTTGGTGAGAAAGAGAGAGATGGTTGAGTGATCAGAGGAAAAAAAGAAGTGGTAAAAAGTTGAAAGTTAGAAAACATAATATTGATATGTAACACTTCAAGATTAATAAAAAATTTGTTTTTTAGTGTTACAGCCGGCAGGGGACAGATGCAGCATCCACCTAAGTAAGTATGACTGGGGGAAAAAAAAAAGTCCATACTTTACTTTTAAATCTTGCTCTGATAGCAACTTGACAAATAAAAGAGACAATATCTCAAATTTTCGTTTAATGTGTATGCAGTACGTCCGTGAAAAATCGGATACGAAAGACCGCGCATGATCTGAAGTTGCTGACAACCCGGAAGTCTAGGAACAAATGTCCCAAAAAAAAAAAAAATCGGACGAGAAATTTTGTGAACATTTATGCACTGTCAACTAAAAACGGTTATGAACGCTGAGCAAGAGAGAGAAAATCGGAGGATATTTTGTCCGATTGCCGTCAAGTGTGTACGGGTCTTTAGACACACTTCAACTGCACTTTACACAAAACATACACTCAAACAGATAAGGAAAATAAACAGGAAATAAAAAGAAAAAAGGCTAATTAACACCCCCCCCTTTCAGCATTTAGTCCTAAATAATGGATAATGCTAGCTCCATCTTTGACATTTACAAAAAGACAAACTATTTTGTTGTCTTTCTGATCAAGAATAACTGAATTGAACTTCCATTACCTTCTTGGTATCATCCCAAAAACCTCATCCAAGTAGACCTGATGAGCATCCAGCCTAAGGAAATGGGCAAATATACTTAGCCAAGCAGAGTGAAGGACACCCTGTGAGAAACACATTTCAGCCTGTGTGTTCACATTTGGAAATAATGCCTTTGATTTTCAAGAGGAAAGACAACAGATTCTCAACCAGCAAAGCCACTGCTTTCCCAGCTGCTGGAAAATTAAGTTTGTTTTGGAACTTGGTGCATCCCAGCGGGTAATGTTGCTTATCACATTATGCCTGTATCAGCAAAGTACTTTTAAATGGCATCAACCAATCACACACTGTATTTCCAGAGATTCTCATTAAAATGGAAAAAAATGTTCTAGCTATTCATTACATTACACTAGAGTCCCAGTAATTGCTGTGATAATATACACTCTTTTTTTTTTTTTTTTAAGTTAACTGTTTCAGCTAAGCATTTTGCTTTTTATCTGGGGCACATTTATATGCAATATAGAAATGTTGGAACAATGGAATCCTATTTTGTTAGTGTATCCAGTATGCTTTAAGTGTCTTTGAGGTGGTGATATTTTTTAAATTGTCTCTTGATGGTTAAAACATTTGTAAACCCAATTACAAGATCTCAAATAAGCTTTAACACATTAAAGTAATTTCAAAAGTATTTTTCAATATAAGGAAAATACTATGAAGCAATCCAATACGGCTACAATGCTCTCTCTCAATTGCTCTCCTGAGATGTTGCATGCTAATGTGCTCTCTAAATGATGACTAAATAGCCATGTTTCTCCATGTTGAACAGGCATGTTCCACTGTTGTAACTAGGGATGTACCGATACCATTTTTACAAGTACGAGTACTGATACTTTTCTTTTAGTACTCGCCGTTACCAACTACCGATACTTACAGCAACTGTTTTGTTTACACTTCAGCTGTCAGCAATGGTGCAAAGTAGGGATCGACCTATTATCGGCAACACTGATATATCAGGGTCCGATATGCACTTTCCCCAATATATAGGAATCGGCCACTGAGGTTACCGATATTGCCGATATTTAGGGAAAGAGCTTGTACCATGGTGATGCCTGCAGCTAGAGGCATCACCCCGGTACCGGTGTCCATAGCCGACGGTCAGATGACTTGTAATGACAACCGATGTGGCCGAGAAGCCCCTCGGCTGTTATTACAAGGAGCATCCCACTGGGAGACCCGGGCATCCTACCTCCACCGCCGCTGAAGAGAAGACCCGGGTCTCCATGTAAAAAACCCGGAAGTCATGACATCACTTCCGGGTACTCTGAGCCAAATTAAAAAAACTGACAGCATTCAAAACAGCCAAATTTGGCGTTTTTAATGCTTTTCGGTGCCGAGGAGGGGTTTGGGGTCTTTTAGATGCCCAGATCCCTCCACAAGGAGTACCTTTAGATAAATAAATAAATTTAAAAAAATGTTTTTACATGTCCGAAAATATCCGCAGATATTGGCCGATACTGATATCCGATGACCAAAATATCGGTATCGGCATTAAAAAAACATTTTTTACAAACAATATTGGTCGATCACTAGTGCAAAGCATTGAAAAGTTATTTACAAATGAAATAAATGTATTTATTTTTACATTTTGCACTTTTTTCAACGTGAACCGTGTAAATATGTGTTAAAGGTGTAAAAATATTAACAAAAAATAGAAGTAAAAGAAACAAAATCAACAGGAAAAATTATAAATAAATGGAGGAGAACAAGGAGTTATTTAGGACTGATTAGAGTAAATTAAGGTTTGATAAAGAGTCTAAACAAAGGAACATTTAATAAAAAACCCACAAAAAAATGTTTTTTTACTTGGCAGGTTGTTTTAAACTGACTTCATCTGCAGATCGAAGTTCATCCCTTTAATCTGCAGATGAAGAAACAGAAAGATACATTGTTTCTTTTTATCTTGGTGTTTCAGCGGCTAAGCAATGTTGTTGATAAACATTGCCCAGCTGAGTTTTTTTTTTTTTTACAGCTCCAATTGCCAGACTTCTTTAATACTTCAGCTGTCAACAGGGGAATCCCACTGACAGCTGAATGAGTCATAGTGGCCCAACTTCTTAACAACCGATAATTGTCAGTTTTTTTTTAATTTTCTTTTTACATTTCAGCAATTGGTGGGGGAATCCCACAGACAGCTGAAAGAACCGAGCCCGAAAATATCAGTTTCAGGTATCCGTGCATTTGCAAGAGTAACGATACTTGTGCAAATGCTTAGTATCGGCAGCGCTAGTTGCAACCATCAAGAAACACACCCAGAGAAATGACGTGCAGCAGGAGCATATGCAGGTAGACAGGAAGCATCTGGAAAATAGACCTGCATGTCATAGCCATTCTAAATGCCAAAGTTATTTTTGTTTGCCAATGTGGAAAATAAATATATAAATGATGTAAATGGGATTTCTCAGAATGCTCATGTAATTGGCTTATGAATTCTCCTAGACATAGGAAGAGAAAAGAGTGCGCAGGCTCCTTGTGCAATACAGTTTTAATAAATAAATAGAGATTAAATACAAGTTGCTGTCACAAGAGTATAGCAAAGCTGAGCGTTCATGTAGGTGTTCCTATCCAGCATATGGAGTGTGATATTCTGGATGGTGGGAGAGCAGAGGCTGAGAGGAGTGGAATCCAGCATTCAGCAGCCGAAAGGCTGCCGCATGAGTCTCTCATTCAGACCAGAGATCCCAAGTCCGCAGTGAGGCAGATCCCGCCTCCACGATCACGTTAATTTAATGTATAATAAAGGATGATAGAATATATATCACAGTCTGCTAACACCATATAAGCTACAGTTCATTTTGATATTTGTAGTAATAATATAATAATATGGACCTTATGGACTCCATGTGTGGGATGAGTTTACACACATGTACAAGCCAAGGAATTGAAAAAAAAAAATTACATTTATATATATATATATATATATATATATATATATACAGTAACGTTTTTTATGTGTATTTTTCGCTATTTTATTATTATTTTTGTTATTAATTTATGATGTACCTTTAATGTATGTAGCGTTCCTATAAGGAGTATTTTTTAACAAATACTTTAAAATTATTTTTAAAGAATATGTTTTTCCCTAGTATTAGAGGAAGAGCTTTAATTGTATAACCGTGTCACATGTGTGGGGGTCATCCCCACATAAACATGGCTAACCACACATATGAAACTTCCCGCCAATATATAGGATGTATATTGACAGATATTAACAGATCCACTACGGTGTGTGATAGTAGACTACTAGACTACCAATTTAATGTGGTGAAACAAAGAATAATGTATATGTATACAGTAAACCCCCCTCCATTGCAGGGGTTACGTTCCGGACCCAGCCGCAAAAAGTGAAAATCCGCGAAATAGAAAAACCCTATTAAAATGCATTGTAGGCATGTTTATTTTACTGTCACTGTACGTGTAAAAGCATTTTAAGGTCTTTAAACACACTTTTAAAACAATAGAAACTCATTTAAACACATTAAGATACTGAGAGACATAGCAAGAGCTATGGAAAACACAAAAATATTTCATTTTCAATGATTTATATAGTAAAATAGCATTACAAAAAAAAAAACGCAATATACCGGGACCGCAAAAACTGAACTGCGATGGAGCGGGGGTTTATTTTATATATATATATATATATATATATATATATATATATATATATATGTATGCCATCAGAAAAGAAGAATCAGATGATGGTACTGATCTCCAATTCTTCATTGAGCCTCTGCTGTGTCTCAGCCAATCAGGAGGGAGAGTCCTGGATGGCCGCGGCACCTGGGGACATCGCTGGATAGAGATGGAGATCAGGTAAGTATTATGGTGGCTGCGGCACACAGAAGGCTTTTTATCTTAGCAAGATTTTTTTTTATCTGCAATAAGATAAAAAAAACTTCTGAATTTACAATCACTTTAAGTTCAATTACACATTATACCTTTACTTTTATACCCCAAGTTCTTGTGCTTTATATGATATTTCTATCTAACAATAATCTTTCCATTTCTGGCTGTACAACATAAAGCCTTGATCCTGCAGATTTGTCTGTTATTGTTTACTTTGCTCTCTTTGGAATGTGAGAAACCAATCTCTGATGCCACAAAGTGCCACTATCGTGGGTTAGGCTTTTTCACAGTTCATTATCATCTACATTCTTTTTAACTAGACAGCAATGAATTTCAATAATTTATCAGCAGGATGCTTTTACTGTATTTGTTTGACCACAGCTATGAAAAGACATTTTGCTGGAGATGAAACTATAACAAAAACATGCAGGATTAGGTAGCCGATAACCGATCATCTTCATTTCATTGCATACATTACACGAACCAATAGGGCACATTTCTACAGTAATCCTTTACTTGCTGGGAATTAAAAACATTTTCCAGAGGTGCATCATGTGACTTTTATCTTTCCGACACATTATACAGTGCACCCGGAAAGTATTCATAGCGCTTCACTTTCTCCACATTTTGTTATGTTACAGCCTTATTCCAAAATTGAATAAATTCATTATTTTCCTTAAATTTTTACAAACAATACTCCATAATGTCAGCGTGAAAGAAGTTTGTTTGAAATCTTTGCAAATTTATTAAATAACAAAAAAAATCACATGTACATAAGTTTTCACAGCCTTTTGCCATGACACT
Source organism: Pelophylax lessonae (assembly GCF_965119305.1). NCBI lineage: Eukaryota > Metazoa > Chordata > Amphibia > Anura > Ranidae > Pelophylax > Pelophylax lessonae. Next base: position 265,831,173 of record NC_138773.1, on the reverse strand, counting down.
TAAAATTGAGCTCAGGTGCATCCTGTTTCCATTAATCATCCTTGAGATGTTTCTACACCTGTGGTCAATTTAGTTGATTGGGCATGATTTGGAAAGGCATACGCCTGTCTATATAAGGTCCCACAGTTAACAGTGCATGTCAAAGCACAAACCAAGCAATGACGTCCAAGGAATTCTCTGTAGACCTCCGAGACAGGATTTTATCAAGGCACAGATCTGGGAAGGGTACAAAAAAATGTCTACAGCATTGAGGGTCCCAATGAGCACAGTGGCCTCCATCATCCATAAATGGAAAAAGTTTGGAACCACCAGGACTCTTCCTAGAGTGGGCCACCCAGCCAAACTGAGAAATCGGGGAGAAGGGCCTTAGTCAGGGAGGGGACCAAGAACCCGATGGTCACTCTGACAGAGCTGCAGCATTTCTCTGTGGAGAAAGGAGAACCTTCCAAAAGAACAAACATCTCTGCAGCACTCGGGCCTGTATGGTAGAGTGGCCAGACAGAAGACATTCCTCAGTAAAAAGCACATGACAGCCCGCCTGGACTTTGCCAAAAGGTACCTAAAGGCCTCTCAGACCTGATGAAACAAGGTCTCTTTGGCCTGAATGGCAAGTGTCATGTCTGGAGGAAACAAGGCACTGCTCATCACCTGGCCAATACCATCCCTACAGTGAAGCATGGTGGGGGCAGCATCATGCTATGGGGATTGGATGGAGACTAGTCGGGTTCAAGGGAAAGATGAATGCAGCAATGTACAGAGGCATCCTTGATGAAAACCTGCTCCAGAAAATGGGTGTGCACTGACGCTCCCTATTCAGCCTGATGGAGCTTGGGAGGTCCTGCAAAAAAGATGGGGGAAACTGCCAAGAATAGGTGTGTCAAGCTTGTAGCATCATACTCAAAAAGACTTGAAGCTGTAATTGGTGCCAAAGGTGCTTCAACAAAGTATTGAGCGAGGGCTGTGAATACCTATGTACAGTACATGTGATTGTTTTCATTTTTTATTTTTAATAAATTTGCAGACAAGCTTCTTTCACATTGTCATTATGAGGTATTGTTTGCAGAATTTTGAGGCATTTTTGAGGAAAATAATGAATTGAATCAATTTTGCAATAAGGCTGTAACATAACTAAATGTGGAAAAAGTGAAGCACTGTAAGTACTTTCCAGATGCACTGTATGGCCTGTATTGTTTCTTATAACTGTAAGTAGTTTGCATACGCAGCATTCTTGTTTAGTAAAATTATTATACTACTGGGTGTTTTTGTTTCCTTGCTTTACTGTACAAACAGCCAAAAAAAAAGAAGATAAAAGCAAAACAGTTTCATACTGTTAAAATATATTTTTTTCAGTTTTATCCTGCCAGGTAGACCTCCTCTAGAAATAGAAAATGAGCAATGCAGCATCACTGTTCAGGACTACTAACTAGGCAGCCAAAGCTTATTTAACCACTTGCCTACAGTGCACTTTCACCCCCTTCCTGCCCAGACCGATTTTCAGCTTTCAGCGCTCTCACACTTTGACTGAGAATTACTCAGTCATGCAACACTGTACCCATACAAAAATTGTGTCCTTTTTTTCACACAAATAGAGCTTTCTTTTGATGGTATTTGATCAATACTGGGTTTTTTATTTTTTGTGCTATAAATAAAAAAAGACTGAAAATATCGTGAAAAAACTAATTTTTCTTTGTTTCTGTCATAAAATTTTGCAAATTAGTCATTTTTCTTCACAAATTTTGGCCAAAATTTATACTGCTACTTATCTTTGGTAAAAATAACCTAAGTAAGTGTACATTATTTGGTCTTTGTGAAAGTTATAGAGTCCACAAGCTATGGTGCGAATCATTGAAAATTGATCACACTTGCTCACACCTGATGTACTGAAGGCCTATCTCATTTCTTGAGACACTAAAAAGTCAGGAAAGTACAAATACCCCCCAAATGACCCCTTTTTGGAAAGTAGACATTCCAAGGTATTTAATAAGGGGCATGGAGAGTTTTTTGAAGTTGTCATTTTTTCCCACAACTCTTTGCAAAATGAAGATTTTTTTTTTTTTTACAAATTGCCATATTAACAGGTTATTTATCTCACACAGCACATGTATACTTGCAACTACACCCCAAAACACATTCTACTACTCCTCCTGAGTATGGCGATACCACATGTGTGAGACTTTTTCACAGCCTGGCCACATACAGAGGCCTAACATTCAAGTAGCAGCGTCCGGCATTCTAGGAGCACAAATTACACATATAATTTCCTGACAACCTATCGCACTTTTGAAGGCCCTGGAGCACCAGGACAATGGAAACCCCCATAAAATGACCCCATTTTGGAAAGCAAACAGCCCAACGTATAATTTTTGAGGCATAATGAGTCTTTTGAATATGTCATTTTTTTCCACAAGTTTTTGGAAAATGTGGAAAGAAAATGAAAACACATTTTTTTTTACACAAAGCTGTCCATTTATGCAATATTTCTAACACATAGCATGTACATAACAAAAATTGCACCCCAAAATACATTCTGCTATTCCTCCTGAGTATGGCGATACCACATGTGTAACACTTTTTCACAGCCTGGCCACATACATAGGCCTAACATCCAAGTAGCGCTTTACACAAAGTTGTCCATTTATCCACTTTAAGACCGGGCCTATTTTTGACACTTGGTGTTTACAAGCTAAAATCATTTTTTTTGCTAGAAAATTACTTGGAACCCCCAAACATTATATATTTTTTTTTAGCAGAGACCCTAGAGAATAAAATGGAGATCGTTGCAATATTTTTTATCACACCATATTTGCGCAGCAGTCTTCCAGATGCGATTTTTTTGAAAAAAATTCACTTTTTTGAACTAAAAAATTAGAAAACAGTAAATTTAGCACAATTTTTTTCCATAATGTGAAAGATAATATTACGCCGAGTAATTAGATACCCAACATGTCATGCTTCAAAATTGCGCATGCTCACAGAATGGCGCCAAACATTGGTACTTAAAAATCCCCATAGGCAACATTTTAAAAATTTCTGCAGGTTACTAGCTTAGAGTTACAGAGGAGGTCTAGGGCTCAAATTATTGCTCTCGCTCTAACGATCGCGGCGATACCTCACATGTATGGTTTGAACATCGTTTACATATGTGGGCGGGAATTGCGTATGCGTTTGCTTCTGCGCGCGAGCTAACGGGGACAGGGCGCTTTAATTTTTTTTTTTTTTTTTTTTTCCTATTTATTTTATTTATTATTTTTTTATTTTTACACAGTTTAAAAAAAAAAAATGTTTTGATCATTTTTATTCCTATTACAAGGAATGTAAACATCCCTTGTAATAGAAATAGGCATGACAGGTCCTCTTTATTGTGAGATCTGGGGTCAAAAAGACCTCACACCTCACAACTACACTAAAAAAGAAAAGAAAAAAAAAAAATTGTTGAAAGAGGAAAAAAAAAAAAGAAAAAAAAAAAGCGGCCCTTTAAACCGGTTGCTAGGCAACGTCTTTTGACGTAGCTCCGGTCCTCCAAGACCATAGAGTTGAGTGAGGGCCATCTTGCCCTCACTCGACTTCCTGTCTCTGAGGATCCGGGACCGGATAGTTTTCCCCGCTGCCGGCTGGTCCGGTAAGCTGGGAAAACGTCTGGGACGCAGCAGGAGGGGGGGGGCACCTCTTCCCCTGCACCGTAAGGGTAATTCCGCGGCGAATCCGCCACTGGGACCACCCTTATCTGAAAGCCGACCGCCCGCCGTTTCAAAAAATACCGGGGTTATGGGGGCTATCTGCTGCCATAACCCCAGTATTTAGCTTTTAATGGCCGACGCATATAGTCGTTAGGCGATCAGTAAGTGATTGCATGTATATGGCAAACAGGTGACGATGACTGATGGGGTGACAGGTGACAATGACTGATGGGGTGACAGGTGACAATGACTGATGGGGTGACAGGTGACGATGACTGATGGGGTGACAGGTGACGATGACTGATGAGGTGACAGGTGACGATGATTGATGAGGTGACAAGTGACAATGATTGATGGGGTGACAGATGACAATCACTGACGGGGTGACATGTGACGATGATTGATGGGGTGACAAGTGAGGATCACTGATGGGGTGTCAAGTGACGATGATTGATAGGGTGACAGATGACGGTGACTGATGGGGTGACAGGTGACGATGACTGATGGGGTGACAGGTGACGGTGATTGATGGGGTGACAGGTGACGGGCGATGGTCACTGATGGGTGACAGGTGACGGGCGATGGTCACTGATGGGTGACAGGTGACGGGCGATGGTGCACGGCGGTACTGATGGTAGTCTCTGGTGACCGGTGAACTTTAGGCTATGTTCACATGTGAGCGTAGCGATCACGGGCAGAATCACTGCGATTCTGCCCGCGATCCAGAAATCATTGCAAATGGCGGGACGCCTGTGCGTTGCCCGTGATTTGCAATAGCACCCAAACGCTGTGCGATGTTGCCACCATTTCCGCCTGCCGAATTGAGGTAACATCACGCAAACAACGCATGACGCCCCAAAGAAGCTCTTGTACCTTTTTTGGGCGTCATGCGTTGTTTGCGCGATGTTACCGCGATTCGGCAGGCGGAAATGGTGGCAACATCGCACAGCGTTTGGGGTGCTATTGCAAAAAACGGGCAACGCACAGGCGTCCCGCAATTTGCAATGATTTCCGGATCGCGGGCAGAATTGCGGTGATTCTGCCTGCGATCGCTGCGCTCACATGTGAACGTTATGGGTGTCAATTTCTGGGCACTGATGAGGTGACTGTTGGGTGACAGGTGACATTGGGGGGGGCTGAGGAGTGTGTGGGGGGACCTTTATTAGTGTGACTTCTACTTTTACATGTGTACAGAGCAGTAACTCACTATTTCTAGCTCTTCTCCCCTCATACTGGAAGCTGTATGAGGAGAGAAGAGCTAGTAACACTGAGTTACTGCTCTTTGTTTACATTTTCTGATCGGCTGTGAATGGATTCACAGCCGATCACATAGTAAACAGTCACTGTCAGTGACTGTTTACTACCGCCGGTGACAGCTGTGTTCCTACGGAACACAGTGCCACCGACATGACCGCGCTGCGCGCTCCCGATCGCGCATGCGCGGTCATCTCCCGGCCGCCTCCATTGTGATCGGCTGTGTCATTGGAACACAGCCGATCACGTGGGAAACAGCCACGCCCAGTGGCTGTTTCCCCCCTGCCGGTGACGGGGGGTGTCCCGGGGACACCCCGACACCGGCAGTGCACGGCGGCGCGCCCGCGATCGCGCGCCTGCCGTGCATTTCCTGGGTCACGTCATATGACGTCCGCCCAGGATAATAGCCGCACCGTCCCGCCGTCATATGACGGCGGGCGGGCGGTAAGTGGTTAAAGCAAAGTAGAGCTGTGGGCAAAACTTTTTTTTTTTTTTTTTTTCATTTTAATAAGGAAGGGGTAAACCCCTGTCATTTATTTTTTTTTTTTTTTGCCATCTGTGTCGCCTTGGGAGATTTACCTTCACTTCCTCTTCCATAGCCAAACCAGGAAGTGAGATGAAATCCCTGTAAATTAAGGGAATCCATTGGGGTCCCCCATATCACAAGAATTAGTGTTCCCATTGGAAGTTTTCCCCTTTATTACTGTTCTGGAGACAACCCAAGATGTGGGATTTTCATTTACTTTCCCTTTTGATGATAACCTTAAGCAGGACAAACTCCCCAACTGTGGCAGAGGTAGCAATACAAATTGGAGTCCAGTTTCAATGAACATTTAAAAGCTTAGAACCCCCTGCTGTGTGCTTACATTAGAAGACATCTGCTTTCATAGAGAATCTGTGCCTGTCTTGTGAACTTTTAACATGTATTTCTTCACAACGCTTATAGATACAGAGATGAATGAGGGCTTCAAGTGCTTTTACTTCTTGTCCAGAATATGTGCATGGTTTAGTGTGCATAATCCAAGCACATTAATTATATAACATTATTGAAGAATAAACAAAACAGACATGCAAGAATCAAAAAACTATTTTAATGCTACCAAATATGACATTTATTTGACCCAATGTCAAACTAGTGATCCCGCTGCTGACAAGTCACAAGAAAGAGGAAAAAAAAACACTCACCATTTTTTATGGTGTCAAAGTGTTGCTCCCTCCCAGGCAAGATAAATTTGTATCATTTCAGTTAACAAGGTGATGGGGCTTTGCTGTTTTGGCCAGTAGGGAAGTAACATTGTAGAAACAGTTAAGTATTTTCCTTTCGTCTTCTGTCATTGGTAATTTATCACTAGCCAGTGTGACATCAGCCTAGTGTTTGGTGAAATTAATGTTGGGATCTGCCTTTCAAATGCATTCAGAAAAAGTTTTGCAAAAGAACTTTATTGTCCTGTTTGGAATTTGAATTTTAGAGGGTAATGTAGTATTTGCTTTGCATTGTGCTGTGGTTTTCTATGCTTGGACTGTCCTGTTTAGCTGTATTCCATCTGCTTTTTTTTATACATGGTTACTGTAAGTACTGGTGGGCCATTTACCAGATCACGACATTCTAACAGAATGGGAGTTTACGGACAATATTATTTACAAATTGACTTTTATGGTACCCAGGGAATTTGCATACATCTACAGTATATAAAATATTACAGATTTAATAACAGCATTTTAAAAGTCATATATTGACATTATTTTTTTAAACACAAGAAAACCCAATTGGGGTTGTACAGCTCCCCTCTTTTTAAGGATCCCTGGATATATCACTACCATAATACTTGTAACAACTTATCTATAGCAGATTTTGTGAACAATTCTAGCCCCCACAGTGCTTTTTCCCCACACACTTCTTTATTAGGTACAGTACATGCATTTACAAAGAATTTTACAGGCTTTTACAGGATCTTGCAAAAAATCAAACGGTAAAATATCAACAGCCAATCAACAGATCAGAATCCAAAGTCTCACAAACACATTTAAAAACACTATAAAAGCACATTGGAGACATCACAAAAGCCTCTCAAAACCGGGATCCATCTTTTCCCTCATTGTAGTCTCGAAGGTACATTTTGCTTGCTTCCAACTCTGACTTGTGTATACAAGCCCTCATTTCGCTTGTCAGTGGAAACAATATTGGTATGACTTTGTAATGGATTAACCTGCAGCTGCTTTGTGATCTTCTATGCGACAATAAGCACTAGGGATCTTCACTAGCACTAGATGCCTGTGAAGACCAAACCAGCAGCACAAAATATGCCATCAATAATTCCCACGGCTGTTGTGGGATTGGTTTTCATTCTCATTTCCAACCTCACAGAAATCTCTGAAAGAAGAAAGTTTTAAAAAGACAGATACATTTTATCCATTTATAAAGCTCAAACATATTTGGTGATGTTTTACAGAGAACCATTCATATCTGACTTTGCCCCTATAAGAGCTTACAATATTCAGAAGGCTCCCTTCAGACATGTATAAGAGTAATTTTAGGGAAGAAACTGATTAAAACCCAAACAGTCTTCAATTATTCTTGTTATGCAGTCAGGGGAGGCCTATACAGTAATAAATAGGCATTCTTGTTGTTTTTTTTTCAATCAGCCATGTGCCATGTGTAACACCAGCACTTAGGCTAGCCATACAACCTCAGAGTTCTCTTGTTCAGCTTCACAAGCTGAATGATGGAAATAAGTTGATTCCCCATCCATGCCAAACACCATGGATGAAGGAATCTCCCCTGCTGGCTATTGTATTAAGCAGCCAGTGAGACCTACAGCTGCTGAAGTCCCGGATAGTGACTGAATCTGAATGCAGTTATGGTTTGGGTGTTAATTTTCCACCCTGCTCCTTTGACAAAAGTGGATTGAAAGATCGATTTGTCCAGTGCCAACAAGGCCGCCCACTGCTTGCATTTTGGTCAATTAAGCAAGAATTGTCCCAAATGCGAGCAATGTATGGCCATCTTTACACACAAGCTCTCCTGTGGTTCGACATGGCTAATGAAACACTGCTCTAATCAACAATGGTCATGCCCCACTGACTATTGCTCTAATCATTATTGCACATGCCTTATTGAACACTGCTCTAATCAATATTGCTCATGCTCTTACTGTACACTGCTCTAATCAATATTTCTCCATCAACACAGTCATTGTTGATGGGGGAATCACTCCTGCGATGCTTTTGTGGTCTCCCAGTGGGGGGTGCAGGGAGCCGTACCTGCCAGGACAATACAGCAATTATTGCTAGCAGCTATAGCTGCTGACAATAATAACATGTAAAGATCCAACATGCTGGTTGTACCCAAATCGATTAATAGATCAACTTGGGTACAATCAGACTGCCCATAGATGGTTTGAATCTATGGTGAAGCAAGGCTAATCTGTCTTTTTGAGTGATTTATAAATTACTGCATAGAATTCCCTCACAGTTTTGCTCGTGTGATTCTTTTTTTCCATAAATAAATGGGGAAAGTAGTCTACAATAGATTTTGTCACATAAAAAAAAAACTAATTTCAAAGAAAAAAACTTTTACACCTTCAGACAATTTAATGTTGCCACTAGGGGAGAGAAGACTGAGGACATTTTTCCTCCTGCCGGCAGTAGATAGATGATATTTCAGACTAGGCAAAGTCAATTGACTAGAGCTCATGGACTGCTTTAAATTGAAAGTTAAAGTTACTCAATAGTTCACTTTAAGTATCTGAGTCCAAGACAAAGACAAATGCTTGGGCTTGACAAATTAACCTTGATAGCTCCACCACAAAACAGGGGCCTCTACAAAAAAGGCAATGGCCTCCACTGAGAAAATCAAGTGGAATCCACTTGACAGACAGTCTTCTTAAGAGTGCATACTCATTAATGGTTAATAAAATTAAGACAAACAGAAGAAAAAGCTAAGCAATGCATTTTGGGGCCAAAGGATCTTCATCAGGTCGTGAATGATCACTGACTAAACTTCCTATAGGACTTGATCATAAAAACTCCTAGAAAGTGCTTTATGTCAAGAAAGGAGTATTAATAATAATGGATGTGTTAAAAATATTTGTTCAGCAGTAGTGCCCTATTGGAGGTTCTGCCACTGTTCATTCAAGTCCAAGCAAGGGGGATTGTTTGGACCCTATAACACGTTACGTAAAGTTAAACTTCTTTTTGTCTCAATTTTATCAGCAATAAATGATTATGGACCCTTAACTAGATGACGCCCGCACTATAGCCAAATGACGGCTACAGCGTGGACCTAAATTGCCGGGAGGGCGTACATTGACGTCCTCCCGTGCATGAGCGCGCCTGGCTCGCTCTGTGATTGGCGAGTCCACAAGACTCGTCTGATCACAGATCAGAGTAAGGGGGTGATCCCATCCCCTTACCACGTGATCAGCTGTCAGCCAATGACAACTGATCATGTAAAGTAAACAGCAGCCAGCTGTTTTTTTCTCCTCACACTGTCAGTGTGAAGAGGAAAAACAAAAACGATCGGCGGCTGCTGTCAGAGGGACATCGGTCCCAAAGAGGAAAGGAATTTGAGCCCTCAGTGCCACCTACCAATGCCCACCAGTGCCCACAAGTGCCATCTGCCAGTGCCCACTAGTGCCACCTACCAGTGCCCACCAGTGCCACCTATCAGGGCTCACCAGTGCCACCTATCAGTGCCAATCAGTGCCCCATCATAAGTGTCCTTTACCAGTGCCTATCATTGTCCATCAGTGCCAACCATCAGTGCCACCTATCAGTGCCCATCAGTGCCCATAAGTGCCGCCTATTAGTGCCCTTCAGAGCCACCTACCAGTGCCCTTCAATGCCGCACATCAGTGCCCATCAGTGCCACCTATCAGTGCTGCCTTATCAGTGCCACCTTATCAGTGCCCATCAGTGCTGCCTTATCAGTGCCCACCAGTGCAGCCTATCAGTGCCCATCAGTGCAGCCTACCAGTGCCTATCGGGGCCCTTCAGTGCCGCCTCATCAGCGCACATCAACGAAGGAGAAGGATTACCTGTTTGCAAAATTTAATAACAAACTATAAAAACTGTTTTGTTTTTTTCCAAATTTTCGTTCATTTTTTTGTTTATTCAGCAAAAAATAAAAAAAACCCCAGTAGTGATTAAATACCACCAAAAGAAAGCTCTATTTGTTTGAAAAAATGATACAAATTATATTTGGATACAGCATTGCATGACCGCGCAATTGTCATTCAAATTGCGACAGCGCTGAAAGCTGAAAATTGGCATGGGTAGGAGGGGGGTTTAAGTGCCCAGTAGGCAAGTAGTTAAGATGAATGGCTGTCACTTTTTAAAATTAATTCCACTTGGATCAGTGGATGTCATTGCCCTAATTGGGAGGTGGGAGGGGGGGGGGGTGTTCTTGTCAATTTTCCTTTAGGCGTCAGGGCAGCTATGGCTACACATTCAACACTTGGCATGATTAACATAATGCACAATGCTCAGGATTCAGCTATTGCACATCACCCTACAGTATTTCAAACAACTAGAGACAATATCTCCCAAGATGAAATTATCTTCATGTTGACCATCCAGAATGACAAATCAGCTGTTATAAGGTCATGGAGATTTTCACAAACAGTACACTCCTGCCAGTACACTGGGCTAGTCACACGCTCATTTGCATTGGAGGTATCTGCCTGCCAAGAAGATGAATATCTTCATGGGTGCGTTAAAGCATATTAATACAGAAGACAACATACAGATGTAGCAATTGGTGAGCCATTGGCTTATTTATATGTAAATTGTTCAGGTATCTGACTAATATGTACCTGTGAGTATATAAGTGCTCTTTCCAAACCTTTGCATTTAAATTCAGCCACTTGCCAAAAACGAAGTGTAAATTCAATTCAAGTGTGCAAATCCTAAAACTGAACTGCTGGATTAATCCAATGCTAATACTGTTCAAGAAGACACCTCAGGGTTATATACATTATACATAAAGTGCCACAAAAAAAATGTTAAAAAGTGAATGTATGCAAACATTTTACAACCTTTATAGATAAATAGATAAATGTTGCAAGAGCAAATCTGAATATCATTACAATGCAGGAGCTGCCATGGAGAGCATTACATTGCAATATACAGTTGAATTTCTATCCACCATACTAATAGAATGCATTCAACTCATATTTACAGTGAAAGGAAAAGAAAAGTTGTTAAAGTGGCACTCACACTGCGGGTACCTGTATGTCAGCATTACCTTCTACTAAAATGTGTCTAAAGCCTAAAGTGAAACTTCACTCTCTCAATTAACATGGACTATTTCTAATCCTTATGCTGCTAGCATTAGTAAATAGATAGGAAAGTATATCATATTTACATGTTTTACAATTTTTTTTGCATTTCTTCAGTTACTTCCTGGTTTCAATGCCTAGGCAAATGATGTCATACATCCCAGGAGTCTTGAGGAGGGGAGGGAGGGTTCTTAGCTCAGCCAACGCCTGAGATGGATTCCAGGAAGTAAATGCTACATGAAACCATCTGCCCTTTCCCAAGATGGCAACGGCCAGAAATGCCAGGGAATGTTTTTTAAAATTATTTCTCAGCAAAATAAAGCATGGAGACATGTATGGATGGGGGAGTTTTCTTTAAATACTAAAAATGAATGAAATAGCGTTTTTGGTTTGTGGTGCCCAGATGCAGTGCAGTTCCACGTTAAACGTTTTTGGTTTGTTTTGGATAGAGTTATGAGGGATTAGAACCCCTGTCATAATTGTGTTGCTGTCTATGTCCCAGAGCTGTCATCAGAATGGGAATAGAGGGAACGCCTTTTAATGGGGACACTTGTTTTAGTGACAACTCTCTAAAAGGGATTTCCAAAGGTTCTGCCCCGGGGTTACAGATAAATTCCAGTGCTGCGACACAGAGGTAGGCACATTAATCCTTATTTATTGGCAATGTCCAAACATGCAATGTTAGTAGACAGAAGTACACCAAATCACTTTGGTAATTTTTCACTGTTTACCTGACTTATATTATTTCAAATGTTTAGCAATGAATATTGTAAATGCTGCTGCCTGGGGGTGAATCAAGCCTACTGATACTGTGATTCTGTACTTGCCAAATATGCTGCAGAAATCCCCCTCCACTAAGTCTGGCTGCACCCATTTTAACTGTGGGCAGCTGAAGCTACTGCCTGTTCACTTGCTGGATTTACACACACACACACACACACACACACACACTCACACCACTGCTTGCCTGCACACATCTCCTCTCTTAATGAATACTCATGGATCTCTGCAGTCTCCTGTTATCTCCACCCTCATCAAGCCCCCCTCCAGCTCTCCAGCTCTTATTGTCTTTCCTATGACTCATCCCTCCTCCCTTGCTAGCAAACTCTCACGCTGTGCATGATGCCATTAGTCTAGGCTAATTGGCAGAGAGGAAGGAAGTGGGCTGTATGAGGTATTTACTGGCAGAAAAAAAAAATGTTTTACTACCCAAAGTTAAAACAACATGGGCAGAGGATCTAATAGATGGAAAGATGAAAAAATTACTGAAGAACCGTCTTAAACACTACCCCCATACCCCCCCCCCCCCCCAAGTTTTTGTTTTTTTCCTACTCCATCACCTTTTTTGCTCATGTTGCTAATTTTTGGCTTAGTAACTAGCTTTCCATTGGGAAAAAATACTTTGAAAATTAATGTTCAAGCCTCAGACACCTTCAAAAACGCCTATACAAGCGCTCCAAAAAAGCCTGCAAAACTACCGAAGACACTCAGCTCGTGTGTGAATCCATCTTGAGAGATACTGAAACTGTTTCTATTTTTAATTTGTTGCCAAAGCAACATGAACATATTTAAAATGCTCAACGCAAAACTTTCATCTGCAGACAACATAGTTTGCAAAAATCCAGCAATGCAGCGTGATGCTGGGAATTGAGGATCAGGTCAAGCCGTAGATCTGTCAGATGTGACACACAGCACCATTCTAATCCTCTGTCTATTGCTTCCCAGACATATGACAGATATTGTGTGGACCTAGTATCAGGTTTACAGTTTTTTATAATGCATGCTAAGCGATGTGTAAGTGCAACATTTACAGGTACTGTATATAGGAGGTGTGACAATGTAATTCCCAGAATTGGCTGTTAAAAAAAAAATGTTTGCGCAGGAGCATTGTCGTGGTGGAGAATTAATTTGTCAAAGTCAGAGTTCCAGGCTTTTCATCCAAACAGATTCCTGTAACCTTTTCAGAATTTTCAAGTAACAATGTTGCTTGACCGTTGTACCATGTTCTATGAACTTGTAGTGAACTATCTTCTTGTGATAAAAAAAAAAAATGCCAGCACAAGTATCAGAGGGTTTGCACTCTGTCCGCATTTGCATCTGTCCTTTGTGTTTTTGGCTGCCCACTTCTTGCATCATCATAGACATCTTCCTTCCCCTCCTTAAACCACCTATGCCAGTCAAAAACTTGATTTCTTCATGGAATGTTCACCATAAGCCTGTTGTAACAAAGCTAAAGCTTCACTTACACTTTTGTCAATTTTCAAGCAAAATATTTATCCACTGCTCCAGATTCCATTCACTCATTTTCCACCAACAGCGCAACGCACACATGCTATTTCTTCTACTACTCCATAAAGATATGTCAGAACATGCTTGAGTGTGAGTGGCTGGGTGACTGTCATAAACTGTCATACCGATTAGGCTTGGTTCAATTACTCTGTACGTGGGACTTATGTGCATTTTATATGCAAGCTTGCGTGTCCCATGTAGGGCAGCCTATTCATTTGAATGGGCAAACCTACTTACAAGAAATGCTGGGAAAGAAGTCCCCACCCCTTTTGTATAATAGCGCCACACCAAATCACATGGTGCTACAGCAGCATGGCACGTGCAAAATTGAGTACCTGATGCATAGGGGTGCTGTTAATAATTATTAGTACGCCCGCACGTCTGCTGAAGATTTTGCATGTTTTTCCAACACATAAAATGTGAACCAAGCCTTATCTCTCACAGTAGTTTACGTACGCCTCCTGACAATGCCTTCACCTGTTTTTCATTCCAGGATGGAGCCATGTTTGTTCAGGCATCTTTCAGGGTCAGCATCTACTTTCTGGAAAAGGAATAGGCTCAGAGCTGAGATAGTCATGTAAATCCCAGTGACTGTAGAGCTCTTGTAATGTTCACAAATGCATGATGCAAATCAGCCCCTGCAGCAGCTCTCACCTTGTGACTTGCTACAAAGTTACAGTATTGCAATCTGATTTCTGTGGGAGAGGAGACTAAGGAAATATAGTCTCTTGCCTGCAGCATACAAATTACATTATTTATGCTTGGGCAAAGTCACTTGTCTAAATCTCAAGGACTGATTTTAAATGATAAAAGGCAAAGACTTTCTGCAAATATTGTATAATATGACTTTTCTGGAATTTTTTTTTTTTTTCCTGGAAAATAAAGCTGAATCCCAGGTATGGCAATTTTTACATATAGTAGTTACATTATTTCAGCTTGGAACCATGGAAGTATTGAATATATGTTGCATATCTTTGGAACCCCCATGGAAGCTGAAGATCACTGTAATAGGCACCACTACTCCAGTGACCTCCACTAGATTCTGGGTCCCATGCCAAGCTTCTGCCCTGCTGCGTTTTGTACATAGCAGGTTGGCCACTCGACATGGAAGCCCTTTAGAAAACATTTTGCGTTTTCTCAGTGAATGCAAAGTTCTCTTTGATTGGACAAGGCAGATGTCATGACATAACCTCCCTGTCTCTTCACCAATCAGAGAGTGCTTTGCATTCATTAAATTGCGGCCGTGCTGAGTGAACCTGGAAACAAGTGGAGATCACAGGGATTCCACAGGTATATCACACATATACTGTACTTACACTGGCTCAAGCTGGACAAATGCCCATACCTAATTCTGAAATATCCACTTTAAAGTGATAATAAAGCCTTGTTTTTTTTTTAATAACAAACATGTTATACTTACCTGCTCTGTGCAGTGGTTTTGCACAGAAAAGCCCAGATCCTCCTCTTCTGGTTCTTCCCTCATGCTGGGTGCCCCTACAGCAAGCTGCTTGCTCTGGGGGCACACAAGTAGGCACACTCCCAATCCACGGCTCTGTGTGTCCATTCACACATGGAGCTGTGGCTCAGCCCCCTCCATCTCCTGATTGGCTCACTGTGATTGACAGTAAAGGGCTCCTGCTGCTGCCAAAAGCCAATCAGGAGTGTGAATCCCCAGAGAGGTAAGGCTCTTATAGACATTGCTGTGTCAAGACGGGGCACAGGTAAGTTTCAGGAGGGGCTGCTGCACACAGAAGCTTTTTTACCTTCATGCATACAATGCATGAAGGTAAAATACCTGGTGCGTTTACAACCACTTTAAGTTAACCTTGCACATAATGGAAAATGGAGAAACTCTATCCAATCCTTTAAACTCAGACTTCAGAGATGACTTAGTAGAGATCAGATGTTTATTACATTTGGCAGCTAGAGTGTGTTTGGTGCACCTACTATAAGAAATCTATAAGAAAACACAATGAGACTCATTATTCAGAGTGTTTAGCTGAAGAATCAACTATATTTGCTGTAGCGATTTATCAGATTCTTCTTCCTGTGAATTCTATCCTGCCCTAGAAACTGGAAAGTAAGAAGGTGACTGTTTGCTACAGGGAACAGAGATAGCCCTACTTTATGATTATTTCTGTAAAATGCTTCTGTGTCCTCACATAGCATTGAAACATTCATCTATATAAAAAGAAATACTGTGACATGGTGCTGCCTCATTAATAGACATGTCTATTTGGACATCAGCTCGGTTTTAAGGACATCCTGACCTATAGTATGAAACATTGAGCTCATCACCTGGAATGAGCTATGGCCAATGACCACGAGGACCATAGTGAACATAAAGAAGTACCTCAGTGTACAGCCACTGAGAAGGGCCCCAGGAGGCTACTACTGGAACTGGTCCAGTTAAAGTGGATCTCCAGCCAAGAAACGATTTCAAATCAAGTTCAAGAAAAGAGTAGAGAAAGATTGAAACTTCTTAAAAACGGTATAGCTCTCTGTGTGTCTGTTTGAAAGATCAACCCTTAATATTTATCCTGGTTATAACTGAAAGTTATGGTAGATCCTAAATTGTACAGTTGTCAGCAAATGAGCGTAAATTATGCAATGGGGAAATCCATCTTTCATTTCATTTTGGCGAAACAACTCACAACTTACTGTTACGCTGAGCTCCGGTCCCTGCTCCTGGACAGGAGCGCTCGCGGCGTCCGTCCCGGCAGAGTACCCCAGTCAGACTCTCTGACCGGGACACTCGGTCCCTGCCTCCATCTGGGACACGGTCCGCGCTGCGAGGTGTCCCCGCGCACGTCCCAGGTCCGCCCAGCTGTGCCCCCTCTGGCTCTCTCCTCCACTCCCTGCTCACCTGGTTCCCGGCGCGCGCGTCCCTGCACCATAGGGCGCGCGCGTGCCGGCTCTTTGAAATTTAAAGGGCCAGTACACCAGTAATTGGTGCCTGGTCCAAACCTCCCTTACTAGGTTCCTATATAAGTGACCTGCCCCTTCCTGCCCTTGCCAGATCTTTGTTGCCTTAGTGCCTAGTGAAAGCGTTATTTGTGGAATCCTTTGCCTGTTGCCGAACCCTTTGCTAACGATTACCGCCTCTGAACCTGTGCTGCCTGCCCTGACCATTGCTACGTCTGACTACGCCTCTGCCTGTCCCTTTGTACTACGCCTATCTCAGCAGTCTGTGAGGTTGAGCCGCTACCGGAGGACACGACCTGGTAGTTACCGCCGCAGCAAGACCATCCCGCCTTGCGGCGGGCTCTGGTGAAAACCAGTAACTACTTAGAACCAATCCTCCGGTACGCATACAAAAATTGCCGTGTGGTTTCGGCCCTTACCCCTATGAGGAGACTAAAAAATGTTGGAAAGAAAAAGATGGGGCTTTGCAGGCCAGTGGGAGTAGAAGGATCAAACAAAAAAACTGTTTATAAAACCAATTAACATTTTATTAATACATAAGATAAAACGCATGGACTGCCATGCATATTAAGTGCAATTGGACTGACATACAAATAAGTAAAATCAAGCAAGATGGGTCATCAGCAACATAGAAATACATCCCATAGGGGAAACAAAATCAAAGAGCCTGTGTAGGATGGAGAGTAGGTCTCACGATGGAATCGGTCAATGTAGGTCCCCAGCAAGCCGACGCGTTTCGCTCAAGGCTTCCTCAGGGCCTGAGAGACCATGACAGACCGGTATTTCTATAGATAACATAAAGCATAACCAAATGAGTGTTATTCAATTGTACATCTGTTAACAAGTCATCAATACTATTATCATATATTGTTGCAAATGGTTCTGGTTTTTACTGACCCTTGTTGATAATGACTCAGAGTAGATGACAGGGTTGTGACGGCACAGATACTGAATAAGAATTACTGCTTCCGTATTTAAGATGTAAGTTCCATGTTGGCGTACATATACATTCTGTTTATGCTGGATTCAAAGCTTGGACCCTCGTATACCATAAAGGGAAGGCTGTGAAGTAGAGCATTATATAGGTACGTATTTATATCCATTCTATGTTCCCTAATGTATTTGTGATATGTGTGGTAGTTAACCCACCTTATAATCTCCACTGGTGGTAGTTCCCTGGGAGTCAATGACTACCCGTACCCTCTCCCTGATTCCAAATTGTGGATACTCAACATTGGGTATACAATATCTATAGATATAAAATAGATAGTATCAGCTAAAATTAAGCCTTTTAGATGGGGAAAATAGTTGATTCAAAAGATACCATAGGGTAGAGAAACGGTGGCTGGATAGAGTGGAAATGACACATATAGGAGATGGATACATGACAATAAAGGCAAATAGAGGACTAGAGTTGGAGTATTGGCACCCACCTATTATAGTATAGGGATAGCCTCAAGCGGACAAGGGCAGGCACATTTTATGTGGTCATAGAGGGTATCTTAGTTCAGACCTAGAGGTCCCGGGAACACAGCGGTGAATACCTATAGGCAATAAGGTCGATTATTATGGATACATGAAGTGGTTAATTATATGATATCTCGCTATGGCCGTGAGCCAAAGCAGAGAGAGAGGGGCTCCTATCACAGTGAAAGTAGAAAAGTAAAGGAGCATGAACCCACCTATTTCTAGTGCAATGATGGCTCCAGGCAGGAGAAAGAAAATGCATATGCGTATCACTATATTTGATAGAAGGGATAGTACGTCCCGAGCTCCATAGGCCCTAGAAAGAGTGTCCATTCTCAAGTTAAAGGTTCTCAGCCATTGCTGCTGTTAATATAGTGAAATGCATATCGCTATTTAGACTGGCCGTGATAGTACTTACCTTAGTAACTGCAGTACGCCAGCAACCTGCCTTAAGTATCCTGTCTTCTGTAGGTGGTATATAAGGAGTGAGAGGAGGGGGGAGTGGCCACTTTCATCATCTCATTTGGCGCTCAAACCCCGTGACAACAGGTCAGGCCACTTGTTGATTGCCTAGATCGGCAATGGCGCTGACTTGCCGCATCACTTCCGGTCGCACCGGAAGTGATGCTCTTCACTTCGGGATTGTTTACTTTAGGCGGCAGGCGCCGCCTAACCCCATCACTTCCAGTCACACCGGAAGTGAGGCACTCACCTCGGTGTACACCCCGAGCTGCGTGGACTCCGCCCTGCGGCTGAGTATGCTTACACACACATTGAAATGCAGCCTCTACCTTGTCCTATGGGCCGAATGCCTATAAATGAACTCCCTCTAGTGGAACTTCAACGTAATGCTCCAGTTCACAGCCCTCCCTCCTGTAATGCTACACAGGGATCCCTGCACTTAATATGCATGGCGGTCCATGCGTTTTATCTTATGTATTAATAAAATGTTAATTGGTTTTATAAACTGTTTTTTTGTTTGATCCTTCTACTCCCCCTGGCCTGCAAAGCCCCATCTTTTTCTTTCCAACATTTTTTAATCCTCCGATACGGTCCACGCCATTCCCTCACTGACACAGCAGATCCACTTCCTGCACCGCTACTGCTACCAGTCCGGATCCTGACACTTACTTCTCGTCTCAGAGAAAAATCATGCCAAAATCTCCCCAGTGGGAAAAAATACACTAGTACAAACCTTCAGACAGGTGGGTAGATGGCACTAGAAGCCCAGGATAATTTTACATAGATGATGTGGAGTTGGTGATGTGCAGCACTTTAACATTTGAGAAGCAGCAGTACAAAAGTGCTTCTAAAGCAATTTCAAGGTGGAATCAAAGGGAAAACAAAGAACAGGCGTGCCACATCAAGGAGTTAGAATATATATTTTTTTCCAATAAAATAATTTCAATAAAATCTGTAGGTGCAACCAACAGGGCCCAGATCTGCCCACTTCATCAGTGCTAAATATATTAAAATGAATGTACACTAAAACAACATTTATAATAAAATTATTAATGATAATAGAATATCAAGAATTCAGTGGAATCAAACTGTAACTACATGGTGTGGCTCTACTGTTCTTCGTAATAAAAAAACTGACCGAGGTTCTGTCTACTCCTCATACTACCCAAAGCTTAAAGTTTTTCTAAAGCCCCTTTTTTTAAAAAATAACAAACATGTTTTACTTACCTGCACTGTGCATTGGTTTTGCACAGGGCAGCCCGGATCCTCCTCTTCTCGGGTCCCTTTTCGCTGCACCTAGCCCCTCCCTCCTTTTGCGTGCTCCCACAGCAAGCAGCTTGCTATGGGGGCATCCGAGCCGAGCTGCAGCTCCATGTATCCATTCAGACATGCGGTTCCGCCCCCTCTCTCTCCACTGATTGGCTAACTGACTTTGATTGACAGTGGTAGGAGCCAATGGGACTGTGGCTGTGTCTCAGCCAATTAGGAGGGAGAGTCCCGGACGGCTGAGGGACTCGCTGGATAGAGATGGGGCTTAGGTAAGTATTAGGGGTGCTGGGGGGAGGCTGCTTCACACAAAAAATTTCATCAGAAGGTTTTCTATCTTAACCTTCCTAGCGGTATTCCCGAGTGTGACTCGGGGTAAGATTTTAGTGCCAAAAGCGGTAACCCCGAGTCACACTCGGGGTAGCGCTAAGAAGATCGCTGGATGCTGGAGGAGGTTTTACTTACCTTTTCTCCGGGATCCAGCGAAGACTGCGGGCGGTGTGCAGCGGCGGAGCTTCCTCCCGATCGTCTGCGAGCCCCGGCTTCCGTCTCCGGCGACGTGACGTCCGCCGGGGGGTGGAACCGGCGGCAAATTCGAATGTAAAATGCACCAAACACACTGATATCGTTCAAAATAAAATAAAATCACATTACATTACCCCCCAGTGCCCTTTCCTGCAGTTTTACTGTACTTTTTATGTAAATATATGTATATATATATATATATACATATATATACAGTATATATATATATACGTGTATATATACACATATACATATATATATATATATATGTATATATATATATATATATATATATATATATATATATATATATATATATATATATATATATAGACACGTAATTCTTGTGAATGAGCAGCCCAAACCAACTGTATACATTATATATATATATATATATATATATATATATATATATATATATATACGTATATATATATATATATATATATATATATATATATATATATATATATATAATATATGTATACATAATATATGTATACATACATATATATATATATATATATATATATATAATATGTATAATAAATGTATACAGTTGGTTTGGGCTGCTCATTCACAAGAATTACATGCTTTCAGCACCTAAAATAATGGTACCGCTTTCAGCACCTAAAATCCAAAAGAATCATACCGCCAGGGAGGTTAATGCATAAAATGCATTAAGATAAAAAAACCTTCTGACTTTACAACCCCTTTAAAGAAACACATTTTGGTCAAACTTCTACTGTATAGCTCATCTAGACCCAAAAACAAAAGTGCAATATTTTGCAGCTTACTTATCCTTAGTTCTGTTGGCTCCATTGGTTTTCTTTTTTTCAATCCTGCAAGTAACACACTTCTTGTCCCTACTTCTCTACTGTATCTATGAAGGGAGCCATGGTTGTCAGTCAGGCTGGACTTCAAGGTTGTCTTCCTTAGTTCATCTCTAATACATGGTAGTTGATGAAATTGGAAGTTTATAAATGAAAGATAAGATCTTTTTTTGCTTTCCTTTTAGATCACAGAATGTGACAAGGAAGCTGCATTTCTGGCAACTGCTGGGAGAGAAAGGAGCACCGACTATGGCTTGACCATTGGAGCGTATGAGTGATGTTACATTCCCTCCTCTCCCCTGCAGCTGCTACTCACTTACACAGGGGATCAGATGCTGGATGGAGATGACTTGAAAGGCTGGAAGGCTGTCTGGCTAGTCAGCATAATCTAAGCTTTTGTAGACCAACTTACTAAGTTAAAAGGGCCGTGGAGGACTGGTGAGTTCTCCATTTGAGTGTAAGCACTAAGAGAGCGCGGGGTTTGTGTTTTTTTTTGGAGGGAGGTGTTTTGTAGTCCACTGTGCATGGTTTTCTGGGGCATATATCAAGATTTAGACGAAGAAACATTTGAATTTTTAGAGATAATTATTGGTGGTTATATAATTTATTTAGGTATAAAAGAAAAAGTTGAACTTACATTGATTTCACTTTTATAGTCACTGGATTTTTATCATGTTAAATAAATTGATAATCACATATTTATTTATTTATTTATTTATTTTTACATGTTTTACTTTCATTATAAAGAGCACAGTATTTATATATGTTTATAAGGGAAGCCCAGAACTTTATTATATTTATTATCTCTATGTGGAAGCTTATCCCGCCTCCACTGAGGAACTAAACTTTTAATTATTCCATCAGCTCATCTCCCACATTCATTACCTTTTGTACCACTTGCCCCTCCCTATTATATTGTAAGCTCTCATGAGTAGGGCCCTCCTAACTCTCTTGTATTGAATTGTATTTTAACTGTAGTGTCACTATAGTAAAAAAAATTATACAGTTGGCACTATATAAATCCTGTATATAAAATAATAATAATTCTACAATCCATGGAGCACTTAAGGATGATGTTTGTTCAGTTTGCTGTCCATAGCATTCCCACCAAGATCAATGCTGAGAAAATAATGGTGGTGGTGTGCCTTTTCATTTAAAAGAAACCCAAGTTGTATAGTTATTATCAACATCATCTATCAAATGCCATGCAATGGGAGAGCTGGAAAGAAGCTTAGCAAAAATAGACCAAAGAAATGAGCCATGCAAAATAAATGATAAATTAAGAGATAGTAAAGAATAACCTAAGGACTTTGCTAATTGAAGCTAGAAGCCAAGGAAGCTTTGTGCATATAGTCACCGAGCATTAAATTAGAAATTATATCTCATTCTGGGGAGAGTTTGTCCTGAGTAGATCACTTTTCTTTTTCAGAGATATCAGTATCACTGTAAATGCCTATAATGGTGTTCAAGTCCACACCCTGTTTGTTAAAGTGTGTTTTGGGGCAAAATTAGGAAAATAAATAAATAAGTATCTCTCTCTCTCTAATAAATATAACATCCCCATGTTTTATCCCTTCAAAAATGATGCAAACACATGTGGATCTCCCATAAAATCTAGTAAGCTGCTAACAACCTTTAGTGAGATGACAACAATCAGCCTCTGCCACAACATAAACCTTAAAAGAGATGTATAGCCAAGGCTGGTTTGGTTGTACATCTCCTATGGATTGCAGGAGTGCAGATTGTTTTGCACTCCTGTGACCACGTCAGAGAAGTCAGTCCAGGCACCGCGTCATCTTGACAATGAAAGTTGGGATCCGCCAGGTGCCTGGACCAACACCGACTCAGCCTCTCAGAGCCTATGGTGGCCGCTCCGCCCCCTCCACAGCCCAGCACACCAATGAGCGAGGAGGGAGTAGAGCAGAGAGCTGCTGACTCACAGTCAGCAACTCTCTGCTTGAGGAGCTGTCAGAACTGAGTGATCGGCGGTGTTCAATTGCTCGGTTCTCAGTGTAGAGGCACCGGGGGACAGATGCAGCATCGGACCAATGTTGCATTCAGCTAGGTAAATATGAAATTTTTAAAAAAATAAACCCCATACATCTCTTTTAAGCAGTGTTGTCAGCCCTGCCCAGGTATCCCCTGTTGGATTAAAGAACACCCCCTCCCCCTTATCTCTATAACATAAGCAGATTGTGTTCTGTAGTCCAGCACATACAGGGCTGAGACAGACAGTGCATATCATAATGTTCATATTCCTGCACTGTGTGGTAAGTCCAAACATGTTATCAGACTCTTATCTTGACATTTTAGTATATGTGGATAATGCACTCTTCGCTGCCTTCCAAAGACTGGGGAAGTCCAAATGAACTGAAGGCATAGAAGAACACAGAGGGCATGTAGGCTTACCGCATTATCCTAAATACATGTTTTTATTTAATAAAACAGAGGTGAATATACACACAAACCAGTACTTGTGTCATAGCATTAACATAATATTATCCTCTTAAATCCATATGTGAAAATCTGCCCTTTCCACCAAGCTCTTCCATTCAAAGAAGCCTATACTACCTCTATGAATGAAACACGATCTATGAATGGAGGACGGCCAGATGATTGAAAGGTCCACCCCCTCCATTCATGTCAGTCATAGAAGCTGTAGTCTGACAGAAAGGGTGGGCATAGTCGGGCACTCATGATGGGTGCCTATCACAGCCCCTTAGTTCTATTAACCCCTGCTGGGCCTTTAAGATTACAGCAGCAGGGCCTTGGGGTTCTTTTGGATTGTTTTTCAGGTAAACTTAAACTTTATATGTATTTTGAATACAATTAGCAAAACTGGGAGGAGGGAAGGCAGTATTCTCAGTCAATCAGGTTATTTTGTGTAGAAAAATGATGTCCATCTAAAACTGAGAACTTCCTAGGAGGAGAAGAGAGCAGAAGGATGCTCTAAGTGTGTTTCTGGCCTTTAACTGTCCAAACACAAGCAAGGCAGATTCCAGACCAGGTTTTATTACTCAACTGCAGTGTAGTCTACAGAAAAGTGTAAGTGAATGCAAGTGGCTGTACTGTCTGGCAGGGCTACCTTGATCACAAGTCTAAGTAAACACAACTGCAAATTCTTTGGCAGGTAAAATAGTTTACATTTATGACTTTCACTTCTGTATTTAACTACTTGAATTAAGAGAAAAAATAGGTGATTTTATTTTCAGTTTACTGCTACTGCTCTTGCAGGTTCAATATATATGCAGCACGATTGTTGGATCCCAAAATCAATACACACAATAGTTGTTAAACATTCTTAAGTATAGAACATCAATACTGCAAACAGGAATATGATGTTCAGAATAATGACATCTGTTCCATGTCTGCATTCCCTACCAATTAAGTAATCACACAGACCTAGTTAACAGAGTTACATTGTTAAATTTATACACTTTTTTTAATAACATATTAGTTTCTTTTGGCTTGAACGTATCATAATTTATAACACCCAAGATGACAACTAAAAGGATTTTAGTGGCTCATATAAAGGTTTTATGAAATGCGGGTCACTGACGGCATTTAAGCATTCAAGGCACGACCAGGCATAGCTCTAAAGCATGTATTCTGCAATCGTTGTTTAAAGAGAAACCACTGTATATTTTTTAGTAAGTACTCAAGAACTGAGGCCAAGCAGATTTATGTGGACTGTTCAGTTCAATGCAACTAACCTTAAAACTTTCTGGTATATGACTAGCATTTTTGAGAACCTTGTGTGCAGAAGATTATTGGAAGCTATTGGAGAAAAGTGTAATATAACATAATATTACCAACAGCGCATGTCTCAAAGAAAAAAGAAGCAAAAAGGGGGGTGAGGATGATGTCCCTATTAGCCAAGCCAATAGAAAGGTAAGTATGGTATACTAACGTTCATGTCAAAACTAAGATGTGCATATAAGTTATGCTGTATCAAATACCAATTGCTATTCACATATGTCATATAAGGTGCATCCCCAAGAAAATTACAGTGCACATAAACAGTGCATACGGTGAAGAATCAATTCATACATGTGCAATGCATCAAAAACAACACATATAGGGCTCTTTAAACCATGCATCAATAATAATAAGCCAAGAAATAGAAAAAATATATATGGAACAAAAAAAGGGAGTATGATGCTATGTGTTATTGTATCAAAAGTGTCCAGAGAAGTCCAAAGTGAATGTACTGTGAATGTGTCTGGTTGAAACGCCAAAAAACTCCTCTATATCATGGAATGGTGAGGTAGATCTTCCAATCTCTACTTGTGCATATATATGCAATGGTGGTGCCACCCCCTGTGCATGTGAAGTGTGGTAAAAATACCATATGGCAAGTGGGTCAATGAGGCTTAGGGTAAGTATCCACAAGGGGTCCCCTTCGTGCGCGCCTGGATGGTCCTGGATGTTCCTAGCAGCAAGCAGGTGGGGGTACAAAAATCGCACTCCTCATTGTGTAGTATTAAAATAAGGTCAAGTTTATTTAAAATGATCAAAAGATAAAAAAGACGTTGGTGGTACAGCAGAAATAAAGTGCAGTATGGACCCGCTAAGGCACACAGATAGGAAGCCGGCTACTGATTGCTGACACCCAGCTCGCCGATACACGGAGCTTCCTGGATAGTGGTTAGGGCTGCGGTCCAGTGCACGTAACAAAACAAGGCTACGTGCGTCCCAGCTTGACGCGTTTCATCATCAAGTAACTGACGTCTTCGAAAGCTTGCCGGGCCGGTGCAAGCAAGACACGTCTCCTCAGCAAAGGGGTCCCCTTTGAGACTATTACCTGCTGCTTGATACGGCTACATCCTTTCCTACTCAAGGCGACACAGGCCATTTGTGATCATAACACTACGTCCAGCGTGGGTCCCCCAGGATCCTTGTGGGATCAACTCGATGATGGTGCTCTCCCTTTATTTGGGAACTACTTCCACACCACAATAACCAGGTGCACCTGCATGCTTTGAAGAATTTTTTCTTGCCCTTGCCCCAATTGGCGTTTTTGTGCTGCATTACAGCCAATGTGGTAACATTTACATACAGCCCCGTACACCAGTGTAAAGTGACTAGAGTGAAATGAGTTCCAGCTGACCTCTGCATTCCCTGGAATTCAGGCACTAATTTGGGTCCTTTATGACAAGTGATGTTCCATACTAGCCGTATACATGTTTGTTTTTTAACATGATGGTATTCAATTATGGATGAACTGTCTGCATTTTCCTAATGCTTTTTACTATGTTCAATTAATAAACTTATATAATTTGTATACATTTGTATCACTTTTTGGATGTCTGGTTGTCCATGAAGTCCCG
This sequence comes from Pelophylax lessonae, assembly GCF_965119305.1. Taxonomy (NCBI): domain Eukaryota; kingdom Metazoa; phylum Chordata; class Amphibia; order Anura; family Ranidae; genus Pelophylax; species Pelophylax lessonae. The sequence continues at coordinate 265,804,867 of NC_138773.1, read as the reverse complement.
CCACCTAGGGGAATTTTCTTTTTTGCACATCATGCAAAGACAGTCTCAGCATCCTTAGGCATATGAGGTGGTAACAGACCAAGCAAGAACACAATTGGGCCAAGCTCAACATGTATCTGAAAGAGAGTGTGTAAAAGGGCTTTAACTTCCAATTATAAAAAAAAACACACCTAGATTGATCCTGGAGGTAGCCAAACTGCTTAGTACCAAACCCAAATAACGGGAAGTGCATCTAAAATCATGCAACAAGAAAAAAGAACCCCACAAGGATAAAGCACCTCAAAGGCTACTAAATGCAGCATGAAAAATATTTATTGGACATCAAAACCATCTGCAAAAGACCAAAGCAGTTTTGATGTCCGATAAATATTTTTCATGCTGCAATTAGTAGCTTTGAGGTGCTTTATCCTTGTGGGGTTCTTTTTTCTCTGGACTTTAACTTCCAGCTAGAAGGGACAAATCCCTGGGTAGGTCCAATATACACGAATACAGAGTGTGCCTGTGCACTGTCTAAATCTCTAGCAATGCACATGCATATTAGGATTTAAATAATGTAAAAGGGCAGAAATATGCTACCAATGGTAAAGAATCCTATATTGATTTTCCTTACAAGTTGTACAAAAAGAAGATTTATGTGCATTATACGAAATTTTACTCCATTCTTCATAGGTGAATTCCATTTCAATGTCTGCTCCCATTTTAATTGTGTTTTATAAATGTGTGAGGGTCAGGGGTCCTCAAAATTATATATATATAAACCAGGCCTCTGCAAGCTGTGCGAATGCAACGTTTTTCAAAGGGGGTTTGCTAGGAAAAGATAAGATTGGCAAAATAGATTAGGAACATTTTTTAATTTGGAGGTAACAAAGGGTAAGAGGGTGTAGTTTTAATACAGACATCTAGGGTTTTGCCGATATGGAACAAAGACTTAAGTTTTCACCCCCGTTCCATGCGTTGTGTAAGGCTGTCTGGCAAAGCTGTAGTATAAGGAAAGGAGATCAGAGAGGATGATGGTGAGTCTAAGAGAAACTTAGACCTACACGCGTTCCAGATGCCTTGAATAAATCTCATTGCAGACAGGAGATTGAGATAGCAGATTGAAGCTAAGGGACCACACATCAAAGAATTGCAGTGCCATGCTTTTCTATTTTCATCCTTTTATTATAGAAATACAGAGTAGACTAGGACATCAGTATAGGATACAGCACCTTTAGATATTTCTTTATGTTAGGCTATGTTAGAGACAGTAAAGAACCTGCAAGTAGGTGTGTCTAGGAATAGCTCCAAAGAATCACAAAACAGAAAATAGTAAAAAATAGTGATTGGACTGGTACATTACAGAACGCGAAAAGAGTGCTGATAGGGTAGGTTGCACTGCTCCCTTCTCAAAGTTTAATTTTCAATTGCAATTAAAGTGTATCTTTAATACATAACCGGATTCAATGCAGTTTTCATTTTTTATTCATTTTTTTGTGTCAGATGTGCAATTAGAAATGTAAGAATGCTCTATGAAAAAGACCACGCTCATACAATAAAATGAATTTGGAAAGGGTAGGAGATTGGATTTTTTGGAAATCTGTTAGTTTTCTCATTTAAAATATTTCAAATAAATTGATACGAGACATCAAAGTCAACAACTTCAAAGCTGCATTAGCCAACTGTCAATCATTTTGGTGCAAACTATGGCCTTCATTTAGAAATAAATACTGTGAAACCTTCAGGAGCAAAATAGTAGAGAAAATACAAAAGCCTTCTAATTTTACCAGCTGATAGCTTTTTCCCCACTGACCCTTTTACTTATTGGATGTACAAATGTAACCGAAGCATTGCCAGAGGCTCCAGCTTTCTATAATGGGCTCACATTCATCTTGCGCTGGAGACATTTCACAGTTAGGGTTACTTTAATATTTCAGGCTATTTCTCATTTCTTCCTCTGGCAAAAAAAAAAAATGATATTTATCCTAATCCAAACTACCCTACTAACATATGCCGAGAAAGCTGGGAGATAAGAAGCCCGAAAATGTTTATATTTGTAATGTAAAAATGTTTAGACCCCGTTCACATAGGGGCGACGCTACTTGCTGGGGCGACCTGTGAAATCGCAGTGCACGCTGTCCTCGGCGCGACATGCACGGACTTCATATCAGTCAATGCAGGTCGCCTCCAGGTCGCCCCAAAGTAGTACAGGACCCCTTTTCTAAGTCGGAGCGACTTGTGTCGCTCCTATTAGAATGGGTCCTGTGCTAATCTATGGCAGGCGACCCACCGCGACTTGTCAGGCGACCAAGTGTGAACCGGGTCTAAGAATTATTATTTATCTGTAATATTTTTCCTAATGTGATGGAACCCACTAGGATGTAGTAGGCACTTTGATGACTGAACAAAGATGGCTCTGTCCTTCTGCAGCGATGAAGGCATTATTAAGGGGGGTACTGTGATTTTAAGGGGAAGGATTTTGGGGTTGTGCCATTTGCTCTTCCACAATCACATATAAGGCCTTGTTTACACGGGACTTACAGTATACCAAAAGGCAGTTTTGGAGAGTGTGAAGAGGGATTTTTAATGTCAGTTTTTATTGCTATCTGTGATCCCATTAGGGAGCTGCACCCTCTCTATTTATCCTCATCGCCCATAGGCGTGCATAGGGAACACAACAGGATGTTTCAGGATGGAGAGCAGGAAGAGGGGAATATGTAATTTACCAGCCTCTTTCTTTTCTGAATTAACACAGTGAGTGATTGGTAAAATGTACAATAGGTGACATGATTTACAGGAGAAATTTTATTCTAATTCAAAAGTTCTGATTCCAGTAACTGATTTGACTACTGCCCTTTTATTGAATGCGAACAACAAATAAAACTGATCTGGACAGAAATTAATTATCTGGCATGCTCTTCTTTATAACCCCAATCATGTTACAAAAAGAATCTCAATATGGCTCCTGTACACCAAAGAACAGTACATAGTAACAACTATACAAATTAATCTACCCAAATATAACTTCATCAATATCATGAGATTCATTGTTCCTCATCCCTATTGCATAGCTCCCAATTGTCCCTCATTTGGAGGACCTGTCCTCTTGAGGTCAAATCCATTTGTCTCTTGTGCAGCTTCAGTTGTCCTTCCTTTTGGTCTGTATTTCTCAATACAAAATATACTATTTTACTACCAAAAGTGCTATGCTGCACTAAACTTTGAATTCAAACTCTATATTACTTCATGTGTTATTTTGAAAAGCCAATATAAAGGAAAAATAGAGATTGAAAAGCACTTACATGGTTTAGCTGATCATTTTCTGCAAATTAGATGTTTGTGGTCCATGTAACCGGGGCTGTGGCAGGGACATGTCTATTGCCTACATGCTGTGTGCTAAACGGTGCCCCTCTTTATCATTTTTAGAAAGTTGTTAGGTATGTTATTGCCCTATCAAGTTAGGGAATGTGTATGTTGAGCGTGGTAATTGATAAAAGGGATCCCCCACGCAACACATTTCACATTTTACAGACAAAGCATGGTGCTTTCATTCTATGGCATGCTCTTTAAAGTGATTGTAAAGTCTCGTTTTTTTTTTTTTTTAATAACAAACATGTTATACTTACCTGGTCTGTGCAGTTGGTTTTGAACAGAGTAGCCCAGATCCTCCTCTTCTCGAGTCCCGCGTTGCTGCTCCTCCCCCTCCCTCCTATCGAGCGCCCCCACAGCAAGCAGCTTGCTATGGGCGCAGCCGAGGTGCAACTCTGTGTGTCCATTCAGACACGAAGCTGCCATTCGGGCCCCCCTCTCTCTCCTGACTGGCTCACAGACTTTGATTGACAGCCACAGGAGCCAATGGCGCCGCAGCTGTATCTCAGCCAATCAGGAGGGAGAGTCCAAGGATGGCCGAGGGACTCGTGGAAATCACTGGACAGGGAGGGGGAACAGGTAGGTATTAGGGGTGCTGGGGAGGCTGCTACACACAGAAGGCTTTTTATCCTAATGCATAGAATGCATTGAGGTAAAAAAAACCTTCTGGACTTTACAACTCCTTTAACCGGTTGCTGACCGCCGCAAGTACATATACTGCGGCGGTCAGCCCCGGCCAGGCAAAGTAACGTATATATACGTCACTAGCCTGTCACTTGCTTGTGAGCCAATAGCGGGCGAGCGCGCGCCCGCGAAGGCACACGCCCGCCCCGGCTCGTTCCCCGGGAAGTCCGTGCGTGTGACCGGCAGGCCCAAAGTCTGCCGGTCACTCGCGATCGTCCGCCGTGAAGGGAGAAAGGCAGGCGGCTGATGTAAACAAGCCACCTGTCATTCTCCCCTGTGTAGGAATAGTGATCATACGGTTCTACTATGTAGGACCATTGATCACTGTTCCTACACCAGTAGCCATGTCCAATCACAGTAAGAAGCACGCCCCTAGGCTCACACCTAACCCCTCCTTCCCCAATAAAGTTAACCCCTTCCCTGCCAGTGTCATTTTGCAGTAACAGTGCATATGTATAGCACTGATTACTGCAGTAATGTCACTGGTAGCCCCAAAAGTGTCAAAAATGTCAGTCAAGGGTCCGATCTGTCCGCCACAATGTCGCAGTACCGCAAATAAATCGCAGATCGCCGCCATTACGCGTTAAAAAAAAAAACACCAAAAATGACAGAAATCTTTCCCTTAGTTAGTAAAAGCAATAACTTTTGCGCAAACCAATCAAAATACACTTTTTGCGATTTTTTTTACCAAACATATGTAGCAGAAAACAAATTGGGCAAAAATGTTAAAAAATTTAGATTTTTACATTTTTTTGGGGAATTTCATATAAAAAAATTTGATAAATATTGTTATTTTTGCAAAATTGACGCTCTTTTTTCGTTTATAGCGCAAAAACTAAAAATCGCACAGGTGATCAAATACCACCAAAAGAAAGCTCTGTTTGTGGGGGAAAAAAAGGTCATCAAATTCGTTTAGGTACAGCGTCGCACGACCGCGCAATTGTCCGTTAAAATCACGCAGTGCCGAATCGCAAAAAAGGCCCTGGTCAGGAAGGGGGTAAAATCTTCCGGGGCTTAAGTGGTTAATCGTTTCTGTATCAACAGAACACTCGGCAAGGGTGCGTGAGACCACTAAAACCTCAGATTACAAAGTTTAGATATTTTAAAGTAATAATCATATTCACACTTCATATTGTACCTTAGAGGTCTTCTTTATTCTTGCATTTTTTGCTTTATTACTATGTATGTACATTTTTTTACATACTTTCTGCCATGTAAGATTACTAATGAGCAAATGAGCAGGTATTTGTCCCACTGCAGTTTACTCAATCTTCTCCAAATTCTCTGTTTATCCAGTTCAGATCCACACACATTACCTTCTGGGTTAATTATTTTGCATAGCAGAGGCAAATACATAAAAATAAAACAAAATTTCCCATCCCAAAAAAAAAAATAAAATTCAAATCACAAAGTACATAAGCTGGAATCCCTATAGAAAAGCAACTTATATACTCTAGTAGGTAAATGGCATTTGGAAGCTGATTGGTTGCTACATGTAACACAGTTTTATGAGACAGCCTAATGTAGCAAATAGCCAACTTAGATTAGTCAATTTAGTATTTTTCTATTTGAATGAATGCTGGACTGTGCATGATAATGACAGCCCCTGTGTTTGGGTTCCTATCTACTGCACACTTTTCACATGCGTTGTGGTTGTCATTCCCTTTCAGCGTTGTACAAAAAATGCGAGAATTACTTGAGTGATTTCATGGAGGCAGCACTTTTTGTGATGAGCTAGAATTTCTGGAAATGCCACACATTTGCTTATGATGAAAAACCATAAATCAAAAAGAAATTTAAAGTCATTGCAAATTAATTAGAAAGGCATGAACGCTTGCGATTTGCTTGTGGTTTGAAAAGACGATTTGCATATCTGCTGCAATTTAGGAGATAATTACATTAACAAAACAGAAGAATGTCACATAAAAATTCAAGGTCAACATATTGTATATTGTCTGTTAACATAACATCCACCTACATGCGCCATAAAAAAGCAACGCTAACACATACATATATCATCAAAAGGTCACAATTCTAAATAAGTGCCATCATGTAATTAACATTTATAAGTGGGTTTCCTGGTATGATTTTAAACCAATAAGACACTTGGCCACTCACTAAAACTAGAGGAAAAGCGGTTTAACCTTAAAGTACGTAGGGGGTTCTTCACTGTCAGAGCAGTAAGGATGTGGAATTCTCTTCCACAAGCAGTGGTATCAGCAGGGAGCATCAATAGTTTCAAAAAACTATTAGATGGGCACCTTAAAGACCGCATCATACAGGGGTATACAAAACAGACCTAAAATATCTATTACCCATTCACCTGGCCCAACCTATCTCTGTGGTATCCTATGGATCTTCAAGAAGTTGTTAGAGGTTGCTAGAGGTTTCTTGAGCAGTGAGTCATTGGAAATTTCCCACCTGCTGTTGCCTGCAGAGCACCAGGACTGGCAATACTTATAAGATAGTGGTAAAAGATTTGTGGAGCCTATCATCACCGATGATCTTTCTTTTCTGTCTGTAAAGGGACATTCTTTCCATTACCTTCTAATGTAAGTGGCATTCTTCCCACTGATCCTAATGTAAGTGACATTCTTCCCACTGATCCTAATGTAAGTGGCATTCTTCCCACTGATCCTAATGTAAGTGGCATTCTTCCCACTGATCCTAATGTAAGTGGCATTCTTCCCACTGATCCTAATGTAAGTGGCATTCTTCCCACTGATCCTAATGTAAGTGGCATTCTTCTTCCTGACTAGCAATTTGAGCTGCATTTTATCCTCCTACTCATAATGTAAGAATCATTATTTCGACTGACTCCCAATATAGCAGGGCATTCTTCTTACTGACCAATGTAAAGGGATACTGTGCTGACCATCAATAGAAGGAGGCACTATAGTGGCCACCATTGTAAGGGGGCACTACACTGGCCATCAATGTAAGGGGACACTACACTGACTACCAATGTAAGGGGGCACTACACAGGCCACCAATGTAAGGGGACACTAAACTGACTACCAATGTAAGGGGACACTACACAGGCCACCAATGTAAGGGGACACTACACTGGCTACCAATGTAAGGGGACACTACACAGGCCAACAATGTAAGGGGACACTAAACTGACTACCAATGTAAGGGGGCACTACACTGGCCATCAATGTAAGGGGACACTACACTGACTACCAATGTAAGGGGGCACTACACTGACCACCAATGTAAGGGGACACTACACTGACTACCAATGTAAGGGGGCACTACACAGGCCACCAATGTAAGGGGACACTACACTGACTACCAATGTAAGGGGGCACTACACAGGCCATCAATGTAAGGGGACACTACACTGACTACCAATGTAAGGGGGCACTAGACTGGCTGCCAAAGTAAGCAGGTACTTCACTAACCACCAACGTAAAGTAGCCCTTTCACCACTGGCCAGAAATATAAGGGTTCACAACCAGCCAATGTAAGGGGCACTACACAGGCCATCAATGTAGGGGGACACTACACTGAGTATCAATGTAAGGGGGCTCTACACTGGCCATCAATGTAAGGGGACACTACACTGACTACCAATGTAAGGGGGCACTACACTGACCACCAATGTAAGGGGACACTACACTGACTACCAATGTAAGGGGGCACTACACAGGCCACCAATGTAAGGGGACACTACACTGACTACCAATGTAAGGGGGCACTACACAGGCCATCAATGTAAGGGGACACTACACTGACTACCAATGTAAGGGGGCACTACACTGGCCATCAATGTAAGGGGACACTACACTGACTACCAATGTAAGGGGGCACTACACTGACCACCAATGTAAGGGGACACTACACTGACTACCAATGTAAGGGGACACTACACAGGCCAACAATGTAAGGGGACACTACACTGACTACCAATGTAAGGGGACACTACACAGGCCAACAATGTAAGGGGACACTACACTGACTACCAATGTAAGGGGGCACTAGACTGATCACCAATGTAAGAGGGCACTAAACTGGCTGCCAAAGTAAGCAGGTACTTCACTAACCACCAATGTAAAGTAGCCCTTTCACCACTGGCCAGAAATATAAGGGTTCACAACCAGCCTGCCAGATTTTACATGCTATTATCGCTAGTGGCTAGTATAGCCGCTAGCAATACTCACAGTCTTCTCCCAGCAGGGATGCCCCCCCCCCCCCCATACAATAGCTCGGAAGGAGGGTTTCCCTGTCAACACTGTCTGTGTTGATGTTGGAATTAAACAAATTTCTTTCCTGCAGCCTGTGGTTGCAGGAAAGAAATTTACTCAGTATACAGGTTGCTTTACTCTAAAGCTACTGGATCAACATAACAGCCTTAAAGCTAGCATTCTTAGAAACATACATCAGCAATGGTAGCTTACATATTTCTACCATGACAGCTTTTCTTTTTGACATGCCATTAAAAAAGAATACACAGACATATTCACATATCCTACTGTTAGAGATTTCACATTAATCTAATCTTCAGAGTTAGTCTTTGCACAGTGTATAATTTCCTGCCAAACCGAAACCATGACTAGTAGCATAACAACTGCAAAAATAGTAAGCCATCTACATACTGAGTCACCATCTGAAAATACTGCACTGCTTGATTTGATACAACTTGATAAAAACAACCTTTACAGCATCAAGAAAAAGCAACATTGACGCAAAAATGAAAACATTCCCAAGAACCAAAAACTGCTTAGCATATTTGCCCTACGGGCCAAACAACATAAAAGGAGGTTCTGAAAGGTTATAAAAATACAGTTCAAATATTTTAGTGACATCAGACAGCATTCTATCTGTCTCTGCTAAAGACAATATCCTGGTTCACAGACGATCCATGAATGCTTTGGACAATAGGAAACTTGGTTTCACTGGCTAAATGGCAAAATCAATACTGGAGCCCACGAGTTCTGTAAAAAAAAAATCTAAAGCAGATGTTCTCAAAGAATAAATGCGTACTATTGCTGGCAAACATTCTCAGCAGGTCCAAATGTATTTATTTTTTTAAATAATTAAAATTTGTAGTCATCCCACAGAAATATGTTTATGTACCAACGTAAGGTGCCCTTACCTGCTGATCCTCATGCCCGCAGATCCTCATTGTCTTTGACAGCCTGTAGTGGCTGTCACAGAGATAAGCACAGGTTACCGAAGGCCACATGGGATGTCAGTACAGGTCAGCAAATCAACAGACACAAAATGAATACGGTTGAATTTGTGTCCATCGCTGATTGTACCTGCCTGACATCCCATATGTTCTATAGTAACTACAAAGAGATTAACAAAGGTCTACTGAAGTCATTCCAGGACTGCTAAAATAAAGAACATGGATCATCACAAATATACAAAGAAAAATGAAGAAAAGAAAGAATCTTCCTCACAACTGTGTGCAGGGTTGGACTGGGGTACCTGGGGACCACCAGAGGAAGTAAAAAGTAGGGCCCACCACACCTCAATAACATTTGTATTGATTACCATGAGGGGACATGATTAAACAGACACTGTTTAACAGCTGTAGCTTCATATACATCTATATACAAAAGGTTATCATGGGATAGAAGGATGCACATTTCCATATAATAAGCAAAAAATGACATATAAACTCTAAATAAAATAAAGACTCCGACAAAATATTAATGGCATAGAAATGGCCGTGGCACTTTATTGGTTTAAATGAGTGAATGAGTAAAATTCATTAAATCCAGTAAAACATCAAATAGATAGATAAATTAATTAATTAACACCAAACACAGCTTAGTCAAAGGACTCAAGCAAAATATAATTAAAGCAATTATCAACAAAAGACCCCCTTGCATCAAGGGTGACAAACCACATAAGAGTGCCTGCGACAGGGTGGGAGGGAGGCGAGCTCGCCGATGGTCCAGTGAGGTGTGAGAACCCTCTGACTGATCACCCCTTTTTATAGGGGAGCCCGGAAGCTTCTGGAAAGGCGCACGCGCATCTAGCCTTCCCACCATAACTGAGCGCTATTCTCTTAAAGGGGTCACAACCTTTAAACCACAAATAGCAATATGAATAAACTTTTTACACAAATTCTAAATGTATCTTCTGGCATCCACTATCCCATGTGTGTGGGCCCTGAAATTGTGCCCCTTTTCATTCCATTTCTCAGAAGCAGGATTGTTGAATCCAGTGATACTATAACTATGTTACTGATACTGCCTACATATTATAAAAGTCTGTCAAAGGGCGCTTGAATGGTCCAAAAACACTGTTGTAGGCTGCTAGCATACTGCCTAGAAAAGGAAGTTTAAACGAGAACAGACTTCTATGGGGGCTTTGAGATGCGGTAAAGCATGTTGAAATCAACATAGGTAATACATTTTAAAGCACACCAAAGCAGAGCTAACTCACCTGAGTACAGGATTGGAAGATAATCTTTCGGCCTAGTGAGAGGTACTTTGCTTTGTGTTCAAAGTATTTTAAAAACGCAATGCTACTTCGACATTTTTAAGCAAGTGTAAATGAGTCCTTAAAACATATATTTTTTCTATCTAACCCTATCTTAAAGTAAAACTTCATTAAAGTACTTGGAGGCTATTTAGCAACCAGCTAAACACTTTGTTAAGGAGTATGTAATGTACCGAAAAACATACAAAGTACAGAGATCAGAACTATGTAACATATATCATATCATAGTAAGTTATACCTGCAGGAGTCAGTATGTAACATACAACACAGCGTACAGAGTGCAGCGGTTAGGATTTTGCTAATAAGAGGGTGATAAAAAAAAACATCTAGTGTTAGTGGTCAGTGGGTAAAAAATCACTGGTCGGTTGCTGGGTAAGAGTAAAAAATGCCTTATGTCATCGGTCAGCAAGGAAGTAAAACACCCTGCATTATTGGCCAGCAAAAATGCATGGCACCATTCATCCCTAGGAGAGACGCAAATGGGTTAAAGCACAAGGGGCTAATTTACCAAGCTGTCATTTACTAAGTTTGAGCAATATATTAGCTCCTTGTATGCATGTCCTGTGTTTTTTCCATTGTAACAGGGAAAAGCCAGGTACTTGCAGCTAGATGGGCGCTTATTTTTTCCTACAAGGGTGTCCAGGACTTTCATTATCCCCATATCCAAAAGTGGGTACATACTGCAATTCGAACGATGGTCAAACCACCTGGACATTGAATCATTTAAGGTATTAACTCCTTCGTCTCAATTTGTAACAAACCTCTCCTCATACCTCGAAAATATTTTCTTACTAATCTAACTACCATCTCATGGTCGACAAAATACCAATAGCTCACAATGGATGTGAAATCTCTTAATTAAAACATCCCACACTATAAAGTGCTTGAAGCAATTTTCTTTTATTTGAATGTTGACCCTTCAGTGCTAAAAATGCAGGTATATTTTCTGCTCCAAGCAACTTATTTTATCCTGTGACATAATTATTTCTTATTTTTGGACATATTTTATCTCTAGGCCAGAGGAACTGCCATGGGAGCTTGTTTTGCCTCCTGTTTTGCAAATTTGCATATGGGTAATTTTGATCAAAATACATCTCCTCATCCACCAGTTCATTTTTTTTTTTCTAATGTCAAATTATATAAGAGATGCATTGACCTTATCCTAGTTTGGGAAGGTGAACTTTCAACAATTCCTTCATTTATTCAGTACCTTAATGATAATACCTGGGGACCTGTACAAGTCACATTCACCCCTTATGTATAACCTATCTTGATGTGGTTCTGACAGGTAATCCAGATGGGAGAATTACTACAAAAACATATTTCAAGATTGTGGATAGTGACAGCGATTTGAACTGTCATATTTAAACCATGGTTAACCTTTATACCTTTATACCTTGTCTCACATATTTCAGCTCTCATACATACAGATCAGTCCGGATTTATCCCTTGTAGGGATGGTACAGACAACATCCAACAGGTTGTTAGCGCCATATATTTTTCCCATTTTAAGCATATCTCATTAGAGCTTTTATCTGCAAACAGAAAAAAGCTTTAGATAGAGCGGATTAGGATTTTCTCCATGATACATCATCATCTAAGAACATATAGGTTTATTTCTGATAAACAAAGGAAATAAAAAAACAGATCATATACAGTAGGTCTTGGGGAGGGGATGCGAAGCTGGCTCTCAGCACCCTATTCCACTGTTGGCTAAAGTCAAAATTAAATATGCCATTTCCAACCCCTTCCACATTTGAAATGGAACTCATCAAGGGTGCCTACTGTAACCGCTCATTGATTATACTCACTGTAGAGTCCTTTTTGAGAGCCATCAGAGCCCAACCTGATATCCTCACACTAAATGGGGCATACACAATCTAGCCACTTTTGCCAACGACTTAATTTTCTTCATAAGGTCCCCTTTGACATCTTTATCCAATCTCTTAGAAGAGCTGAACCGCTAAGGAGCCTTACTGAATTTTAAAATCAATTATTCTAAATCAGATGGGAAGGGTATTAGGATCAACCCAACCAGAAAAACCAAATTTGCAAGTATTTCCATTTCAAATTGAACAATTCCCCTACCTGGCAATCAACATCCCCAGTAGTCTGCACCATGTTCTCAAGATAAAATTTAGCTTGTTAGTCAGGATCAAATATGATTTACAATGATGGGCTAGGGAAGCATTCACTTAGTTTGGTTAGAAAAGTATTATCAAAATGAACGTCATGCCAAAATGACCTGAGAACCAGATTCATAAAGTATATATGGGCCAGAAAACCAGCAAGACTAAGGAGGTCGAGATTGTCTCTCCCTAGGGCTAATGGGGGAAAGGGGTTCCCCAACCCCCTAAAACACTATGACGCAATCCATCAACCCTAACCAGAGTGTTTAATTGATGCATGCAATGTGATATGAAACCTTAGGTACAATTGAAATAAGCACTTTAATAAGCATTTATCCTCTCTAGAAGTGATCCTTTGGCTTCCTACCAATTCAGTCCCACACTCGCCACACAGCACCCACTTATAGAGGCCACACTACAGACGACCAGGACAATTTTCAGATCCACCTCTTTCACCTTTTCATCTGAATCCTATATTACGAACATAGTAGAGATGATCCCCAATTTGACACCCTTATCCAACAGGTGGATCCTCCGGTTGATACACTTTTCCTCTAACAATTGCCATGTAAACAAGGTAGAACTAGAGAATGCCTGTTTGATAAACCTAGACTTTTTTTGCCATGCCCAACTGCGGACATATCTTCGCACCTTACTGAAAGAATGGAAAAGGGTGGGAAAACTGTCCTCATTTAAACAAACCAGTTTTGACAGAATTCCTGTAAGGCATACTGACTTGTTCCCACCTATATGCATTATTATTATTATTAGTCGATTTAGGACCCCGACAACACCTCCCGTTTATACAGTGGGAAGCAGACCTTCAAACTACATTTTCCCAATCTCAAAAAGATTGGATAATTATTTTTGTGCACAAAACCTCAATAGTGTGTAAGTACCAAAAAGGGGGATACAAACTTCTAACTAGATGGTACAGGACCCTTGTCTTCATTCACCATATGTTCCCACAAACCTCTAATAAATGTTGGAGATGCCTGGAGATGTAGGGTATCATGTTAGCAATTTTTTGGGACTGTCCAAGACTTCTGGGACATGATAGAACAAACAGTCAAAACTCTTACAGGTGTTGTCTCTTTAAACAAAATCCTGCAGCATATTTACTGCAGCATACCCCCCAATTCATCAAGAAATATAAAAATACACTGTTAAAACATATCCTTAACACAGCCAAAGCCTGCATTCTGAACCAACTTTGTGCCCTGTCAAAACGCACTGGTAGGCCAGAAATAAAGTAATCTCTGGACACTATTTCTTCCATAAAGACCAAACAGTCTTAGTTTCAAAAAGGTGGGTCAGCTAAGTAATTTTCTGTTCTGGATGAAAAACGTGTCATGGTGAAGCAGAGGGGGAGGAGCTGTTCCCCCTCTCTTACTTGACACCCCACTCCCTTCTTTTTTTTCTATTATTTATTTAAAAAAAAAAAAACTAAAAGTAGTAATGGTTAGTGGTTACTATGGAAAGTTCGTATTTTATACCATATATGTTGTCCATTGGCAGCCTCAGTGGCTGTCTTTCTTTAATGTTATCATTCTGTATGTTGGAATGCTGCAATTGGTACCTCATGATACTATGTACATCCAATATCTTTGAATTGTAATTTTCCTAAATAAAGAATTCATGAAAAAAATATATACCTTGCAGTAATTTTAAGGGACTGAGAAAAGATTGTTTGCTGGATACAGATATCAAAGACCAATCTGAAACTTTAAAATTTTTTTCCTAAAAAGAATTGCCAGACATAGTAAATTGAGGGAGCTTTTAAGAGAGGCAGCAGACAAAGAGAAGTGTTTTCAAAAAGTCTAGAAAAAGACAGACACTAATAACACTCGACTTCCCAGGTTTACTTCAAAGCCTCATAGAGAACACCAGGAAATAATGAATATTTTTTTCAAAACCCTGGCACATACTGACATTGATTCCTCTTTTGAAAAAAGATCTACCGACTAATTCCAGGATCACCTGCAGAGCCTCAACATTAAAGAACACGCTCCGGCCCATTAACATAAATCCTATTAAAGACCAACGGGACACCCCTCTATCACCCTACATTGTTGAATATTTCAAATGTGGGATAACTAGGCACCCGATCTGTCAAAAAAAAAAAAAAAAACAACTATTAGCTTTGTTTCTAATACTAGAGGCATCAGTTAGCAAATTAAGACTTCCCTCACATTATGTTGCATATGTTCTTACACTATAGTGTCAAAAGTATTGGAACACCTGCCTTTATGAACTTTATTGGCATCCCAGTTTTAGTCCAAAGGGTTCAATATTGAGTTGGCCCACCCTTTGCAGCTATAACAGCTTCAAATCCTCTGGGAAGGCTGTCCACAAGGTTTGGGAGTGTGTCTATGGGAATGTTTGACCATTCTTCCAGGAGGGCATTTGTGAGGTCAGGCTCTGATGTTGAACGAGAAGACCTGGCTCACAGTCTCTGCTCTAATTCTTCCCAAAGGCGTTCTATCGGGTTGAAGTCAGGCCAGTTAAGTTCCTCCACCCCAAATTCACTCATCCATGTTTTTATGGACCTTTCCTCTTTATGTCATTGTCTCTTACTTCCAGTTTGGCTATGGGACAGGAAGTGAAAGGAAATCTCCGCAATGGGACAAAGATGGCGAAATAAAATTTGAAAGGGGTTGTAACCCTCCCTTGCTCTATTCAAAATAACAAAAAGTTTTGCCTATAGTTCTACTTTAAAATAGTTTTAAAGTAGTATAATGCTTTTTTGCACCCAACAGCATCCATTATTTTATTAAAATAAAATAATGCTTTAATGCATCCAACAGTTAACTGCATACAATTGAATATCTATTTATCGGGATGAAGGCGCCTATTTTTGGTGTGTGGCCCTATATAGGATGTCGAATACCTGCTGCTCTTTTTTATTTTATGGTAAAATACCAAAAAAAAAAAAAATTTTAAAACTAATGTAAAAAATGAGCGCTGGTGATATAGTGGACACGATAAACGCGAAATGCATTGTGGTCTTCTGTAAACCGGAAATCGAGAGAGCCAACAACGTCACTTCCGCTTTGTCTGGAACGCACGCCACCGCTGCCATGCTACTAGAGGCTGTGTGTGAGACACTGTCTAGGACAGAACACCTAGAGTGTTGTCTCCACAGACCCCAATTTGCAAACAGCGCTTCCACCCAGTGCCAGGCTAGGCACTCTACTCTGTAAGCAGCCAATTCGTACTCTTATTTTATTTCTTTAATAAAAAACGGAATTACACTATTTTTTTGGCTTCCCCACCATTTCTTTTTACATACATCCGCCTGAGACCATTATCCTGATCCACATTGGAATACCAATTACTTACCTGGAGTGGATAAGTTCGGTGGAGGATTGATCCATCCTTTAAAGGGATCAAAGGCGATTTAGGTCCTTGCGACCTTAAGCGATCTGGTAAGAAGCAAAAATTGCCTACTTTTACCAAGAGCACAAAATTGGAGCACAAAAGCACTTTGAAGATACTATTTATTTATTTACTTATGATCACGGACTATTTCACCAAGTTGCACTAATCATTTCATACATTACGGATTTTATTGTCAGTCATAGGCGGTTTTATGAAAATCCAGTATTTTAATTATTTATATTTCATCACCATTGTCACATTTATGATTTAAATCATCACCAAAGTCACAATAGATATTATTATAGTGTGTATATTATTTGGCATATTTTATCATTTTATTAAGTTTTAAATTATTTATACATTGGTTATAACATTTTTGATACAGACACTATTTATATCACTCACCTTGAATATATATTCATTTTTCATCACAAAATATACACACAAGCCCACTATATCACCAGCGCTCATTTTTTTCATTAGTTTTAAAATTGAATATCTTTGCTTGTTGCATAAAACGTTTTATGTCCCATGGTCATGTAACTGCAATTCCCCCGCAGATCAGAATACCTCAGTTCCTGCGTCACTGGTGGAAGTGATTTATGTCCACCTGGACTTGTTTTTAGGGCAACAGAATACCAGTTCTAACAGCAGCTGTTTACACATACACTCTTGGAGCTTTCTCATGAATGACAACATTTGTGTGTCCTCATTCATGAGAAAGGTGTCGGGGGGCCAACAACAATACTTCACCAGGACAGGAAAAGTGCTACAGGAGGGAGCCAAGAACGCTACTTCACCAGGACAGGAAAAGAATAGTGTTAGAGCCAACAAAACTACTTTGCCAGGACAGGAAAAGAAATGTGTCAGAGCCAACAAAACTACTTTGCCAGGACAGGAACAGAACTGTGGAAGCCAACAACACTACTTTACTAGGACAAGAAAAGAACTGCGGGAGCCAACTATGCTACTTCACCAGGACAAAAAAAGAACTGCGGGAGCCAACTATGCTACTTCACCAGGACAGGAAAAGAACTGCAGGAGCCAACACTTCTGTGTTCTCATGCATGAGAAAGTTGTTGGAACCAACAACGATATTTCACCAAGACAGGAAAAGAACTGCAGGAGCCAAGAATGCTTCTTCACCAGAACAGGAAAAGAAATATGTCAGAGCCAAAAATGCTACTTCGCCAGGGCAGGAAAAGAACTGCGGGAGCCAACTATGCCACTTCACCAGGACAGGAAAAGAACTGCAGGAGCCAACACTTCTGTGTTCTCATGCATGAGAAAGTTGTTGGAACCAACAACGATATTTCACCAAGACAGGAAAAGAACTGCAGGAGCCAAGAATGCTTCTTCACCAGAACAGGAAAAGAAATATGTCAGAGCCAAAAATGCTACTTCGCCAGGGCAGGAAAACAAGGGAGCCAACAGTACAACTTCACCAGGACAGGAAAGAACTGTGAGAGGCAACAACACTACTTCACCAGGACAAGAAAAGGACTGCGGGAGTCAACAATGCTACTTCACCAGGACAAGAAAAGACTGCCGGAGCCAACAATGCTACTTCACCAGGACAAGAAAAGACTGCCGGAGCCAACAATGCTGCTTCACCAGGACAAGAAAAGAACTACAGGAGTCAACTATGCTACTTCACCAGGACAAGAAAAGACTGCCGGAGCCAACAATGCTACTGCACCAGGACAAGAAAAGAACTACAGGAGTCAACTATGCTACTTCACCAGGACAAGAAAAGAACCGTGGGAGCCAACAATGCTACTTCACCAGGACAAGAAAAGGGCTGCCGGAGCCAACAATGCTACTTCACCAGAACAAGAAAAGAACTACGGAAGCCAACTATGCTTCTTCACCAGGTTGAAAAGATCTGGAGGGGGGGGGGGGGGGGGTGACAACACTGCTTTACCAGGACAAGAAAAGAGCCAAAAAACTAGCAGGGAAAGGCATTCAAAAGTGGCACTCTAGCACGTTTGGTCCAAGAAAAAAAAAAAAATGAAAGGGGCTTTGCAGAATGGCCAGGTAACCAGATTCTTCCGAATAACGCATAAATAAATAAATAAATAGGAACACTGTGTAATATGGGGGGTGATTACTTTTAACAGTCAGAGGAACTGGAGAATTTTTGGGGGGAAATTTTCCTTTAAGAGAAGCAAAAAATCCACTTATTTAAACTTTCATTCAAATCACATTGCATAAGAGAGAAAGGTTCATGTTTCTGCAGTTGTATGGAAATGCTGTGATGTCTGAGAGTTGTAATTAAACACATATAGCCCCAGCCCATGAATAGAAATGTCTGTGAGCCATGTCTTTAGCAGATGACAGGTGTACACCACTAGCACAATGTACAATGTTTGCATAACTAATGTGTAAGAACATAGCAAAGACTTGTGTTAAGTAAATATGGTATTACATTACAGTATTTGAATCATGCATAGGAAGACGGCTAGATAAAGGGATGAATATTGTGTAAAATGGTATAAAGAGACTTAACCTCCCTGGCGGTATGATTGTTTCTGATTTTAGGTGCTGAAAGCGGTACCATTATTTTGCATGTAATTCTTAAGGACGAGCAGCCCAAACCAACTATTTATATATGAATTTGTTTTACTGTGCGTTCTTCTTTATAACATCTCGGGTATGATAAAGGTGGAAACACAAAATCATAAATTATAATATAATAAATAACTATAAAAAAGTTAAGTATATATACATATAAATATATATATATATATGTACATATATATATATATATATATATATATATATATATATATATATATATATATATACATATACATATACATATATGTGTGTGTGTGTGTGTGTGTGTGTATATATATATATATATAGTACAGTAAAACTGCAGGAAAGGGCACTGGGGGGCAAACTAATGTCAATGTATTTTATTTAGTAATGTAATCCAATAGGATTACAATATATCAGTGTGTTTGTGTGTTTTACTTTTCAAATTTGCCGCTGGTTCCACCCCCCTGCATCGTGACGCTCGCAGGAGACGGAAGCCGGGGCACAGAGCATCAGACGGAAGATCTGGCCGCCGTATGCTGCAGGAACACATCGCAGGATCCTGGGGACAGGGTAAGTACCCTCTTCCAGGATCCAGCAATGCTCCCTGGTGGTACCCCGAGTGTGGCTCGGGGTTACCGCTAATGACACTGAAATTCCACCCCGAGCCACACTCGGGAATACCGCCAAGGTGGTTAAAGTGGTTTTAAAGACTTAGGATTTTTTTTTTTACCCTAAACAGTATGTAAACCCAGCATTTCTTATTCCTGATATGTGCCTGCTGTACTGGCTTTTTACTTGAATGAAAAAGTACCCTGTCCTAAAAAACCTTTATAAGCCACAGGATCCCCCTGTCTTATACTTATGTGAGCCCAATCTTGATCTGGTGCTGTGCCCAAAAGCAACAGCTCTTTCCCTCCTTGTCGGAAGATTGATAGCAGTAGAAGCCACTGGCGAGGGACGAGGGAACAGGGGCAGGACCGAGCTGCACTGTGTGTGTCTAAAGACACAGGTAGCGGCTTCCTATGGGAATTCCTATAGTGTTATGTATGAGAAGCTTAAATAATATCAGTAGGTGCTATGGGGGCAACAACTGTAGATGAGAAAATTTACAGTAATACATACAGTATATGAAACAAAAAGCAATTTGCTTGTGTTTGATTTTTGGATGTGATGCATGGAAAAGAGATTATATTCCAGAAAGATATGAATTGGCACCACAATACTGCTTTGCTATAGTGAGCTATCATTGTAAAAACTTAAGTGACCCAAAAAAATCCAAAGTGCCATTATTATGTCACAACCAACATCTCCAAGTGCCTGCTCATCCCTTTAGTGTATTAATATAGCAGGCTGGATTTCTTGACTAGTGGAAACCGCCAAAAGTCACATTTTCGGAGCCATAAGTTCCCTTCATGAAAATTTGAATCAGATTCAAACTGGTTGGTATTGCAGAGCAGCAAATGGTGCAAATTGTGCTGAATGGTTTAGGAAGCTTCTGGCAGCCCTGCTTCACAAGTTGATAGGGCTGAAAAAAAAAAAAAAAAAAAAACTGCCTGGGACTAAAAATTCTAACAGAGAATAAAAGACTGGGTAGGATCTGCCCATCATGCTAAGGATGATTAGGTGCTAGCAGAAGTGGATATATGGCAGAACCCTTTGGAGAAAGGGTGGGCAAACTGCAACCTTCCAGCTGTTTTGGAACTGCATGTTCCATGAGGCATTGAAAGACCGACAGTTACAAGCCTAACTCTCAGAGAAAGAGCCATGATGGGACTTGTAGTTCCACAACATCTGCAGGGTCACAGTTTATCCACCCCTGCTTTAGAGCATCCTTTGGTCCCTTTCTGCTGAAAGCCTTTTGGGAATCTGTAACTGTGACAAGTGCTTGTGCTCTTACCATAACTGTCAAGTCATCAAATGGCTGATGCCATAACTAATCACATGTGCAGCACCATGGCAACTGCAGATCACACAGAAGCTGAACAAGATGAGAGCTTCCTTGGATGTAAAGGATAGGATGGTTTAGTTCCACTTTTACATGGATGCACTTGTCAGCTTTTATCCAATAAAAAACAATCTCCCGGCAATTTTTTTTTTCCATACGGTGAGGCTGTGCTTGCACTGCATGGGTTAACTGCTCATTTTGTCTAGGGGTAAACACAAAGCTTGTACCTACCTGATCCTTCGGAAACCAGTGTTCCCCCACGTCCTGTGGTAGACTGTTCCTGGTCTTTTCAGCCTGCTCTGGGTGTGATGACATCAGGAACATTCCACTATAAGACCACTGGAGCACGGGGATGCGGGACTTGTCTTGTGTTGGGAGACACAGAGGATTAGGTAATTATATCTCCGCTCTCCTCACCTGTAGACAAAATGAGCAGCCCCACTGCATGGGAGAAAAAAAAATTGCCCAGAGTTCAGTTTTAAGCCACTTCAATACCAGGCACTTTTATCCCCCTCCTGCACAGGCCAATTTTCATCTTTCAGCGATGTCGCACGTTGAATGACAATTGTGTGGTCATACAACACTGTACCCAATCTAAATGTTTATCATTCTGTTCACAGAAATAGAGCTTTCTTTTGGTGGTATTTATTCACCGCTGGCTTTTTTTTTTTTTTGCTAAATAAGCTAAAAAAGACTGACATTTTTTTTTCTTAGTTTCTGTTATACAATTTTGCAAATAAAAAATTGTTCTTCATAAATTCAGCCCAAAAATATTTCTGCTACATTTCTTTGGTGAAAATAACCTAAAATGCCAGGACAATAGAAATGCCCCCCAAATTACCCATTTTTGGGAAGTAGACAGTCCAAGGTATTTAGTAAGAGGCATGGCGGGTTGTAATTTTTTTTGTCATCATTTTTTTGGAAAGAAATAAATGAAAAAAATAAATACATTTTCTCGCTTTTTTTATTTTCTATTACAAACTGTCCCCAGTGCGGTACAGCGTCATCATGTAACTGGTGTTGCGGTAATCATTGACTGACGACATGAAAAAAAAAGTTATAATTTTTTTTTTTTTATTTATTTATTTGTATTACATTTTTTTTTTTTTTTCTTTACAAATTTTTTAACACACTGTGACCAGAGCTATATAATGTTACCATAGTAACACTGTACTATTCTAGGGAAGTGATCAGGATCTTTTTTTTTTACACATTATGTTTGCTTATAGCAGTGAATTACATTGCTATAGGCAAGCATTTTACTGAATGAAACTGAATCATTCAGCCTGTTTTGTTGTGATTAGCTGTGATTGGTAAAAAGGTGAAGGTAAAAACATGGTACAGATGGGCTGTGATTTGCCCTGTCTGTACCATGTGATCAAATTGACCAATCACAGTTAGCAACACAATTGTACACAATGGATGACATGAAAGGAAGCCATCCATAGTGTATAACTGTCATGTGACTTGCTGTGATTTGTCATTGCGGTCACATGGTACTGGCAGCGAGCTGGTACTCTGATCAGTCATCAGTTGTGTCCCACTTCCTGACAAGACGTCACATGACATCCAGTCCAGATAGGAAAACGTCTACCCGGTGTTCCGTGAAAAAACCATACCCGTGACAAAACCATACCCTCGTCACTTCCGGTGCACCTACGGAGGGTATGGATTTCTCACGGTACTTACACTTGCCGCCGTTACATTAAAACAGCTCCACTGCAACATCAATCATCTCCGCTCCTTCCGCTGTCACTTCCCTCATCTCGCCTAATAAATATAAAAGCAGATCACGGAGCCGAGATCGGCGTCATTTACATCTCATACACCCGCCGCCGCTTTTATATTTATTAGGCGAGATCAGGGAAGTGACAGCGATAGGAGAGCAGATGTTTGAAGTTGCAGCCGAACTGTTTTAATTATACCGCCACAAGTATAACATGTGACGAGGGTATGGTTCCTTCACGGGGTATGGTTTTTTAACGTTACACCGGCCGTCATTTGACTATAGGCTGGAGGGAAGTGGTTATGTAAAACCTTTATCACAAAAGGAAAAAACATTTGTACGTGATTAGGAAGTGTTAGATTCAATTTGTCAGCTACTTATGTAAAGTCCATCTCGGTCTAATTATTCTTCTAACACTCTCCGTGTAGTGAAACTCCTCTACAGATACAGTGATGGAATGAGCGTAGCCACCTTAAGACAGGACGTGTGTTACTGGCTGCTTTACCAGGTGAAAATAAAGGAGAAAAAGCCAAACAAAAACGAATGGAGCCACCATATCTAAGGACTGCTAAGCTACAGTATATTCATTTTTTGTCTTGGGGCTAATTTAGGCCTTAACCACTTTACCACCGGAGGATTTTGCTGTCTTACGTCCAGGCCACTTTTTGCGATTTGGCACTGTGCAACTTTAACTGACAATTGCGCGGTCGTGCGACGCCATACCCAAACGAAATTTACGTCCTTTTTTTTTTCCACAAACAGAGCTTTCTTTTGGTGGTATTTGATGACCTGTGCGATTTTTACTTTTTGCGCTATAAACAAAAAAATAGCGTACATTTTGAAAAAATAACAATATTTTTCACATTTTTTTGTATGAAATCCCCCCCCCCCCCCCAAAAAAAAATGTAAAAATCAAATTTTTTTAAAATTTTTGTCCAATTTGTTTTCTGCTACCTATGTTTGGTAAAAAAAAATCACAATAAGCGTATTTTGATTGGTTTGCGCAAAAGTTATTGCGTTTACTAACTAAGGGAAAGATTTCTGTCATTTTTGGTGTTTTTTTTTTTAACGAGTAATGGCGGCGATCTGCGATTTTTTTTGCGGGACTGCGACATTGCGGCGGACAGACCGGACCCTTGACTGACATTTTTGACACTTTTGGGGGTACCAGTGACATTACTACAGTAATCAGTGCTATAAATATGCACTGTTACTGTAAAAATGACACTGGCAGGGAAGGGGTTAATTTTATTGGAGAGGGAGGGGTTAATGTATGCCTGGTGCTTACTGACGTGTGTGGGGGGAGGTGACTGAGTGACACCGGGACAGATCGCATGTTCAGCTATGCTGAACCCTGCAATCTGACCCTGCCTATCACTTAGGAGTTCCGCCCACTTTGTTTACACAAGCGGGCCGATCTCCAAACTCGATTCCCCGCTGCTCCTCCCCTGGCCCGACTCCCACTGCGGGAGCGAGCCTCCGGCAGCGCGCGTGCGCCGCCCACAAGGGGAGGAGTCAAGCGACGTAGGTCTACGTCGCTGGACGGAATCAAACCACTTTGCCGCAGTAGAGCTCGAGTGAGCGGTCGGCAAGTGGTTAAAGAGGAATAAGGAATTAAACTTCCATATTTAGGTTTTACCTATAGCTAAGCCTCTATTAAGGCTTACCTATAGGTAGTGTAAATATCTCCTAAACATGCACCATTTACTAACCTAGTAGCCAGTTATGTAACTGACGCATGCACTCTGAAGGAACGGCCGCTCGTGCCAATTCTTCAGAGCAGTGTGCCATGATTGACGGCTCCCGCACGCATGCACGGGAGTGACATCATCACGGCTCCGGCCAATCCCACAGCCAGACCGCAAACCCTGAAGGAAGACCGGGTATAGATGGATGCTGCTTCCAACAAGGGCATCGAATCGCTGGAACGCTTTGTTTTCAGATAACTAGCGCATTATGCCTTTGCCTTGCAGGGCCAGTAAATTACATAATTACATACAGTATTTACTTGCCCCTTCCCCTGCTCTCTATCCTGAAACATCCCCCGCAGCAGTTGGGGTAGAGGAGAGGAGGGAAGCCAGCAGGATGTCAGGGCATGGGAGACAACAAGGGGGGGGAGCCCAGGCATTAGGGGCACTGTGCATAGTGATTGGAGTGTGCCCAGGCACACCCGGCACACCTAAAACAGTATCTCTCCTGCGCTCAAGTGGTGTGCGGGAAGGTGAGTGATCTAAATGGTCTTTATAGCACAAAAAATAGGCGGTCTTGCTGTCCCCTCAGGACAAAGGGTATCCAAAAACACTGAAAGACAACTTAAAGAGAAGGGCACACCGACTTTGTGCATTACCACTAAAAAGGTTTATTAACCACTTTACCACTGGAGGATTTTGCTGTCTTACGTCTGGGCCACTTTTTGCGATTCGGCGCTGTGCGACTTTAACTGACAATTGCGCGGTTGTGCGACGCCGTACCCAAACTAAATTTACGTCCTTTTTTTCCCACAAACAGAGCTTTCTTTTGGTGGTATTTGATCAAAAAAAGAGTGTTTATTTTGAAAAAATAACAATATTTTTAACATTTTTTTATATGATATTTGTTTTCTGCTACCTATGTTTGGTAAAAAAAAATCACAATAAGCGTATTTTGATTGGTTTGCGCAAAAGTTATTGTGTTTACTAACAAAGGGAAAGATTTCTGTCATTTTTGGTGTTTTTTTTTTTTAACGCGTAATGGCGGCGATCTGCGATTTTTTTTGCGGGACTGTGACATTGCGGCGGACAGATCGGACCCTTGACTGACATTTTTGACACTTTTGGGGGTACCAGTGACATTACTGCAGTAATCAGTGCTATATATATATGCAATGTTACTGTAAAAATGACACTGGCAGGGAAGGGGTTCATTTTATTGGAGAGGGAGGGGTTAATTTATGCCTGGTGCTTACTAACGTGTGGGGGGGGGGGTGACTGAGTGACATAAGGACAGATCGGATGTTCAGCTATGCTGAACACTGCAATCTGTCACTCCTTGTCACTGAGGAGGTCCGCCCGCTCTGTTTACACAAGCGGGCGGATCTCCAAACTAGATTCCCCGACGATTGGGGAAGAGCAGCGGTGATCGCCGCCGCTCCTCCCCTGGCCCGACTCCCGCTGTGACTGAAAACAGCGAGAGCGAGCCTCCGGCGGCGCACGCGCGCCCCGCCGAGAGAGGGGAATGTCTGGTGACGTAGACCTACGTCGCCAGACGATAACGAGTCACTGTGCCGCAGTAGCAGCACAGTGAGCAGTGGGGAAGTGGTTAAAATCCAAATAGGTAGCATACATTGTAATGACAAACGTAAGATGTATGCATGCATGTAGAAAATGGCAACCAATCGCCTCCAGAACACTTCTATACTGCTGGATGGCGTAATGGCGTCCACAATGACCTGGCTTACGCGTTTCGAGGGAGAACCCTCTTCCTCAGAGCCAAAATCGTCACTCACCTGGCACACCCCCTACACATGGCTATGGGTTGAAAATAAAGTAAAAAAAGGCAAAAAAATGTATAAAAACAATGGAGCCACCATTTCCAAGGACTGGTAAGCTACAGTATGTTCTTTTTTTGTCTTGGGGTTAATATAAACTTTAACTAATGTTACACCTAGCCATAGACATGGTTTTTAGTGCACTTGTGGCGATGTCCAGAAAGTGAACACTAATTAATACATTGTCATCAAGTGCTGGCACAGGCAGGAATAACAGTTAATCTTGTTCAGTATATTACAAGAACATATTTTACAGCTAGACAGCCGATCGCTTGTGTTCCAATTAAAACACTACATGATTCTGTAGCTTTTACAACGCATGATACCTTGGAAGCAAGAACATTCTTAAAATACAAAATGTTCTAATTCATTTCAGGTAGAGCATTCTGCTCAGCAAGCAGCAGTTGGAAACTCAACAAAACTTTTATAAACTATTCACGAGCTTAAAGTGTTACTAAACTCAGAGCCTGCATTCACTATATCTGGTCTCCCACAAAACACAGAACACGGAAATGTAAATATTGTAGTAAATATAAACTGCTAAATACCTTTTCTCATCAGCAGTATATAGCAGTCTTGTGACTTCTATCAGTTCCAAGTAAAGCTTGTAGGAGGAGTTTTCATTCCTCCCTGATCCTCTGTCTGGACATGTCTGGACAGTGCTGATTGGCCCTGTGCTGATCACATGCACTCTTCCAGGAAAAAAAAAAAATTCTCTAGCAATATACACCAAACTGAGCATGTGCAGCCTGTCCCCTAGCTCTGTCAATGTCAGGTTATTTTTTTGGAGACAGTGAAAGAAGAGGAGGATCAGAGACACATGATCAAACAACCTTTATACACAATGCAGAGGATTAACCCCTTAGGTTCCACAGAGAGTATAACAAGCATGCTTTACTTCAAATACAGACCTATTTCACTGTTGTGGTTTTAGTAACACTTTAAAGTACAACTAAAGGCTCCTGTATGAAAATCTAAATAAGTACCAAACCCAGTCACTATGTGATACACAAGCCTCATATAGGAGGCAAAAATCTTCTTTACCTTCTTGGCTGAGGCCATAGGTGGTCGCAGCCTATTGCACCCCAAAGCTCAAACACATATGCCTTTTTCTGCAGCCTCATCTGCACTGGACAGTGAATGGATGGAAAGTGTTCAGTGCCAAGCGGCTTCCTGTTCATTCACAAACTGAAGCATAGTGAACATAGTTTACTATGCTTCAGTTATGAATGAACACAGTGAGTGAGTGAGTGTGTTCACTGTGTTTATTTCAAAAAGGAAGGGGCCAGTAAATTACATATTTACTAGCCCCTTCCCCTGCTCTTCATATTGAAACATTCCCCGCAGCAGCGGTGAGGAGGGGAGGAAAGCCAATAGCACTGTGGGGTGAGGGGGGCCAACATGGAGAGGAAGCCCAGACACTAGGGGGACTCTACACTGTACGTAGTGATTAAGGTGTGCCCAGGCACACCTGGCACACCCCCTGCGCACACCTATAGCTGAGGCAAATCCTCCTTCATTTGTGTCTCCCATTCCCAGACACTGCAGCTCAAATTGGGAGGCTCTCAGCAACAAAGGCAGTGTTGTCAGTCCAAATATCAGTGGGCAGGACTAGGCGTCGCCAGGTGCTGACTGACAAGTTACAGTCTTGTGAATCAGCACTGACAAAGCTGATAGCCACGCCCCCTACAACGTTTTCATCCCACTTTAGTGCAAGCAGGAAGAGCTGGCCACTCTCATTTAGTAAAGCAGTAATCCAGCCAAAAATATCAAAATAACAAATATGACCTTGTAAAAAATAAAATAAAAGCCAGCTTTTGCTTCAATAATTACCTCCTATCCAGAGATCCCCCCGTAGTACTTTTTTCTGCATCAATCTGATGGCCAGCCTCATTCAACCCACTTCCTCTGAGCCCAGGTCATAATGGACCCATCCCCAGCCTGTGACTGGATAGTAAAAGAAGTGCAGCATAGCGATGAGCTCATCTCTCTGTCACTCTGCTTTTCCCCCCTATCAGCATGCTTTTTGGCAACATGTACTGCTTTATCCTCTGAAAAACCCCAGCCCTGCTAAACAGGCACTGCAACAGGCTGATACCAGGCCACAGTTAGGTATTTACACTACTGCATTTAAAATTTACATTCTAATATGTATTAAAGTGATACTAAAGGCACACTGTTTAATGTACATTATGCCTTCTCTTTCTGTATGTGGATCATGGCACTACAATTATTTTATCCTTTTATCCTAATCCTAACGGCACTGCGTTACTTTAACTGACAATTGCGCGGTTGTGCGACACTGTACCCAAATAAAATTTATTTCCCACAAATAGAGCTTTCTTTTGGTGCTCTTTGATCACCTCTGGAAAAAAAAAACAATATTTTTTACTTTCTGCTATAAAACATATCCAATAAAAAAAAAAAAAAGTTAAAAAATTAAATGTTTTCTTTAATTTAAGCCAATATGTATTCTGCCACATATGTTTGGTGAAAAAAATCCCAATAAGTGTATATTCATTGGTTTGCGCAAAAGTTATCGCGTCTACAAACTAGGGGATAGATTTATATAATTTTCATTTATTTATTTTTTTTCTACTAGTAATGGCAGAGATCAGCGATTTTAGGCGGGACTGCAACATTGCAGCAGACAGATCAGACCCCCTAAATGACACTTGATACTTTTGGGGGGGGCCTGTGACATTACTGTAATAATGACACTGACAGGAAGGGGGTTAACACCAGGGGCAATCAAGGGGTTAAGTGTGCTCCTAGGGAGTGTTTACTGTGTGGAGGATGTACTCAATAGATGAACACAGATATCTGTGTTCCTACATAAATAGTAGGAACACAGGATCCCTGTGTTCATCTGTGACAGAACGGCGGTCTGTCTTGTTTACATTGGCAGACCGCTGTTCTGTCTCCATGGGGTGCGTTTGTAGGTGGCTGGTGGCCAGTGGCTCCCCTTCTGGCCAATTGGCGTCTGTGCGTGCCTCCGGCAGCACGCACCCCCACTGTCTATTTCTTGAAGCGACGAACAAGTATGTAGTTTCGCGTAATAGAGCCGACCAGCCACAGTAAAACTACGGCAGCAGGTCGGCAAGTTATTAAATCAAATCTTTATTACTCTTGGAAATAACATGATGTGGGCGGATTACTTGAAGTCACAGGTTGTGTCACGCTCCTCCAGCCTGTGTCTTAGAATAAGAGGGAGGTGAAGCCTCCATTAATCTACATGTAATATCCCGCCACCATTGTGTTTAGCTGGTTAGTGGTCAGGGAGGAGGAGAGTGGGAAAGGGCTGTCATTTACCACTGTGTATGTGAGTCTCTATGGTCACATGGGCTGCTCAAATGTGATAGGGAGGAAATGCTCAGCATAGAAACTCACTGAAAACTGAGCATGTGCAGAGTTGCCACCATAGCTGCAAGATCCCTAGCTTAATTGGGGACATGGACAGAAGGGGGAGATAGAGAGCAGCAAGATCAACCAGGTTTTTGGCAGAATACAGAAAACAAATCTCATAGAGGGAGATTTACTAAACCTGGTGCACTCAGAATCTGGCGCAGCTGTGCATGGTAGCCAATCATTTTCTAACTTCAGCTTGTTGTTTACGATTTGGGAATACAACCTGGAAGCTGGAAGGTTTCCATGCAGAGCTGCACCAGATAATAACCCCCATAGTGACTGCGTGAGTATAAACAGCATGTAATACACTATTTATTGATTGTTTTTTTCTGATGCGGCTTCAGTGATACTTTAATAATTACAGAGCCACAATTATGTGTTTTTTACACATTTAAAGCCGGAATCCAAACACAGAGGTTTTCATTTAAATATATTCCTCAAAATCCACAATGAAATCCACTCTGAATGCACCAAATACCCTCATAAACTCAGATATTACCTTGTAAAAGTGCAACGTAGTGGTCACATCATCACTGTATCATACACAATCTGTGCAGAGAACAGTGTTGTGGGAGGGACTCAGCAGGCCCCACCCACTAAGGCTGCCTGCAGGAAATTACAGGAGGGGTGGAGACAAGACCAGTCATCCTGCACAAGTAAAGAGAGCAGCAGGGACCGGTCTCTATTGCAGGGAGCTCCTGCACAGAAACAAAGTTTTACACTGAATTACTGCACAGATCAGGAAGAAATACACAATTGCAAACCAAGATTCAAATAAGAATATTCATGACTCCTGTATTTAGATGATATTTACTTATCCCAGAGTTCAGCTTTAAGGATGGGTGCATTGCTCCCTACCAGTCATTTACAAAAACTCATCTGCCTGTTTTTGATTAGCCTAAAGCTGGCTGTAGATGGATCAAAGTTCAGCCAGTTCAGCAGGAACCGCCCAAATTTCGATCCATTTATAGCCATTTCTTTTTTTTTTTTTTTTTCATTTATAGCCATTTCTACTCAACAGAAGTCAATCTAATAATCAATTTTTTTTTTTCAATTGTTGGAAACTTTTCATCCAATCAGCGACTGAAGTGATGATCAATGTATTCTGAGAGTGGAGGAGTCCCCACTGTACAATAGCACTGCGGGGAGAATTCCTCCATCCACCTCGCTTGTGTGGATGGGGGAATCTATATTTTTTTCAGCCCCTTGGCTGATAGAAAAAAATGATCCATCTGCGGGCAGCCATACTTCAAGCGGAAGACCAGTGATTATACATTTTCCATACTTTTTTTAGGCAAGCTTAGCCCAATGTAAGTATGCATACATTACACCTGAGCGGCCTCTGTAAAAGCTGTAAATTACCGTAGTAGCCTGAGCTACTACCATGATGACTGTGATCTTCCAGGTGCTGTGCCAATAGCTGCCCTTCTGCATAGTAACCACTGGGGGGCGTCTGCTAGACTCGGCCAACATTCAAAAAAGGTATTGCACTTTTCTGAATGAATTCAAAGTGTTCTCTGGTTGGATGAGGTGGAGAGGATGGGTGGTGATGTCACAATCTCAACCTTATCCAATCAGAGAACACTTTGAATTCAGTGAAAAAAAATACAAGGTGTTCTCTGAATGGTGGTCGTGCCAAGCAGGTGACCACATGTGGATATTATACAGAAGGGGAGCCACTTACACAGCACCCAGAGAATCGCACTCATCACTGTAGTAGTTCAAGCTACTACAGTGACTTACAGCTTCCACAGAAGCCAATCAGGTGTCACATACGTATGTCACATACTGTATGTATACCTACATTAGACTAAACTGGCATATTTGTGTGCAAAAATGATCATCATTGGAGTTCAAGTGGCATTAAACCCAAAAGCAAACATTTAATATATTGCAGCTTATCAATTCTTAGATGTGATGGCTTTGTTTTCTTTTTTAGGCTTTATTTATTTATTTATTTATTTATTTTCATCTGGTGATCTGGCCAATAGGTGTGTTGTTTCATCTGAGCAAGCTGACTTGCTGATGTAGCACTGATACCGATGCTTACAGTCTTCAGCTTTTATTTTATTTATTTATGTAAAACCTTTATCCCAAAAGGAAAAAAAAACACTGTTGCTGTAACTACTTATACAGTTTTAGCTGGAGTTTGGCTTCAATTTGTTAGTGTATTTAAATCTGCTATTACGGGGCTGTCCAACCTGTGGCCCACAGGCCATATACGGCCCACTTAAGGACCAGGCCTATTTCTGACACTTGTTGTTTATAAATTAAAATCTGTATTTTTTGCTAGAAAATTATTTAGAACCCCCAAACATTATATATATTTTTTTTAGCGGAGACCCTAGAGAATAAAATGGAGATCATTGCAATACTTAATGTCACACCATATTTGCGCAGCGGTCTTACAAACGCTTTTTTTGGGGGGAAAAAATACACTTTTTTTAATAAAAAAAAAAAAACAGTAAAGTTAGCCCAATTTTTTTTTAGAATGTAAAAGATAATGTTGCGCCGAGTAAATAAGTACCCAACATGTCATGCTTCAAAATTGCTCACGCTCGTACTTAAAAATCTCCATAGGCGACATTTTAAAAATGTCTACAGGCTACCAGTTTAGAGTTATAGAGAAGGTCTAGGTCTAGAATTATTGCTCTCGCTTTAACGCGGCGATACCTCACATGTGTGGTTTGAACACCGTGTACATATATGGGCACGACTTGCGTATGCGTTCGCTTCTGCGCACAAGCTTTTTTTTTTTTTTTTTTTTGAGTCGGTTCACAATGGGGCGACACGACCCCTTACTACTTCGGGAGGCGACTTGTCAGTCCTGTGCACCACGACTTCGGAGCGACTTGCAGGGACTTCACATAATGGAAGTCTATGCAAGTCACTCCGAGGTCGCCCCAAAATAGTACAGGACCCTTTTTGTAAGTCGGAGTGACTTGTGTCGCTCCTATTAGAACGGGTCCTGTAGCGGTCAATGGACCGCGAGGGAGCACGACTTGTCAGGCTGACAAGTCGCCTGACAAGTCGCGCTAATGTGAACCGACTCTTACACTGTCCCTTAAAAAAAAATGTTTTTGATCACTTTTATTCCTATTACAAGGAATGTAAACATCCCTTGTAATAGAAATAAGCAGAACTGGTCCTCTTTAATGTGAGATCTGGGGTCAAAAAGACCTCAGATCTCACATCTACACTTAAAAGCAGAAAAAAAAAATGTCATTTTTTTTTTCCAGCATGAAAAAAATGGACCCTTAAAGGCCGTTGGGAGAAAGCGATGTATAACGTCGTTCCTGCTCTCCAAGGCCTCAGAGTGAAACGGGGGCCATCTTGCCCTCACTCGACTACCTGCCTAGGACCTGAAAGGATCGAAGCGTCTTCCTTGATATTGATGACTCCGGCAAGCAGGGAAATCGACCGGGAAGCAGCGGGAGGGGGGGGGGGGCATCTCTACCCCCACCCAAAAAAGTGATTCTGTGGGGCATTTGCCACTTGGACCATTTTTATGTGAAAGAGCACCACCCGCCCTGTAGGAAAATACTGGTGTTATGGCAGCTATCAGCTGCCATAACACCGGCATTCAAGGTCAAAGTAGAAACATAAAACTGCGGCGGGCGGTCCGGGAGTGGTTAAAAATGTTGATTTTTTTGGGGGTTTTTTTTTTCTAAAAATGTGTATAGGCTTAGTGAACACATGTGACTGAAAATAAATGTGACAGTGTCTCTTGTCTGGACTTTTATCAATTTTATCTTCCCAAAGAAAAATCTCCCACTCTTCACGCTTTACTCATGTCATCAGCTTTTTGGCAGCACCTATATTTGTGAGCAACTATTTTGAAGAATGAAGTCCACAAAGGAGGAGGAGCAGCCTGAGAATTCATTGAGAATCGCTACTCCATCCAACCAGATATTGATGCACTCGTTTTATGTTGCCCTCTTTTACTTTTACAATAAAAAATATTACAACAAAAATGATATTAGGCCATTAACTTGTGATCTGCCCGACTTTTTCTGCTCATCATCTATCCTTATTGTTAGTGTATTTTATGTGTGGCCCAAGACAATTCCTCTTCTTCCAATGTGGCCCAGGAAGGGACATCCACATGCTAGTCCATCTAAAGCCGGCCATAGACAGTTCCAATCTCGGTTGGTTCATCAGCGACTGACTAAGATTCTAACCATATATGGGCAGGCTGAATGTACCCAAGATGATCGATCAATTAACTTGGGTACAATAAACCTGTCAGATTTTACATGCGATAATTGCTAGCGGCTATTATAAGCACTAGCAGTAATCACTGTGCCCGAGATGGCTTCCCCCGATACCCCCACCAGGGGCACACAATGGCTTTGCGAGCAATGTTCATTCCTGCAACCATGGGTGGGAAAGAAAACCGCTCCATCTATGGCTGGCTTACATTCCCTTCCCCCCAGAATGGCAATGCCGCTGTCCAAAGGTGTCCCCTGTGCTCCTTCATCGTGTCTCTCTATTAACCACTTCTGGACCGGAAGATTTTCCTACTTAATGACCAGGCCATATTTTGCAATTTGGCACTGCGTTACTTTAATGGCCAATTGCGCAGTCATGCGATGCTGTACCCAAGTAAAATTGATGTCCTTTTTTTCCGACAAATAGAGCTTTCTTTTGGTGGTATTTGATCACCTCTGTGATTTTTATTTTTTGAGCTATAAACAAAAAAAGAGCAACAAGAATATTTTTCACATTCTGCTATATAACATTCCTAAAAAAAGAAAATTTTAAAAATCAAACTTTTTTAACACTTTAGGTCACTTTGTTTTCTGCTACATATTTTTGGTAAAAAAAAAAATCGCAATAAGCGTATTTTGATTATTTGTA
Organism: Pelophylax lessonae; assembly: GCF_965119305.1. Taxonomy (NCBI): domain Eukaryota; kingdom Metazoa; phylum Chordata; class Amphibia; order Anura; family Ranidae; genus Pelophylax; species Pelophylax lessonae. Next base: position 265,770,857 of record NC_138773.1, on the reverse strand, counting down.
ATTTTGATTAGTATTTTGCGCAAAAGTTATCGCGTCTACTAACTATGGCAAAGATTTATGTAATTTTTATTGTTTTTTTTTTTTACTAGTAATGGCGGAGATCTGCGTTTTTTGCAGGACTGCGACATTGTGGCGGACAGATCGGACCCCTAACTGACATTTCTGACACTTTTAGGGGGACCAGTGACATTACTACAGTAATCAGTGCTAAAAATATGCACTGTTACTGTAATAATGACACTGTCAGGGAAGGGGTTAATACAGTGGGTGATCAAAGGGTTAAATGTGTACCTAGGGGAATGTTTCTAACTGTATGGGGTAGGGGCTTGTGAAATGACCATAGAGACATGTGTTCCTATATAGAAGGATCACAGGCGCTCTGTGATCATTCCAGAGAGAAGAATGGTCAGCTGGGTTAACAAACGGCTGACTGTTCTTCTCTCTCAGCAGGAAGCGATCACGGGTGTTAGGCGGCAATAGGAGCCGCCTGCCCCGTGCATCGGAGTCCCCGCTGACTAGTGGCGGCGGGAGTGCGCCGGCAGCGGCGCTCGCTTGCTCCCTAGCTGCCGGCACGCGACTGACGTAGCCCTACATTGGTTCGCACAGGAGGGCCAGCCTGCCACAGTATATATGCGCTGGGCGGTCCGGAACTGGTTAAAGGAGGTGTGTTACTGGCCAGATCACCAGGTAAAGACAGAGGGAAAAAAGATTACAAAAAGCAAAATGAATGCAGCCGCCACATCTAATGATTGGTAAGTTGCAATATATTACATTACTAGTTTTGGGTTTAATAACTCTTTCAGATGTCAGTGCTGTGCCAGTTGTATCTTATTTTATCAATGGGTAGGGCTCCTAAGGAACGACACACATTGCTGTTTTCGCCCCCATTCACACTAGGGCGACTCACGAGGCGACTTGTGTCGCCCCAGGTCGCCCCAGGTCGCTTGACATGACCAAACCAATGTAAATGAATCAGTGCCGTCTTAATTGCCGCTATTAAGGTCGCTCCGACTTCAGAAAAGGGTCCTGTACTACTTTCAGGCGACCAGTGATCCGACCTGTCCCATATACTTCAATGGGAGTCGCCTCCTTATCTTAATTGAAGCGACCTGTAATCCGACTTGTCATCCGACTTTGCTAAAAAATGGCAGTGAACAAGAAAAGAGCATAATTTTCTTGCAGGCATTAGCGGTCATTTTTTTAGGCAGGCATGTCATTTTTTGGATTTCGTTTCTGGGGGGTCTAAAAAGTGTCCCTGTCAAGTTTCAGCTCTGTAGCATGTCCAGAACCCCTAAAAAAAAAACATTTTTCTTTTAATTTTTTGTAGTGTCTTTACCAGCTGTCTTTTATACTTGCAGGCATTCATCAGCGGTCATTTTTTTAGGCAGGCATGTCATTTTTTGGATTTCGTTTCTGGGGGGTCTACAAAGTGTCCCTGTCAAGTTTCAGCTCTGTAGCATGTCCAGAACCCCTAAAAAAAATCATTTTTCTTTTAATTTTTTGTAGTGTCTTACCAGCTGTCTTTTTTTCTTGCAGGCATTTAGCGGGCATTTTTTTAAGCAGGCATGTCATTTTTGGGATTTCGTTTCTGGGGGGTCTAAAAAGTGTCCCTGTCAAGTTTCAGCTCTGTAGCATGTCCAGAACCCCTAAAAAACAGCATTTTTACTATATTTTCAGGAATACGGCTTCTCTGCGGCTGGCTTTTTTTCTTGCAGGCATTTAGCGGGCATTTTTTTAGGCAGGCATGTCATTTTTTGGATTTCGTTTCTGGGGGGTCTACAAAGTGTCCCTGTCAAGTTTCAGCTCTGTAGCATGTCCAGAACCCTTAAAAAAAATCATTTTTCTTTTAATTTTTTGTAGTGTCTTACCAGCTGTCTTTTTTTCTTGCAGGCATTTAGCGGGCATTTTTTTAGGCAGGCATGTCATTTTTTTTATTTAGTGTCCGGGGGGTCTAAAAAGTGTACCTGTCAATTTTCAGCTCTGTAGCATGTCCAGAACCCCTAAAAAACAGCATTTTTACTATATTTTCAGGAATACGGCTTCTCTGCGGCTGGCTTTTTTTCTTGCAGACATTTAGCGGGCATTTTTTTAGGCAGGCATGTCATTTTCTGGATTTAGTGTCTGGGGGGTCAAAAAAGTGTCCCTGTCAAGTTTCAGCTATGTAGCATGTCCAGAACCCCTAAAAAAAAATCATTTTTCTTATAATTTTTTGTAGTGTCTTACCAGCTGTCTTTTTTTCTTGCAGGCATTTAGCGGGCATTTTTTTAGGCAGGCATGTCATTTTTTTTATTTAGTGTCTGGGGGGTCTAAAAAGTGTACCTGTCAATTTTCAGCTCTGTAGCATGTCCAGAACCCCTAAAAAACAGCATTTTTACTATATTTTCAGGAATACGGCTTCTCTGCGGCTGGCTTTTTTTCTTGCAGACATTTAGCGGGCATTTTTTTAGGCAGGCATGTCATTTTCTGGATTTAGTGTCTGGGGGGTCAAAAAAGTGTCCCTGTCAAGTTTCAGCTATGTAGCATGTCCAGAACCCCTAAAAAAAAATCATTTTTCTTATAATTTTTTGTAGTGTCTTACCAGCTGTCTTTTTTTCTTGCAGGCATTTAGCGGGCATTTTTTTAGGCAGGCATGTCATTTTTTTTATTTAGTGTCTGGGGGGTCTAAAAAGTGTACCTGTCAATTTTCAGCTCTGTAGCATGTCCAGAACCCCTAAAAAACAGCATTTTTACTATATTTTCAGGAATACGGCTTCTCTGCGGCTGGCTTTTTTTCTTGCAGACATTTTACGGGCATTTTTTGGGTGTCTTTGGAGGCATGTGCTTCTTAAAAATTATAGGAAAAAAGCTCTTTTTTTTTTTTTATGTTTCTGGACAGACAAACAAAGCTATGTGAGACACACAACACTGCACACATGGGAAAAAGGAAATATGTAAAAAAAAAAACACAGGAAAAGGAAATTAGGTCACAAGACATCAGATTGTGATTGGCCAAATAAAAAGTTGCCTCGCGATTAGGTCGCGTCAAAGTCGCGCTAAGTCGCGCCAAAGTCGCGTCAAAGTCGCGCCAAAGTCGCGTCAAAATCGCGTCAAAGTCGCGCTGGAAGCGACGCTACTTTAGTGGTAGCGGCAGTGTGAACCAGCACTTCAGCGTAAATCTATTATGTTTAGATAAACTTGTGTGTACTTACAAACTTTAAACAGAAAGCATTTACTGCACTGGAGATAATTAGTATGAGTTAGATAAACAGGCTTAGAAATGATTTTCCAAACTCAGTTTATAATCACAATGAACACACAGTTTGTCACAGTGGGAACACTAGAACTATTACAACACGTCCAAATCAACATCATTATGCTGCAGAAAAAATGCAATTACAAAGCTGTCTGTTCGGAGGATTAAAATACAACGCGACATGCCGCTAGCTAAAAAATGCTGCAGACTTGTCATGGTGTATCAGAAATCATCAAATTCACCAATTCATTACCGAAAAAAACATTTATTTTTTGTTTTATTCAAAAGGACTGTGCCGAGCAGTATTCCCATCCAAGCCATACCCAAGACCAGGGATCTCCAATCCATTCCGCGTGAGGACCACAATATATATTTTACAAATATTCACAGGCTGAAAAAATACATTTTATTAATGAATGATTCAAATGTAAACCTTAGACATAGTTACATAGTTACATATGTATGGTAGGTAGGTATGGTAGGTAGGTATGGTTGAATAAAGACAATAGTACATGCAGTTCAAAATGTGTAGGTGTACGTGTGTCAGTGTTAGCAGAGGTGTAACTACAGGGGTTGCAGGGGTTGCAATTGCAACCGGGCCCCAAGCTCCAAGGGGCCTGTGCAGCTCCCCTGTACACCTGGATAGGAGGGGCGGCGGGGGCAGCATGTAGAGCAATCACTGTCCTCCTTTTTCCCCCTGTGGCTGCAAGAGGAAAATGGAGGAGACTGTTTCCTCTGTATGCTGCCCCCGCCACTCCTCCTATGCAGTTCACTTGTGTTCTTCTGTCTCTGGGCCCCTGTGTACTCCCCTGGTCCCCCCCTACTGTGCTCCCTTCCCTCTCCTGCTGGCTGCTGCAGGGGATGTGTCACAATAGAGAACCAGGAAGGGGTCGGTAAATATGTAATTTACCAGCTTCTTCCTTTTCTGAATGGTCAGAGTGATAGTCGGTGACATTGTAAAAATATTTTAAAAAATTAGAATAAATAATACAATTAAAATAAAAAAAAAATAAAAACTAATGACACCAGTGGATGAACTTCCAGGATCGCAAAGCTCACACTTGCGACCGGGCCCTGGCATTCCACCATCGCTGGGAGGCCCTAAGATGGCAGGAAGGGGGCCCACTGCAGAACTTGTGTTAGGGTCCCGCTGCGGGACAGTAATAAAGGGCCCCACAATGAGAGTAAAGGGCCCCAGAATCAGTGGGAAGAGCCCCAGGCTTTAAGGGAAGGGGGCCAGGGGTCGGGAGGGCCCTTCATGGTTTCTTGCACGGGGGCCCTAAAGGTGCTATTTACGCCTCTCGGTGTCAATATTCATTTCCCATATCCCTGTATGTTAAGTTTTTTAAGATGCACATCCAAAAGTATTTTTATAAAAAATATCAATACTCCCCACTGACACCACCAAATGAGGAAGAGAGTTCCACATCTTTCTTGCCCTGACAGCGGAAAATAAAACCCTGCGCAGCTTAAAATATGAACATTGCATATCGTTCTATAATGTGTACTTGTGTCAGTTAAGAGCACTAAGCGGCATTTCTCTTTGCTGCTTTACTCCTCTGCTATCAACATGAATCACTTCTGACAAATTTTCCTGACACCAATGGCGCTTTTCCACTGCATGGAACGGATCGGTTTGGCGCTTTTCCACTGCATGGTACCGCATGGTACGTGTTAGAATGGTTCAGTACAGTTTGTTACAGCAGCGCTTTTCCACTACATGGTACGGCGTCGGTACGGCTCGCCTAAACAGTACCTCGGTTGGGGTTCCAAGTAGGCTGTACCGATACCATATCCCACAATCCTTTGCATGCAGCATTGATTGTTTGTCACTACTAGCCACTGATTGGTCAGAGAATCGTTGTAATCCCACCCAATTAGTACTTAGTGGAAAACAAACCAAGCCAAGTAGAGCCTATACAGTGCTGAAAGGTGCCGACTGGTACTACATTTATTCACATACTGACTGCTATACCCATTCCCTTGAAAATTTGTGTCTGCCTTCTGGGACTAGTAGATTCACTGGCTTTCGCCAGGACTACCCGCACATTACTAGGATTATTATTGTTCTATGCTAGGAAGGCCATTGTGCTCCGGCAGAAATCTGAGAGAGCTCCTACCTTGTCTCTTTAGAAGCAGTTAGTGAATTCTGTCATACCTGAGAAGGTAGGAAGTCATGTGGGCATGACGAAACGCGTAGGGCATGAGCGGAGGTTACTGTAAGAATTGTAGACACTGAAATGAGCACGGCACTTGGGAACAGTTACTGGATGTTTTTAACTAAAATGTGAGTTTTTGCTGTTTTATTTCAATAAACATTTTAATATAGTACACCATGAGAGTATCCTATATATATATCCCCACTCTGCATCCTATGGCGAGAGTACCTTGAGAAGCCCCTGGGAACACCCATTATCTACAGAGCTAACTAAGCCTTGGGGAGAAGCACAGAGGACATCTACTGGCAAGCATGACACAAAAAAATGACAATGGGGATGTAATACTATATGCTTAATTCAAGTAATATTCAGGTGAGAGGCTAGAGAGCACATTGGTGTCCCCTGGATGAAGAGAAGCACCATACACAAATATTTCTACTGATGAAGGGATACACCTGGATATATACTAAGAACTTTTTGCATATGTCATTTTCAGTTCATATTTCAATTTATTGTCTGTGATTATTCTACGGTATATATATTAGAATTTACACTTGTGTTATTGTACAATTGCACGGTGCACTTTTTTGAGGATTATATGTGGGGTTTTTTGCACTTTACATCAGCAAGATGTTTCATTACATGTAGAAATGTCATTACCGTATATACTCGAGTATAAGCCGAGTTTTTCAGCACGTTTTTTCATGCTGAAAGTGCCCCCCTCGGCTTATACTCGAGTCACTGGCTTCACTGTGTTTTTAAAAATGGTGCCGCTCGGCGCCGACGTGTCACTGCGCATGTGCGGCATGCCCGGGAATAGCTGAACGTGTTCGGGTTTTCCCGAGCATCGGCGGCGCATTTGCAGTGACACAGTATTGGCGCCGGGTGGCGCGATTTTTAAATCCAAACGGCTCACCGACAGGTAAGTGAGACTCCTCCGCAGCCCCTGCATTTCCTCATGCAGTGCTGCGGGCATGGTACAGGACATTCTCCTGTACTATGCCCGCAGCACTGCATCTCCTGTGCCATGCCTTTACTTACTGTGCCATGCCTAAACCTACTGTGCCATGCCTAAACCTACTGTGCCATGCCTGTACATACTGTTCAATGCCTGTACTTACTGTGCCATGCCTATCCCATCACCTGTGCTATGCCTATACCATCTCCTGTACCATGACCTGTGACATGCCTATACCATCACCTGTGCCCTGACCTGTGCCATGCCCTTACCATGACCTGTGCAATGCCTATATTATGACCTGCGCCATCTCCTGTACCATGCCCGCAGCCCCTGTTTTGTGTCTCGTGGTGGTCCAGTTGGGTCCAGTAGCTGCTTCATTTCCCACCCTAGGCTTATAATATTTGAGAGAAATAGGCCTTTTGTGTACATAGAAAAAGTCGTAGTCTTTGAGTTCAACTCATAAAAAATGGGGGCAAAAACAAAAGTGTTGCATTTATAATTTTGTTCAGTGTAGTAGTAGTGGTAGCGCAGCGCTATTCACCCATTATTGCATCCTAAGGGTTTGGTAAGGCCCCTTTAAAGCGGAGTTCCAACCTAACCGCAAACTCACCAGTCCTAACCCCCTGACATGCCAAATGTGGCATGTCAGGGGGTTAGGACTATTTAAAGCGGAAGTTCCACTTTTGGGTGGCACTCCGCTTTAACCACAGAGATCACATGTAATTCAGAGCGCACTGCTCCTAAAATCACATGTGATGTCTGTGCGGTGCAAATTCAGCCATACAGTTTGTATGGCTGAATTTGCACAGCAATCGCACTGAAACACGCACAGGACCCTTTTTTTGGTCCGCAGCAGAATCGGAGGCTCACATTAGTGGCATCCGATTCTGTGCGAACTTTCAGATCGCACTGCGATATGCGATCCAATCTGGGGGTGTTGTTAACTTTGAATTGACACCCTCAGCGTATCGCATATGGCAGTGTGAACTGCCTGTTGTGCGGATGCGATGCGGGAACACACTGTATATTTGCAGCGTTCCCGCATCACTTCAGTGTGAACCGGCACTAAGGGAAACCGGCAATGAAGTATTTCGGCTTCACAACCGGCCCCCTACTGCGCATGCGCGAAACGCGCTACGCATTCTCATTGGCTTGGCGGTGGGGGAAGGAGAAAGGGGACGGAACTTCCGAGGGACGGTCTCCCAGAAATGGGGAAGGGTACCTGTCAAAAACAGGTAGCTGCCCCCTCCCCCCTAAAAGTGGCCAAATGTGGCACCGGAGGGGGGGGGGGAGCAGATGAGTGAAAGTTCCAATTTTGGGTGGAACTCAGCTTTAAAGAGGAAGTAAAGCTTTTAGCTTTTGTGTTGGATTCAACTTCTGTAACCTACTGAAGATTTAAGCTGCCTGTGGATGGTTCCAAGTCAGCAGGTGACTATACTATATGGACAGACTGGGTCTAAGGAGGTGTGTAAATGAATAAAGTGGCATTTAAAATGTAATAGTCCTTGTTTAGGAACTTCCTCTTATAGGATGCTAACGCACTGTTCTTGTCTCCCAAATGTGCTCCTGTGTAGTCACCTGATCACGCAGGCTTCCAATTGAGACTCCAAGTGCCCATTTCAACAGCCATTACACAGGTATGGGCTACTGTTATCACCATCAGAACCCCCACTCTCCGAGAAATGCCATGCAGCCATCACTGGTGAAGATGTGTCAGTAATTAGCTGCAAAGAGGCTGCAGGAGATCAGCAGCACTGAGATGCAACAAAGGATGAAAAAATATTTATTTTTAAATGGCAGTCAAATTTAATAAACAGCAGTGTAGCAAACAGAATATAATTCGTTTACATCTACTGTACTTTAATGATTCCTGTATACTGCAAAATCAACACGCTGCCTAATTAACACACCTAGGACATCTGCTATGTGAGCCGCTAACATGAGCCTAGTGGCTGGACAAAATCTGACTGCGGTACATTTCCATCCAACAGCATTGTGATTAATTCAGCATATACTTTAAAGACTCTGCAAATGTTTTTCTGTCTCCATTGCAGGGGTCTGATAAGCAAAGAGATGACAGAGATACATTATTGACCATTCCAGCAGAAGCGACTCGTTACCTTACATGAACCCACAATGCCTACATAAAGTAACACCTTCCCTCTGTCAGGTTCTTTACAGCTGCGGAGTGTATGATTTTTGTTACAGTTTCATTCAACATAAAGCCACAAATGTATTTAAGAAGCCTTAAAGCCTTTTTACACTTGCGCGACTTGTCATGCAATTTGGGACTGCAAAAATCGCATAACAAGTCGTTCTCCATTATTTCCAATGAGTACAGTTCATATCTGTGCGACTTGAAGTTGCACCAAATTCAAATTAGTCCCTGCACTATTTTGGCACGATTTTGATGCGTTTTGAGGTCCAAAGACATTTAAGCCAAGCCAAACTCACATCAAAATTGCATCAAAATCGCGGCGACAAAGTCACGGCAAAATCGCTGTAAAATCACGAAAAGGGGCCTAACAAATGACCGGCACTTTGCGTGTGCCGGAAGGTGGGTTTCACAGTTTGCAGTAGCTGTGGTTACCTCTGTACACATCAACAGACAGATCTATCAGAAAACACACAAGTGTGGGCAGGGACAATTGCACAGTTAGTCTAAGATTAAAGTGTCACTAAAGCCACATCATAAAAACTATCAATAAATGTCGTATTACATGCTGTTTGTACTCAGCCACATTGAGATTCATTTTCTGTATTTTGCAAAAAAAAACCTGGTTGATCCTGCTGCTCTCTACATCCCCCTTCTGTTCCTGTCCCCAATTCAGCTGCGGATTTTGCAGCTGTGGTGGCAACTCTGCACATGCTCAGTTTTCAGTGAGTTTCTATGCTGAACATTTCCTCCCTATCACATCTGAGCAGCCCATGTGACTATAGAGTCACACATGTGGGCGTATATACAGTAGTAAATGACAGCCCGCTCCCTCCCTCCTCCTTCATGCCCACAATATGGGCGGGATATGTAGATTGATGGAGGCTTTACCTCCTTTTTATTCTAAGAGACAGGCTGGAGGGGCATGACAGCGTGTGACTGGCAGAAACCTGCCCACACCATGCTATTTCCACAAAATAAAAAAGATTTGATTTCAAATATATTTGTATGCCAATTTAAAGCAATTTATTGATATTAATAATTTATTTTACTCCGTATTCCAAAGGCTTTTTTTTTTTTTTTTGAACATGTGACCAGCAGCAGCAGAGGACTAGAAACTCCTCCTGCTTATGTTTCCTTGCAGACAGGCTAGCAAAGATCTGGGCCATGTGATTGCTGTATATCGATTAGGAAAACAGGACTTCGATTTTTTATTTTTTTTATTATAAATATATACAGTGCCATCATCTGTATGCAGAAATATAAGGGACAATGTAAATTCAACAGTGTATGTTTAGTGTGTTTAGTATCAAGTACAGACTTGTTTAATTGAACTGCAAAGATGGTTAGTTCCAGAAATATGAAATAAGCCTTGCTATGCTGTACCTGCATATACCAAAAATACTCCATATGGTCGAAGGGTTGTGACTCTACTCCGAATTAGTGAGTTCAAGTGCACAAAGCCAGGTCCATAAAGACCAGAGTTGTATAAAGTACTCGAAACCCATACTTGAGTAAAAGTACAAGTGCTCGATCAAAAAGTGACTTGAGTAGAAGTGGAAGTGCTCGATCAAAAAGTGACTTGAGTAGAAGTACTAAAGTATTCAACATTTTTTGTACTTAAGTATTGCAAGTAGTTTTTTAAAAAAATTTTGCTACTCAAGTACTAAAAGTAAAAGTACCAGTAGTTTTTTTTAAAAAAATTCTACTCAAGTACTGAAAGTAAAAGTACAAGTACTGTGTTATGTAGTTATTAAAGAAAGAAGTCAAAAGTTTATTAAAGTTAAAGTTATTAAAGAAAGAAGTCAAAAGTCAAAAGTACACATGACATTATACACATTTTTTTGAGCTTCATGAAACCTGCCATCTACTGTTCTGGCAGTGGTAATGTTTATAATTGTAACGAGTAACTATGCAGCACAAAAAAAAAATATCGGAGTAGAAGTATTGAAATCATCGAAAAAATGTAGTGAAGTAAAAGTGGAAGTAGGAGAAAAAAATACTACTCTAGGAAAGTACAGATACCGCCTTTCGGTACTTAAGTACAGTAGTGAAGTAGTTCTACTTAGTTACTATACATCTCTGATAAAGACAGTTTGATGAGCTTGGCGTGTACCCTGACCTCAATACTACAAACTCCTTCGCTGTAAAATGGAACTCTGATTGTAAGCCACATCTCTCCATCCAACATCAGTATCCAATCCCACAATTGTTCTTTTGACTTAATAGGTACAAAGTCTCATAGACACACTTCAAAATCTTTTGGAAAGCCTTCCCAGAAGAGAGGAGGCTCTTACAGCTGTAAACTCAAACTTAATTTCCATGGTTTTAGAACTGGAGTTTTTTTTTACCACATTTTGGCCAAATAATGTACCTTGTTTTTAAATTAACCAGCACTCACCTCTGAAATTTCCAAATCAAAAGTTCAGTTGTAGTCTGGATATCCAAATCAGCTTCCAAAAAGTGTGTATTACAGAGCAGAAAATTACCTTTTCTAACATGTAGAACATTTTATAAAGCTCCTGGAAGTCCTGGCTGATGAGATGAGGGGCCAAAAAATGGCCGACACTGTAGTCTAGGGAAATCAGAAAAAGCAGCAGCAGCTCATAGCGACCCTGGAAGCCCTTAAAGCCGTTCTTCAGCCTTTTTTACAAATACTGTAGCTGCTGGCTTTTAATAAAAGGGCACTCACCTGTCTAATGCCCCGTACACACGTACTGATTGTCGGCCGTAAATATTCGGCCGACGACCGATCGGCCGATTGTATGCTTGTTAGTATGATGCTTCCGACAGCCGACAGCGCATTTTCGGCCGAACAGAATCTGTCGTGCAAGCATTAAAATTTTTGTTGGCCAACACCAGAACGGCCGATTGCTCGTCAGTCAGTACAGATTTCGGCCGACAGACAGCAGATTTGCAAGACTGGGCATGCTCAGAAAAGAAAAAAGACACCGAAAGTTAACCATCACATGACATCACTTCTGCAGTCGGCTGTTGTTGGCTGACAAAATTTGTGTGCAGTCTTTTGCAGTTTTCAACAGACACGATAGCCCTGGACAAAAGACGGCCGATCGTTCGGCTGACGATCGGTACGTGTGTACGGGGCTTAAGGGTCCAGTGTTCACCCGAACAAGTTCTTTGTTTTTCTTTGGGTCTTTGGTGCAGGCATGTTTACTGTGGGCAGCCAGCTGCGATTCCTTGTGGCTTCACAGCTGGCTTCCCACTGTGCATGTGCGAGCCACGCTGCACTTTTTTGAATGGTTCTGCGGCCTTCTGGGACCTATGACGTGTCCCAGAAGGTTGCGGGCAGGGGGAGAACATTAGTGGATCCCTGCAGTGATCCAACCAGAGGTTGGAGCAGGTACCTCTCTAAACCAGGTACATCACCCCCCCCGCACATAAAGCGGAACATTCCCTTCAGTATAAAATACTGCTTTAAGTTGAAAATGTAAAAAAATTTAATTTAAAAAAAAAATTTAAAAAATGTAATTAATTTAAAAAAATGAAATGTTTTTAAATTAATTGGGAGGGTGTCAGCTTTAGCTGCCTAGCCATCTTTGGGAGTCATATAGCTTCCAAAAGCCTTTTGGGAAACCATATTACTAAAACTAACTTTGAAATTCAGATTCAGCTTAGTACATCCAAATTCATGAAATCTGATCTTGATCTAAAGTTGTCTGAATTTCAGGTTCAACTCTGTTAATAGTCCAGTTTAGTCTCCATAAATGCAAATCCAATTAAGCTGAGCTGTTTCTACCTTCTGTTTTATTACTAGCAGCACCCATCGCACAGAACTCTCACTGAACTGGGTTGTTTCTTTCTCCATGGAAGAAGATGAAAAGAAGAGATAAAAGTAAATCTAAAGGCCCGTACACACGTACCGATCGTCGGCATACAAACGTCGGTGGACGAAGGACCTGCCGATTGTACGCGTGTTAGTATGGTGCCTCCGACAGATGTCTGCGCACAATCCGCGGACAAAAGTCTTTCTTGCAAACATGAAAATTTTTGTATGCCGACACCAGAACGGACGATTGTTCGCCTGTCAGTACACAATTCGGCCGACAGACCGCAGATTTGCAAGACTGGGCATGCTCAGAAAATAGAAAACACAGGGAAAGTTAACCATTACATGACATCACTTCTGCAGTCGGCGGACAAAATTCTTGTGCTGTCCTTGTGCTGTCTTTGCACTTTTCAGCAGACACCGACATCCCGGGGAGAAAAGAGGAACATTTGTATGCCGACCATCGGTACGTGTGTACGGGGCTTTAGGGCAGAATGTCCTACATGATAATGAGCTCATGTGTAGTCGGTGAATGTTCACTACCTTGTGAGTCACTGACCTTGAGCAAGACTTTATCGGCTGCCAGTATGTTCCAGGTCTACAACTTATTTGGTAATAAAAACAGGCTCAGCCTGGAGTTTGCACTTTTAAAAAACATGAGGATGTAGCCTAATCCTGCTCAATTATAGCCCAAGAAACATTATGCACCATTTATGGCATACAGTAATCCCCCGCTCCATCGCGGTTCAGTTTTTGCGGTCCCGGTAATTCACGTTTTTTTTTGTAATGTTATTTTACTATATAAATCATTAAAAATGAAATATTTTTGTGTTTTCCATAGCTCTTGCTCTGTCTCTTAGTATCTTTTATGTGTTTAAATGAGTTTCTATTGTATTAAAAGTGTGTTTAAAGACCTTAAAATGCTTCTACACGTACAGTGACAGTAAAATAAACATGCCTACAATGCATTTTAATAGGGTTTTTCTATTTCGCGGAATTTCACTTTTCGCGGCTGGGTCCGGAACGTAACCCCCGCAATGGAGGGGGGTTTACTGTATACCAATTTAGTCAGCAATAGAAGAGATAGGTGTAACACCTATCTCTTCTAACTAATTGCTGACTAAACCAAGACAACAATTTGATTTCTAGGTCCAACAAAAGACTGACTCTCCGGGACTGGTGACTGGTGATGAGGAAGGTAGCTGTTAAAGTAAATCTGTGCTGGCCTGGTAAAAAAGTGACTTTTCATCGGGGGCCCTCTCTGGCTAAAGTGGGGTACACACTAGTAGAAAATCTGCTGAAAATTCCCGCCCGATGTGAAATCATCAGATTTTTGGCTAGTGTGTACACAACTTTCAGCAGCCGATCCCGACATTTTCAACGAAACAAAACGGAGGGACAAACACCAAAATTTTTATCGTCCATCCCCAGACAACCAATTTTCGTTTAATGTGTATGCAGTACGTCCGTGAAAAATCGGATACGAAAGGCCGTGCATGATCTGAAGTTGCTGACGACCCGGAAGTCTAGGAACAAATGTCCCCAAAAAAAAAAAAATCGGACGAGAAATTTCGTGAACATTTATGCACTCTCTACTAAAAACGGTTGTGAACGCGAGCATGAGAGAGAAAAATCGGAGGATATTTCGTCCAATTTTCGTCAAGTGTGTACGGCCCTTAAGTCTCCAATCCTCTCCTCTGTCCTAGTGTCTCCTTTCTCCTCCACTCTGCAGTCACAGTCCACTCCACACCACACACCTGATGACATGACAGTCTCTCTCTCCTGTCTCCTCCAGTTTCCCACCTCTCTGGCTCTCATGAGAGTCCACTGTCCCCCTGCACTAGCACTAGTCCACCCATGTCTGACTCGGTCTGACCTCCACCACCATGACAGTCTCTCGAGTCCAGTCAGTCAGTGACAGTCTCTCTCTCTCTCTGTCGCTCAGACTCAGTCCGGACTCGGAGTCCAGCTCCGTCCAGCCACAGCCACCGACTGACCTGATGATGAAGATGGTGGTGGACCTGGCCCCCTGAGACCCCTCCTGCCGTTCTGTCCCCTGTGCCCGGCGAACCGAAATCCTCCAGACAACGTCTCCTCTCCTCCCGGTCCGTCCAGCATCCACCCACTCAGCTCCTGGCTATTTATAGGCTGGGGCCCGGGGCAGTGTGGTGGCACTGACGGGAAAATTTGAGGCGGGCGCAGGTGGAATTTGTTGTCTGAGACTGTCCGACAGACTCCGAGGCGTGACGCGCATGCGCCGTTCTGATCGTGCCGTCACAGCCATTTTTTTTATGGCACTTTTCTCCTGCTATGGCCATTTGTGGGCAGGAGAAAAGTGCCCTGTTTTTACGGGCTGCCTGTAAATCTATGGGCTTTTGGCAACACTGATTATAGGCAAGAAACATAAGTGAGCTTTCACATAAAAAGATGTAACAACTTTATTGATACAAATGCATAAAAAATGAATAAAATCAAGGAAAGGCTGTGGCTACTTAGCACATGTGTACATTTGCACAGTTATGAATAATCAAGAGACATTGACCACAATAGAAAAGATGCCTAGGTACACAACGCGTTTTGAGATAGGGCTAAATGGTTCTTCTTCAGGGATGCCTATATATTAGGTTCAAGGATATTCTAGCTGTGCACAGCCACTGAGCAGATATAGGTGCATGGAGTTGATAATACATAGTAGATATATGCTGTCATCATCTTATAGAACCCACAACTGGATCGTTCATAGCAGACACACAGTTTTGGCTACTGGGGCCACCAAATGACAAAGAGGGTTGAATGTGTCCAAAACATAGATACCCTGTCATCAAAGATACAAATGCCGGATACAAGGTGCAACTGATGAGTGAGAGTGTGATGTTGGAATTATATCAATTGTATCAATGTCCAAGGCCATTTATTCCACATCTGGTCCGATATGGCAGCAGGTATCACTTGTACAGCAGCCATGCCCCATTCTATGCAAGTTGTAGAAGAAGAAAAAATAGTAAGACAGCACTGGTAAGCTAAGCATATGGGGGGCATTACCAGAGACACTGGGGGAGATTTAATAAAACTGGTGCACTCAGGATCTGGTTCAGCTGTACATGGAAGCCAATCTAACTTCAGCTTATTTAATTAAGCTTTGGCAAAAAAAAAAACCATGAAGCTGATTGGTTTCTATGCAGGGTTGCACTAGACTTTGCACTGTCCAGTTTTAGTAAATAACCCCCACTGTCACATTGATCTGCATGGGCAATGTGATGCCACCATAAGATATGCTATACTTTCCACGAAAGATAAAACTCTAATGCCAATAATTTATTGCAAGGGCATGTTATTCTTATAAAATACCAAAACTGGCACATGCACTGACTGGACCACATTAATATAGATGGGTTAAAGGACAGACTCCATGACAGACATACCCGCCTGGAGCTGTATATCCTCTTGGCAAGTCATGGTCACCAGAAGTCTGCAGGTTGTCCAATAAGGACAAATACAATGGTCTCCAGTTCTAATTCATTTTCATTTATGTCATAGAAAATAATCCCAATATTTAGTGTTTATTACATTTGAAAAGGGCAGTAAGGCTTCATTAACAGTAAATCAATACTTGGATCCTGTACAAATTTAGAAAGAAAATATAAATGAGGAAATTCAGCAATGAGATCAAGCTACAGCTGCAGGCGGAGATAAGTAAATGACTTAATATGAGATAAAACTGTTCTTTAATGCTGAGATGTATTGCTGGTATAACCTGTTGTGGCCATTTTGCAGAGCTGTAATTTCTGCTGTCATTTGGAAGGTGTTAAAATTTGCACATGCTTTCATTATTTATTAAAGGAGAACTCCAGGAAAAAAAGGTAATATTTGTGGATCTGTCCACATCTGTCACAATAGAAATACAGATGCTGCCATTGCTAAGCTGTTTTTAAGGGTGCAAGCTCTAGGTCTGCCTTTCTCATTCAGGCTTTACTACTAAACAAGCCTGTATTAAGTATGCTTATTTCAGATATTTCTCTAGCTGCATGTTTGCTTTAGGGCACATGTGTCAAACACAAGGTCCGGGGGCCCAATCTGGCCCTCCAGGCCATTTCATGTGGCCCTCGCATCTCTCCTGCAGCTGCAGCACCCCCTTCGTCTCCACCCCCACCTTGTCTCAGCAGTCAGCAGCAGAGAGGAGGGCAGAACTCCGCCTACAGATCCTGAGCCTCTCTGTGCAGCCGAAGCATCCCTTTGTGTCCCCCTACCCTAATCTGCCAGTTGACTCCAGGCCTCCTCTGGTCCTCCTCCAGACCTTTCACTTACTGCTTCCCAGCTTTTCAGTGGCACAAGGTAAGTGGGGTGCACTGTGATGTAAGGGAGGGTAGGGGGTGCTCTTGACTTCTGATGATGGAGGGGCTATTGACATCTGATGTAAGTGGGGGTGGGGTGCCCTGGAAATCTAGTCCTTTAGATACAACCGGCCCTTTGAGGGCAACCATAATGCTGATACTGACCGTAATGAAACTGAGTTTGACACCCCTGCTTTAGGGGAACAAAAAAAAAATATGACAGCCCTGGAACATGATTTGAAAAAAGTCAGTGATGACTGTTCCTATATTTCTACCCTAGTCAGTTTCTTTTTAAAGCAGTATTAAACATAATAGCAAATACCTATTATATAACAGCTTACTAGTTCTTAGATGTGATTGCTGCATTTGTTTTATTTTTTTTAGGCTTTCTTTCTTTTATTTTCATCTGGTGATCTGGTCAGTAAGTCTGTTGTTTTCAACAGAACATGCTGACTTGCCAAAGTAGCAGTTAGAGAGTGGAGACAAACCATTTAAACTGACAGGAGTGCTTACAATTGCTGTCTTTTATTCATTTATGTAAAACGTTTATCAGAAAATGGGGAAAAAAAACAGTTTGCTTTAACTGCTTATAAAGTGTTAGATGGAGTTCTTAAATTTGTTAGTGTATCTAAATCTGCTAGTCCATCTACTCCCCTTCCCCCCCCCACTGACAATGCTGCTATCCAAAGGTGTCTCTGTTGCTTCTTCATCCAGAGGGAAAAAAGCCTAAAAAAACAAAAAACAAAAAGCAAAAAAAACAAAGCAGCTACCACATTTAAAGATAGGCCCGGAGCAAAAAAAAAAAAAAAAAAGGCGCAGGGCCTCATGATGGGGTTGATAGGGGACACAGGACAGTGGGCAAGAAAAGGGTTAACTGGTGGGCTGTGGCTGGTGGTGCAAGAGTGGGATTGGATTAGGTAAGAAGGGGGGTGGGGGCTCAGTTGTGGTAACACTGGGTGGGGCTGGTATGTGGCAAGCAGAACCGTGAGGATCGTCTGAGAAGAAGGAGGAATCTGCCACTGCTGTGCTGCATCTGCCACTGCTGTGCTGTTTTTTTATGGAGGACTTGGACTTGATGTTTCGGAGGCTGAGGGAGGCTGCCGCCTTGCGGGGCTCCTCCTGGCTGCAGGCACAGGTCTCCTCATTGCTGGACGGGGAGCCTGCTGCAGCGGGGGATGGGCGTTCCCGCGCTCGGAGGTCACGGCCTCCGGAGCGTTACAGCCCGCCGGTATCCCCACGAGCTGAGCGCCATTCCGGGAGCCCCCCTGTGGACCCTCCAGGCTTGCCAGCCCGGCGCTCTCCTGCCAGGGCCGGCGGAGCTTCTGGGAGGAATCCCCTTCAACGGCGGAGCTCGTCCGGGCGGGGTCCCGCCCGTTCCTCTTCTCCGGCCCCGCCCGCTCGTCAGATCGATGCAGGAACGGCGGCCGCCCTGGCTGGTGATGACCGATCGGCGGGGGCGGCTCGGCATGGGAGACGGCAGTCGGCGGCCACCAGCCAGTCGGTTGGAACGGCTGGTGGCTTGTGTCTGAGCGCGCCCCAGACGGGGGCGGATGCGGGAGAGGCGGACCCGGATGGCGGTGGATCGGGGCCTACCAGGAAGCGGCCCAGGCGCGCCGAGGCTGGACGATCGACATGTCTGCGGCAGGAGGGGGATGGCGGTTGGCCAGGCCCCTCAGTGCTTTCTGTTCCTGCCCTGGATGGGGATCGGGACGGCCTGGAGCAGCGATCGGAGGGGGAGCTGTCGGGCTCGGATGGCGGTGACGTGCCTGTGCCGGTGCCAGCGGGGGATGCCGGATCTGCGGCAGTGGGGCCTAGCCCTGCCCGGCCTGGTGAGTCCATCAATGTGCAGTCTTTTTTGTTGTCTGTGTTGCAGGCTTTGTCTGGGGGGTTGGGGGCTGGGCCTAGCCGGGGGGGGTCCGGGGGGGCCGGGGGGATGCCTCTGGGGTCGGGGGTCCCCTCCGCCCCGCAGGTGGTCACGGGGCCCGCTGCAGCGGGCGCCGGGGTCGGACTGGAGGGCTTGCTGGCGGGGCTGCGCTCTTTGGTGCAGCGTTTTGAGGGGGGTTCAGGCGGCGGATCTCCAACCGCGGCTTGGGGGCAGGGGACGGCCCCCCGCACGGCGGCGGTGGGCGCGGTCCCCGGTGGGCTGGGGGCGGTGGCTGCCGCCACGGGGGCGCCTGTTTCGGCGCCGGTTGTGGCGCCGCCCGCGCAGGCAGTGGGGGACAAGGCTGCGGATCCCAAGTCCACAGGTAAGGATGCGAATGCGGTTCGGCTCGCGGATGCGGCTAAATGTGAGGTATATGTTTGCTTTGAGGGCCCCTTGGGGGCGCACCTCAAGCCCGAGGTCAGGGAGAAGATTTGGAAGGACGAATACGTTGAGATCTTCACGCTGCTTCCCTTGGAGAAGTTCAACTTGGATCGGGTGAAGCCGGAGGAATCCAAGAAGGAGGATGAGGAGCGGCGGCGTTACAGGTTGATTCCGCACACGTTTAGCAACTGGCTGCAGGCCTTCGCCATTTTTGCGAGTGTGGTGGGTGAGAAGCGGCCGGAGCATTGCTCCGCCTTATTTTGTTATTTGGACGCGATTGGTGAGGCGTACCGGGTTTATGGCGGGGTTGCTTGGCTTCGGTATGACGAGCAATTCCGCCAGCGCAAGGCGGTTCGCCCTGCTCTGCGTTGGGATCATAAGGACATCAGTCTGTGGATGCGCCTCATGACGTCGGCGCGGGCGTCGTCTTCCTTTTTTCCAGGAACGGCCGGAAGTCAGAGCGCCCCTGGACAGCCGGCCGCAAAACGTCGGGGGTTTTGTTGGCAATTTAACGAGGGGACATGCAAGTTCGGGTCCTTGTGCCGCTTCAAGCACGAGTGCTCCGGCTGTGGAGGTGCGCACCCCCTCTCCCGTTGTTTTAAGCAAGGCAAGTCGCGTTCCGGAGATGCTCAGCAGAAGAGGGAGGACGCCGGTGATGGTGGAAAGGATGCGTCCTTTTCTAAGTAGGTATCCGGATCGGGCGAGTGCTCGTTTGCTGGAAGCCGGTTCTCGGGGGGTTTTGTTATTCCCTGCGCCATGGCCGCTGTTCCCCCTGTGGCGGACAACTTGCGGTCGACACGGCTGAACCCCGGGGTGGTGTCGGACAAGTTGGCAAAGGAGGTTGCGTTGGGCCGCATGGCGGGACCTTTTTCTCAGCCCCCTTTGGCCGACTTGGTGGTCTCCCCTTTGGGATTGGTGCCCAAGAAGGAACCTGGCAAGTTCCGCTTGATTCATCACTTGTCCTTTCCCAAAGGGGGGTCGGTTAACGACGGCATTGATCCTGAGGCCTGTGCGGTGTCTTACACTTCGTTTGACGGCCATATTTTGGGTGCGTCAGTATGGGCGGGGTGCGCTGATGGCGAAAACGGACATTGAGGCCGCTTTTCGTCTGCTTCCCGTCCATCCCCAAAGTTTTCGTCTGTTGGGCTGCCAGTGGCTGGGTTCGTTTTACGTGGACTTGTGCTTGCCCATGGGCTGTTCAATCTTGGGCGCATTCTTCGAGCAGTTCAGCTCGTTCGTGGAATGGGTTGTGCGTGAGGTGGCGGGGGTCGATTCGGTCATCCACTATTTGGATGATTTCCTGTGTGTGGGCCCTCCTTCGTCCACTTTGTGTGGTGTTCTGCTGGCCACGGTGCAACACGTGGCGGTCCGCTTTGGCATTCCATTGGCGGCTGATAAGACGGAAGGCCCTAAAACGGTGATTAGTTTTTTGGGGATCATTATTGATTCCGAGGCCATGGAATGTCGTTTGCCCGAGGACAAACTGCTGGATCTTAAGTCAGAAATTTGCCTGCTGGTTGGGAAGCGTAAAGTACAGCTTAGGCGGCTGCAGTCTCTCCTTGGGAAGCTGGCTTTCGCGTGTCGGATTATGCCGATGGGCCGGGTTTTCCGCCGGCGCCTGTCGGCTGCCACGGCTGGAGTGCGGTCGCCGCATCACTTTGTTACGTTGTCCGCGGAACATGTGGATGATCTGCGGGTTTGGCTTGTCTTCTTGACATCATTTAACGGTCGGTCGCTTTGGCAACGAGGCCCGGTCAGCAGCTGCGATCTTGAGTTGTATACGGATGCGGCTGGCTCTACGGGCTTTGGCGCTTTCCTCGGTGGCCGTTGGTGTGCGGAGCGGTGGCCGGCGGCGTGGAGCGAGGCTGGGTTGTTGCGGAATTTGGTTCTGTTGGAACTTTTTCCGGTGGTGGTGGCGGTTGAGCTGTGGGGGGCGGAGTTCAGGGACAAGAAGGTCATTGTGATAACATGGGCGTGGTGCAGGTTATCAATCGGCTTTCTGGTTCGTCTGCGCCGGTGATCAGGTTGTTGCGCCACTTGGTCTTACGTTGTCTGCAGTTGAATGTTTTCTTGTATGCTGTTCACTTGCCCGGGGTGGAGAATTCAGTGGCTGACGCTTTGTCTCGGTTTCAGCAGGTCCGCTTTCGGGAGTTGGCGCCGGAGGCAGAACGCCAAGGGGAGCCTTGTCCGCCGGAACTGTGGCACATTGTGTTGGGATCGCCGCTGGTTTGCTCCGGAGGTCGTTGAGTGATGTCACGTGGGCTGTGTATTCCAAGGTATGGAGGGAGTGGTCGGTCCTTCTGGAATGGGTTGGAGCGGATGCGGTGAGTATGCTTTCTCCGTCTCTTGTACTGTATTTTCTGTGCGTGAATTGTGAACAAGGGGTGTCGACGTCAGCCATCGGCCGCAAGCTGGCGGGTTTGGCCTTCCTGTTCAAAATTTGTGGCCTTCCGGACTTTACGAAGGATTTTGTGGTCCGCCAGGCCTTGAAGGGTTATAGGCGGGGTTCGCGTCGGCCGGATGGCCGTCGTCCGATATCGTTCGATATGCTGGGGGAGTTGGTGGGGCAGGTGGGCAGCTCGTGCTCCTCTCCGTACGAGGCGTTGTTGTTCAGGACGGCCTTTGTTTTGGCCTTTTTTGGGGCGTTCCGCATTGGAGAACTGGTGAGTGCTAATAGGAAGGTTCCTGGGGGCCTTTTGGTGGGAGAGGTGAGTTGCTCCGCTTCTGAAGTGGTGATTTTTCTTCGGAGATCCAAAACCGACCAGGCCGGTAAAGGTACGTATGTTCGTTTGTACAGGGTGGGGGGATCCCCCCTCTGCCCGGTGTCTGTGGTCCGGGAGTTTCTGGGGGCGCGCCCCCCGGTTGGGGGGTCTTTCCTGGTACACCTGGACGGCTCGTCCGTGTCCAGGTTTCAGTTCAGGGCGGTGTTGAGTAGGTGTTTGGCTGTGTTGGGCTACAGGCCCGGGGATTATTCTTCGCACTCCTTCCGCATCGGGGCGGCTACGGAGGCCGCCAGGTGGGGTGTGGATGACTCGGTGTTGAGGCGGATTGGTAGATGGGAGTCTAACCATTTCAAGTTGTACGTTCGTCCTCATTTGTTGTGATTTGTGGTACGTCGGGGGGCCCTGTTGTGTGTCTTGTTTGTCATGTTTTCTTGCTGTTTCATTACAGAGGGAGCTGCATGCCTGATATGGATCGTGGGGCATTCATATGCGTTCTGGGGGGCCAGGAGGGCTGAGGTGCGGCCTAACAGGCGCCAATTGGGTTTTTCTCGGGAGGAGGCTGTTGTCAGATGGATTGGCGTGCCGGGTTTGCTCTGGTGCAAGGTCCTGCCGGAAGTGCATCGTTTTGCTCGGTTGGACCGAGCTCCGGGCGTCCTGGTACTGCACGCGGGGGGCAACGATCTGGGGGTCCGTTCCATGCGCCTGCGCATACGAGATATCAAGTTTGATTTTCTCCGGCTGCGCACCTCCTTTCCCGACATGATTATCGTTTGGTCGGACATTGTGTGTCGGACCTCGTGGCGTTTTGCCAGGTCCGCTGCGAGTCTGAACAAGGCGCGTATTAAGGTGAACAAGGCTGTTGGCCGTTTTGTTTGCCGTAATGGGGGTGTGGTAGTCAGGCATGGGGAGTTGGAGGTAGACACATGGCGTTACTTGTGGGGTGACGGTGTGCATCTGAATGCTGTGGGTACCGACTTGTGGACTCTTGGGATTCAGGATGGAGTTCAACGGGCTCTGCGAGTGTGGCGGGGCTCACAGGTGTAAGGTGTCACACCTGTGTGCTGTGGCGGTTGGGGGTCTTTGGAGGCGGTAACAGGTTTTTTGGTCAGTGCATAGGGTGACCCATCTACGGTATGGAGCCCTATAGTGTATCCCGGTTAATAGGGGATTAACCGGGAAGTGTTAACAAAGGGTATCAGTGGAAAAGTGTGTTTGTTCCCGAGCTGGTGTTGCGCAGCTGGGGACCGTTGGGTTTTTAGATACTGATACCATTTTGAATTGGATTTTTGGTGCCTCCCAAGACCAACAACCCCTTATTCTCTTATGTGTACTGGAGTATTTATGGTTTACTGTTTAAAATGTTTAAATTGGTTGTTAATAAAATGGCCTAACAGGCCACAATTTTCTCCAAAGTCGTTGTCAGTATCATTTGTTTAGAAGGATTAGAATGTGGGTGGTTTAATGCTAAGATCAGGAGTGGGCATCGGTCATACCCTAATCATGACTTGAAATCTGCAATATATTACATTTCTGGTTTTGGGTTTCATACCAATTGAAGGTGATAGCAATTTTTTTTTATTTATATAAATAACAAACTGCCTCTTCTTGGTCCCCCACTGGCGCTTCTGGCTTCTCTGGCCTTCAATTACCCCCCCAGCTTGCTGGGAGGCAGGGGGGTTCTAGTGCAGGCTTGATCACACACAGTGCAGATTGGCTCTGCCCCCGCTTCCTCATTACTGAATTTGATTGACAGTAACAGGAGCCAATGGCTCCCGCTGCTCCAGTGTTGAGGGATAGAAAGAGCAGAGCGCTCAGGCACAGCACTGGATTGAGATTGGGTCAGTTACGTTTTTAAGGGGAGCGGGAAAAGTTTTTTGAATCCAAATACAGAGACTGCATTGAAGTAATTTTGGAAAAAAAAAAAAGTACATTTAAAGTCTTGTTTTTTTTTAGTTGAAAAAAAAAAACCAAAACATATTATACTTACCTGCTCTATGCAGTGGCTGTGCACAGAGTGCCCAGATCCTCCTCTTTTCGGGTCCCTCTTCGGCTCTCCTGGCCCCTCCCTTTTAGTACCCCCACAGCAAGCAGCTTGCTATGGGGACACCAGAGTCGAGTCACAGCTCTGTGTGTTCATTCAGAAACATAGCCGCAGCCCCGCCCCCTTTCTCTTCTCGTTGGCTGGTAGACTTTGATTGACAGCAGCGGGAGCCAATGGTGCAGCGTCTCAGCCAATGGGGAGGGGAGTCTCGGGCAGTTGAGACAATGCGGCAACATCGCTGGATCAAGATGGAACTCATTTAAGTATTAGAGTAGCAGAGGGGTGGGGGGGTTCTGCTGCACACAGAAGGGTTTTATTTTACCTTAATGCATTAGGATAAAACAACCTTCTGCCTTTAAAATCACTTTTAAAAAAAACAACCTTTTAGACTTTACAACCACTTTAATGTGTTGTCCTTAGATGGTGCATTCGTTTTCATTTTCTAGGCTGGGCAATTTTCTGCAAGTACAAAAAAAAAAAAGTCCTTTTAACACCCTATGCACTGAACTGATATCTCAAACAATGTTTTCAGCCTTCCCAGTTCTCTGAGAACTACGGAACACCTTCCCAATTTTGTGGAGGTAAGGAGGAGGGAAGGTTTTCGTAAATAAGTAGAGTAGCCAAGGTTGTCACCCTAAGACAGGAATGATGTTACTAGCACGGTAACAAGGTGAAAATAACGGCAAAATAAAAGAAAACAAACACAGTCCCAACATTTATGGAATGGTAAGCTGAAATATATTTGCTTTTTTTTTCTGGGATTTGGATACAGTTTAAAGTGTTTGTAACCCTAAGAGCCGGTTCACACTAACCCCCACTTCGGGCGACTTTGAAGTCGCCCGTGCGGCGCGACTTCATCGCGGCTTGTAAACTACTTCCCATAATAAAAGTCAATGCAAGCCACTCCGACTTCTTAAAAAAATAGTGCAGGAACCTTTTTCTAAGTCGGAGCGACTTGAGTCGCTCTGATTAGAATAGTTCCATTGCACAGCATTGGGAGCTACTTGTCAGGCGACCAAGTCGCCTGACAAGTCAGAGTAGTGTGAACCGGCTCTAAATTATGCTTTGCTGCCATCCCCTCTCTCTCAAGCTCCCATCCTTCACTGTATAAGCATTTGAAAAAACTAAGCCTCTAAATACCTTTTTGTGAAGTATTTTCAGGCCGGTCACGTGACTCCCAGCCAATCTAATACTCTGATCCAGGGCTACAACAGGAGGAGCCGAACTCTCCCTCTGACATCAGCCGGGAGTCACTTGACCGGCCGAGCTGGCCGATAAAGGTATTTAGAGGTTTTGTTTCTTACAAACTACTACTACACTTATACAGTGCAGGATGGGAGCTTAAAAGAGAGGGGGTGGCAGTGACATTTTAGTTTTTTATTAACAGCAGCGGGGGGGGGCAGAGACACAGACTCCCAAGCTGACAGGCAGGGAGGGGAGGGGGGAGAGCACAGGGGAGAGCAGAGAGGAGACACAGCAGGTGACAGAGGCATTCAGGCAGACCACGGTGATGAGGGCTCATTAGCCATGATTATCATGGTCAGGTTACAGAGGGGGATACAGAAAGTGGCATGATCAGCCAGATTTTTATAGTTTGCAGAGGGGCAGTTTAGACAGCACCAGCACTGTGCTGTTTAACCTGCTATAAGGATCTCTATTTTTTTTTTTTTTTTTTTAGGGTAACAAACACTTTAATTTTCTCTGTACACAGAGGCTCATCAGTGACGGATTTCAGGTGGAGTCCCTGTCCCTGCTGCTTCGGATCACATGACCTTCCTGTGATGTGCCTGGGACTCCCCCAGGGAACTGCAGTATTTTTCCTGTTCTGCTCCACTGATGCCTGTTCAGGGATCTGTTTCCTCGGCACCTAATCAGTTTATTATTTGTTGCTAGTTAAGCTTCTGTTTGCAGTGTAACAAGTAGGAGAAAATGTAGAGGAAAAGCCTATAAGTAGTTCAGAATTGTGAAAAGGGAATAAAGCAACCAGCGGTCTCTCCTTGAAGAACTTTATTAATCAGAAAATCTAGAAAATGATACACAGTTGGTAAGCAATAGACAATAGTTAAAAGACTGACAGCGTTGTCACACATAAAATGCATTCCCAGGAATATATAACCACAGCTAGGTTACACGGTAATACCACATAAATCAAAGGTCACAATTATACCAGCTCAATGGTAAAGGGCAGAGTATATGGGGTCTGACGGAGTGCCAGGTAACTGCCGTGGTGTCAGCGCCTTGCGGCCGTACAGCTCAGTGGATGTCTGGGCCTCCTATTTTCCCAAGTGGACCAAATGGGCTAAACAAGATATGGTGGGTCACCACATGAACTAAGGTTCCTACAGACGTCAGATGGCATGCTTGGAACGCGTGAGCCACAGCTGAAATGGACCGGATCTGTAGGTTCTTTAGAGCAATTCACTAGTGCAAGTATCTGCAGTTCTGTCAAATGTAAGTTATGGTCTCAGTTTAACCTATGACAGTCTGTGCTGTGCATATAGATACATGCAATTCCTGGTTGAATAAGGCAAATCCATGCAGGATTATAGGAGAAGGGTTTGTGATTGGAAGAGAGATGCTAATAAAAGCAACACACAGATCGTTCCCATAACGCGGACGTCTGTTCAGCAAATGGGTGGTATTGTTTTTCTCCGGTTGCTGAGCAATTAACAGAGCACAGGGATACCCTTCCTCTTAACTTGATTGCAGTCTCTCAAGCATAAACCTCTAATGTACGGATGTATACGGGGAAAGTGTTTCTGACTAGCTGTACACGTCTTTTTTTTTGCTAATGAAACTCTACTTCATCTTTTATTATTATATAGTCAAACCACATGAAATAGGGAGATACCAAGCCTTGTTGATAAGGGCAACATAAAAACTGTTTCTGCCCTAGGATCTAACACCCCTCTTTTGACAAAGTGTCCGATCATAGACCAATATACGAAGAAAAGTTGATTTTTGGAATTGTCCAATTGTAGCTGGCCTTTGTATGAGCAACTACTTATGATAATGACGCTTACAGCACATATCTGCTCTAAAACCGGCCATTATGAATAGCTCCCAATTCCCCCTGATTTCTATGAACTGTCCCTGATTTCGAGGGACTGTCCCTGATTTGGAACAAAGTCCCTCTGTCCCTCTTTCCACCTCATTTATCCCTCATTTTGGTCTGATCTATATAGTTGTATATAAAATGCACTTTTTCTCTTTCAAAAAGTGTTTCCTAGTGCTAGATTTTTCATCCAATTTCTAAATAGCTGGATTTGTATATTTCAAAAGCCAGTATAAAGGAAAAGAAGTGGTAAACAGAAGCACTTGTGGGTGAGAGGGTGTGTGTCCTATGCCTACATACTTTTGCTAATAGGTGTCCTTCGTTCCCATCCATAAAAGTTGGGAGGTATGCATTATGCATGGCAGCTACAGTCTTGCCAAGCTGGTAATGACCCATATATGCAGCCCTTGTATGATTACTTTGTAATACCAATAAGTCTCCCTGCATGATATCTGTCAAATGTGAACATCATTGTATTGCCAAGGAGAAGTGCCATCTGGTCCAATCTGCATGTGTGTAATATGGTCATACTTCCCCTCTCTACATGAATGGAAATGAGAAGTAAATTATGACCATGTGAAGCTCAGAAAGATACGTTACAATGGTGACAATACTTGAACGTAACTAGTTGGTGACCATCAATATCTCAAAACAGAAATACGAGTTTTGGCCAAACTTACTTATATCATCAAAATTATATTATTTCACATTTTCTGAAGATCAGGACCTTATGGCTTGTAAATAGCTTATAATTAAGCACAATGCTTTCCATTTCTGAAAACTACAGCAAGGAAACCCAAGGGAGTTGATTTACTAAAGGCAAAAAGACTGTGCACTTTGCAAGTGCAGTTGCACTAATTTTCCTTAGTAAATGTAAATGTATTGAAGCTTCACTTTGTAAAAAAAAATACCATTCAGGTGTAAGGAAAAAGAAAAGGGCATTTTAGCTTGCACGTGATTGGATGATGAAAATTAGTAGCGCTTTACTGCTGGGGGGGGGGGGGATTAGTGCAACTGCACTTGGAAAGAAAGTGCACAGTCTATTTGCCTTTAGCAAATCCACACCAAGGTGTTCTTCATAAGGAACGACTGGCACACAAACCTTGTTTGTTCTGATTTCTCACGGCAGCCAGCAGAAGAGGCAGGGGTCTGCAGGACACAGCAGTATGACCCAATAATAAAATAGTAAAGGGAACAAATTCCAATTTTGGGGTTTATTTACTAAAGGCAAATAGACTGTGCACTTTTGCAAAGTGCAGTTATACTCTGCAAGTGCAGTTGCTCCAGAGCTGAGTAAATGAGGTAAGGCTTCACTTTGTGAAGAGTACACAATCATGTGCAAGGAAAATAAAAAAAAACAGCATTTTTGCTTGCACATGATTGGATGATGGAAGTCAGCAGAGCTTTTGCTCTTTTACTAAGCTCAGGAGCAACTGCACTTTGCAAAATGCACATTCTTTTTGCCTTTAGTAAATTAACTCTATTGTCTGAATTATTGGAGAAAGCCTAACTTATAGTTATGGGCCTTTGTAATAAAGCGCACATACTGTAAGTTTAAAGCGGAGTTCCGGGCACAAAATCAATGGTTTTTTTTTGTGCCCGTCCGCTAGTTCTGGATAACCTGAAAAGGAATTGGATTGTTAGGTTTTTTTTTTTTTTAAAACTCACCTTGTAATTGTAGATCGTAAATACTCACCTCAGGGTACTTCCTCCCTCGGAGCCGCGGCTCACCCCGTCACTTCCTGCCTCGCGATGATTCCTGGGAGCTGAACGTCATAGCTCCCAGGAATCAATGCGACGGCACCGGCCCCACACGTCATTTCCGGGCGACGCCGCATTCCCCTGCTAAACAGCTTCTGGGCATGCCCAGAAGCTGTTTAGGAATGCGGCGCCGCACCGGAAGTGACGAGAGGGGCCGGTGCGGCGCATTCTGGGAGAAGAAGACTCGGAAGAAGACGCAGAAGAGGACCGCGCCGGCTTCAGCTGCCCACAAGAGAGATGGAAACGCTGTGGAAGAAATTTTATAAGTAAGTATTTCTTCTAAAAGGTAAGTGCGAACCGGGACAGATCAGAGGCTAGCCATTGTGGAATGTGCTAGCCCTGACTGTCCCGGGGGTATGCTTATTGAAAAATGACATCTGTGCCCGGAACTCCGCTTTAACACTAGTTGTTCTCTTTGTGATCAGTAAACCATAATATCTCACTTTTCTGAACCCCCCCTTTTTAGTTTTGCCAATTTCGTAACTGCCGCTAAGCATTTGACCATCACTTAAAACGTATAAAACCATAAAAAGTTCCCAATATTAGTGTAAAAAAAGTGTCTAGAAAGCGCTAGTACCAAAACAAGTCAAGATGCCAGCACAACATAATTGATAAACAAATTATAAAATAACAAGTGGAAGAAAAAAGTGCAGCGCTAATGAGTGTACATAATATACAAGAGTACAATTGAACATATATACTGTATTTTCTGGCGTATAAGACTACTTTTGAACCTCAAAAAAATCGCCCAAAAATGGGGGGTCGTCTTATACGCCGAGTATAATATCTCCAAGGTAACCTAAGTATAAGTATTACTGGTAGATGAAAATTAGGGGGGTCGTCTTATACGCCCAGTCGTCTTCTACGCCGGAAAATACGGTATATAAAATATATAGGATATTGTGAAATAAAGTTCAATACTGAAATAGGGCTTAAATAAAAGTCCCAAAGAAGTGATCCATCTTGTTGGTATACATATATCACCTTGTAAAGCCTGAACAGGTCTGTTTGCTATATGGCAATTCAGACCCATTTGATCTGGTGAGAGCCCACTTTTACTGTTCACTTGGTGTTGGGATACTTTTCATCACGTTTGGATTTATATATGTATACCAACAAGATGGATCACTTCTTTGGGACTTTTATTTAGGCCCTATTTCAGTATTGGACTTTATTTCACAATATCCTATATATTTTATATATATATATATATGTTCAATTGTACTCTTGTATATTATGTACACTCATTAGCGCTGCACTTTTTTCTTCCACTTCCCAATATTGTTGTCAAATTGCATCCACTAAATTTTCTTTTTCCAACCAAGGTTCTGTAGGGTTCCTGCTGTGTTTGCTAGGATTCCTTGAGCAGTGATCAATGTTAAACTGATCTCCCCCTTACGCTGACCACCACTTCATGAGGGCTACTGTCCACTAGCCACCAACCTAAGGGGTCACCTCTACATTTACCTTTTTCAAAATTGTTACTGAAAAATGTTTAGTTGTATAGAATGGGGGCGGGGGCCTAAAAAATATTAATTCTCTGCCCTAAGTGTCATATACGCTAGGTAGATCACATGCTCTACTATTTTATTTAAACTTTTCTACAACCTAATGTACCTTGAGCTGTAATATTAATATAATAATTTTTAGCAGCAGTTCGCTGAGATCTCAAAATTATTTTAAGAGTTCCTCTGAGGTAAAAAGGTTGAGAAAGGCTGCACTAAATTGTTAATGCTCAGATCACCTCTGTGTAGCTTGGGAATCCCTTTGTTCTAGTAGCATGCTATTCACTATGATACATGATTTTTTGCCCTGGCTTAAAGCTAATGTGAAGCTGAACCCACTCACCCACTGAACGCTATATAGGCAAACGAGTCTGACAATGTTTAAAAAAAGCTCATGCACTTTTTCGAGCATAGGGCATGTAGAGTGTAGGGTGAGTGAGTGTACAAGTGTGAACAAAGACAATTAGAAAGAATGGGATTCTGCATAGTCAGGGGGAACAAGCATAAAAATGCTCAGGTGTGACTGTGGACCAAGTCCTTCACCTGCTGACGTACGTCTTTGCTATTCACCAATCCAACTAGTGGCCACTGAGACACTCATACTGAATGATAATTCCAGGACTTAACTTCAGATGGGCAGGACTTAGTTTTCCATTGCAACAAAAGTTGAGATGCATATTGAGCTTCTAAGATTCTATGTACAGAAAATTTTGTTAGAAAGTATTGTTAGCTTATACTCTGTTTTGACCTAAGAGGATACTTTGAGGACTCATTCACACTATTGTTCTGCATTGTGATAAGGCATCTCATTCATATGAAAGGACTGCCAGTGCCTACCTCGCCAAAACACACACAAAATAGTGCATATAGCATTTTTGGCACAGGATTGTACCTACGTCAGTTAGGGGCATTGGGGTGCTATTCATAATCAATGACATTGCATTGCAACAATATGCGTAATGTGCATTACTGTGTGTACAGTAACATGCAGGTTGTGTACAGGGCCTAAATCACATGTGTCAAACAAAAGGCCCAGGGGTGGAATACGGCCTGCCAGACCATTCCCGTGGCCCTAACACCTGGGGCTTTTTTTCAACCAGGACCAGATCCCTGGAAGAAGTGAATATGCAGCGTAACGCGTAGGATCAAGCACCGGAAGTGACGTAGCGGCATACAGACTCGCATTTTGATACATGCAATTGAAAAGCAAGATACATGTGAGTGTTACTCTGTTTTTTATAAATAAATAACCTGGCAATACTTCACTATATTGGCCCGTTTATTTTTGGAGATTGAGAGGTCCCTTCCATGACCCTGCTAAACCGATCCTCAATATAAGGAGAAAACGCTATCCAGCATTCCTATAGGACCCCTGTGGCAGAGAGGAGTAAGGAATACACCCTTGAGACACAATATGAGGCTTAATATTGAAGAAATTGAGGTGAGCGCATAGGACACCTAGTGTTCACGAAGACCGAAGAGCACCTGCATGCATTTGTATTTAGGAGGAAGATTTTGAGCACCATTAACACTATTTGGGACACTTGAGCACTTTAAATATAAAGGCAGTATTGAACCACCCGTGAATCTATACTGAGACTTGAAATATCGGTTTAATACAGTTTGATAATACAAGCACAGAACACTTTTTGGCATTTATTTACCACCATTAAGATCGTTTATTGAATATATTTATATTAATTATATATATTTATTTGGTTTTATACACTAATCAATATCAAGGCATTGTTTATAAGAATTGTTCACAGCAAGCATATATTTAATATTTATTTATTTATTGGACACTGAGACACTTTATACAGCCTTTATACATATATTTGCACTAATTTATATACTTAAGTTATACATAAATATTTAAGAGCACGGATGCACCTTTGAAGCGTGGTACTCCTCCCTTTTATATTTCAACCAGGACTGTTTTGTCACCTCTGGCTCACTCCCTCTGCTCCATTCTCACTACTGTCACTTGTAAACAAAGACACTTCCATGTTTACAAGGACGGCTGTCCTCTCGGTGGCTCTCACAGATCCCTGAATGCCCTGCTCTCACGGCGGGGTCAAGAGAATGCAGGTGGGACATCAACCTGTGAAAGAGAGCTGAGCCCTGCACACTGTGCATAGCACATCCCAAGCCCGGCACTTTGTATGTAGAACACTCCTCAACCTTGCAATCTGTACACAGCGTACCCCTAAAATCTGCACATAACGCACTCCTGGTATGTACTGTCCCTTTAAGATCCTCCCACTTTGGCCACCTGGTTTAGTGGGGAGGGAAGGCATGGTTCCTCCACCTATTCTCTAAAATTTAGCCCTGGCTAAATGTATACAGTCTTGCAAATACAATTGACCCTTTGAGGGCAACCATAATGCTGATGCGGCCTGCAATGAAATAGAGTTTTACACCCCTGGCCTAAATGTTACATTTCTAAGCAGCCAAAGCAGCATACTCTGGTGTTGTGTGAACATCAGTTGGAGGACCTTTGCAAATGACCAGCAACTGATTTGGAAAATGAGAGGTGATTATGTAAAACTTGGTAAAAAAGAATTTTTATTTAAATATTACTAGGAGGAAAAGAGCAGCAAAGGCAAATGTATTAGAGGATGAAAAAGCATTAGTTGACTACACAGGTACAAATCCAGAATGTTGGCCTTGGTCAATTGTATTTCTTTAATGTCTACAGATAAACCCATAATGCATTTGTTAGATTAGCATGACACGCTATAGAGCTTTGTGGCTACTTCTTTCTTCTGTGGAAATGTGATTTGTTTCACAGTCATTCAACTGGGAAGAACAAGCATTTTCACTTCCCTGGCATGGCAAATCATTTGCCTGGTAATACCCGACTTTTTTTTATGCAAAAGAGGCAAGGCTGCTCCATATGGAAATACAGCTAAAGATTAATTCCATGGCCTATCTGTGACATGCAAACGAGTGCAGAGTATAATCTTTCTGTATGTCTTTTTTATTAGTCTAGTCTATTGTCAATGTCACTGATTACCAACTTCATGCATTAAAGCTAGTGTTTGACCATTAAATAGAGAAAGAATTGAAAGGATAGCTATACTTTTTTATAATTGTCCTTTATTAATGTCCTGAGTGTAGCCTGTTGTATAAATTACTTACCTTGCTCCCCATTCCAGAAATATTCACTGTACGATGCCTTCTTCTCACAAAACTCCCCAACAGGTCCTCTTCTTACAGTGCATGTGTGATGAGAATCAATTTATTCCTATGGGTGAGCCGTACTCGTAGTAGCCTCTAGCTGTCTAGTGGAATGTTGCTCCCCCCTTGAAAAGAATAGGGACGCAACACACATATACAGTAGGAAAAAAATTCAGTGGAGATGTTTTCCAAAGGCTGTCCGATGCCAGACGAAGCTGCACAGTGAACATCCCTAGTACAGTACAGCATGAAGTGAGTTCTATACTGAGAGCCGTACATTACTCTGCAGTGGATGTGAACACAATTGAAATTAACTATAAAAGTTTATCAAGTTGGTACATAACACCGATAAAAGCGCATAAATGCCAGCCAGAAAAATCAAGCTTGTGTTAGAGGGGTTGTAAGTAGGGATGATCGAACGGTTCGGGTCCACCATCGGTTCGGCCCGAACATTGGGTGTTCGAGGTTCGGCCGAATTTAGAACTTTTTGCCCAAAAAGTTCGGAATTCGGCAACCAGAACCAACCAAAATGCAATGCTTCAGGAAATGGGCTTTAAAAGCCCATGATTGGACCAGAATCATTAGCAAAAGCCAATTGAGGGGGCAGGAGAATGCTAGGAATGTGATTGGAGTGACTAGGGGGTCCCTAGACCAATCATTAGTGAATACGACCCCCAGTATATATGATAGCCCCCGCCATATTCCTAGCATTGTTATACTGGACATGGAAGAGAGTGGAAGCAGTTCTGTTAATTTTACTTTAAAAGTGTCATCTAGCATTTATTAGTGTGAGGAAAGGGATATCTAGTATAGTTAGAGTGCTCCTTTACACTTAAGTTAGCTTCAAAAATTGAGTTTCTGTAGGGAAAGTGTTAAGTGTAAGGGGACCGTAGTGTAGTGTAGGGTTAACTGACAGTGACTGCTATGGAAGGGTGACAAAACCCTTCCATAGCAGGGTGACCGCTATAGAGGAATGATCATTTCTCTGAGTTGCTTCGGGACAGGAATATGGCTTCTCACCAGCAAGCATTTTTCATGCTGCAGGGGTTGCCACTGCCAGTGCTTTTTTGAGGACATGTTTGATGTCAGACATGACATCTGAACATGTGTATAGGGGGTATATATACACATATATGTCTGTATATATACCCCTAGACATATATAGGTGTGATAGTAGCAGAAATATATGCTTGCGCTAATGAAATCATTTACAGTAATATATTTCTGCTACTATCACACCTATATATGGCTAGGTGTCTATATACATATAATTATGTGTGTATATATACCACTATACACAAGTTCAGATGTTTTGCCTGCCTCAAAAGAACCCAATAAAATGCCAAAAAAACACTAGCGTCAAAAAAAAAAATGCCCAGGTGTGTTTTTGCTGGCATTTTTTGGGGGGTTTTGGAGGCAGGCAAAACATCTGAACTTGTGTATAGTGGTGTATATACACACATGCATATATTTATATACACACCTAGACATATATAGGTGTGATAGTAGCAGAAATATATGCTTGCGCTAATGAAATCATTTACAGTAATATATTTCTGCTACTATCACACCTATATATGGCTAGGTGTCTATATACATATAATTATGTGTGTATATATATATACCACTATACACAAGTTCAGATGTTTTGCCTGCCTCAAAAGAACCCCAAAAAATGCCAAAAAAAACGCTAGCGTCAAAAAAAAATGCCCAGGTGTGTTTTTGCTGGCATTTTTTGGGGCTTTTTGGAGACAGGCAAAACATCTGAACTTGTGCACAGTACCACTATACACAAGTTCAGATGTTTTTCCTGACTGCAAAGAACCCAAAAAAATGCCTGCTATTAAACCGGCAAGGTGTGAAAACCGAGAAGAGAAGCCAACCCCCTGTGCTGAAAGTGTTCTAATACAAACAATCCTTTTTTTATGGTTCTGGACATGCTACAGAGCTGAAACTTCACAGGTACACCTTTTAGACCCCCCAGATATGAAATCACACAAAAAAAAGTTCTTAAAAATTGTCATTTTTGATAAAAAAGCCAATTATTGAAAACATTAAAAATAAAAAAGAGATTTTTTGATTTTTACTTTGGATTTCGTATCTGGGGGGTCTAAAAGGTGTACATGTGAAGTTTCAGCTCTGTAGCATGTCCAGAACAATAAAAAAAAGATTGTTTGTATTAGAACACTTTCAGCACAGGGGGTTGGCTTCTCGGTTTTCACACCTTGCCGGTTTAATAGCAGGCATTTTTTGGGGTTCTTTGCAGTCAGGAAAAACATCTGAACTTGTGTATAGTGGTACTGTGCACAAGTTCTGATGTTTTGCCTGCCTCCAAAAACTCCCAAAAAATGCCAGCAAAAACACACCTGGGCATTTTTTTTTTGACGCTAGCGTTTTTTTGGCATTTTTTGGGGTTCTTTTGAGGCAGGCAAAACATCTGAACTTGTGTATAGTGGTATATATACACACATAATTATATGTATATAGACACCTAGCCATATATAGGTGTGATAGTAGCAGAAATATATTACTGTAAAT
The DNA here is from genome assembly GCF_965119305.1 of Pelophylax lessonae. NCBI lineage: Eukaryota > Metazoa > Chordata > Amphibia > Anura > Ranidae > Pelophylax > Pelophylax lessonae. The sequence goes on along the minus strand of NC_138773.1, from coordinate 265,735,121 downwards.
GATTTCATTAGCGCAAGCATATATTTCTGCTACTATCACACCTATATATGTCTAGGTGTGTATATAAATATATGTATGTGTGTATATACACCACTATACACAAGTTCAGATGTTTTGCCTGCCTCAAAAGAACCCAAAAAAATGCCAAAAAAAAAGCTAGCGTCAAAAAAAATGCCCAGGTGTGTTTTGCTGGCATTTTTTGGGGGTTTTTGGAGGCAGGCAAAACATCAGAACTTGTGCACAGTACCACTATACACAAGTTCAGATGTTTTTCCTGACTGCAAAGAACCCAAAAAAATGCCTGCTATTAAACCGGCAAGGTGTGAAAACTCCTGTGCTGAAAGTGTTCTAATACAAACAATCTTTTTTTTTTATGGTTCTGAACATGCTACAGAGCTGAAACTTCACATGTACACTTTTTAGACCCCCCAGATACGAAATCCAAAGTAAAAAATCAAAAAATCTCTTTTTTTTTTTTAATTTTTCAATAATGACAATTTTAAGACCTTTTTTTGTGTGATTTCGTATCTGGGGGGTCTAAAAGGTGTACCTGTGAAGTTTCAGCTCTGTAGCATGTCCAGAACCAGAAAAAAAAAAGATCATATAGGTGTAAAAGGAGGGTCCCACATCCCTGTTCTACTGAAAAATTATCTTTTTTTTTCATGGTTCTGGACATGCTACAGAGCTGAAACTTCACATGTACACTTTTTAGACCCCCCAGATACTAAATCCAAAGTCAAAATCAAAAAATCTCTCTCTCTCTTTTTTTTTTTTCAATAATTGGCTTTTTTATCAAAAATGACAATTTTTAAGAACTTTTTTTTTGTGTGATTAATAGTTAATGGGGCATGACCCAGAACCCTAGGGACTTTTTAGGGGCATTTATTGGGTTTTAGGGCTTAAAAATTGTGTTTTTTGATTACCGAAGTTCGGGTCCCATTGGTTTCAATGGGGTTCTGAAATCCAGGCCGAACTTTCGGGAAGTTCGGATGTTCTGGCCAAACCGAACTTTTCAAAAGTTCGATCATCCCTAGTTGTAAGGCGCGAGGTACAATTTTCCAAATCTGTTGGGAATTCCCTAAGATCCGGACTACTGGTTGAAGGTACAACAGCTTATTAGAGAAATCACAAGAATGAACATCACGGATGACCCGTGGACATGTTTATTCCACAAAACAGATAAATCCTTAAAGCAGTATAGAAACATGATTGTCCCAAACCTGTTGAATGCAGCAAAGGGGGCAATACCAAAAAATGGATAGATATAGAAAGCCTCACCGTAAGAGACTGGTGCAGTAGAATTGATTATATAAATAACCTGGAATATTTGAACAGTATAGATGAGGAACGTAGATCGTTTTTCTAATAAATGGAGAAACTGGGCAGACTTCAAAAAGATTAGCGACTATATAGAAATATGGGCGGACCAGGGGGGAGATTAAAGACTGGGGACTGAAGGGCTTAGTAAATGTAAATAGAGATTTAGGAGAACGAGCGCAACCTAGGAATAGAGCGAAGAAAGGGGGAGGGGGGCAGTGTTGGGGTAGTTACTCAAAAAATGTAACTAGTTACTAGTTACTTCTGTAAATTGTAACAAGATTACTTTACTAGTCACTGCATTTGAAACATAACTTCACTACTTATTACTTTACTCTCCTCTTTCTTAATTTACCGTGTAGAAGAACATACATGACACTCTTTCTGCATAGATTTTATTGTATAAACACAGGCTTTGGGAAACATGAGAACAAAACCTGAAAAAACAGAATAAAACATAAAGTGCAACAAAAAGTCATAAACTTCATCCCTCTCTATTCTTCGAAATAACGATTGTATCGCACGGCTTGGGTAACGCAGGAAAGCGCGTTCCTATAGCCTAGTAAAGTAGTGTAGTTACCTCCTATAGCCTAGTAAAGTAGTGAAGTTACCTCCTATAGCCTAGTAAAGTAGTGTAGTTACCTCCTATAGCCTAGTAAAGTAGTGTAGTTACCTCCTATAGTCTAGTAAAGTAGTCTAGTTACCTCCTATAGCCTAGTAAAGTAGTGTAGTTACCAATATTAGTATTGTAACTAGTTACGTTACTTCGTTACCAAAAAAAGTAATGTAGTTACTGTAATCCGTTACTTTGTAACTAGTTACCCCCAACACTGGAGGGGGGGTACACGGGTAGCGGGATATAAGAGGAATTAGGATGTTATTGAATTATGTGAAATATTTTTATACTTGTTTGTACACAGAGAATTGAAAATTAATAAAAATGTATATGTTAAAAAAAAAACATCTCTAGAACAGGAAAATAAAGTATTTTACATGCTGCACTAAGGCGGGTTTGGTATTAACTTGAGAATAACTCTGTAATGTTGTTTAGGCATAAAGATAAACTGTAGGTAGACATAAAAACACAAATTAATTCAGTGAAAAGGGGGTTACCATGGCAGCCGGACAATTAGCATTTGCAGAATGTGAAGTCAGAAATGGGAGCCTCCATGTTTATCTCAAAAAAGGTGTCCTTTAAAGGACAAGTATACCTTGGAATAAAATAAATTAGCCTACCTTGAAAAGAAAGGGTGGCCTGGTAAAGTTTGTTTCAATATAGGGGGAAAGTTTCCGCGCTATTGGAGAAAATTAAGTAAATAAATGACTGCAGCCTACCTCAAAAATATAGATAACTATATTTGGTAAATGTGAGGAAAGGGGAGGTAATATGGCGCTGTCAGGCTAATAAATAGGAAAAAATAAATAAATATGTCTTAAAGTGCACTGGTGATAGGTGAATAAGAACCAGAATATATAAAACTTCATATGGTGAATCCTTAAAAAGTGTAAATAAGTTTGAATAAATTGGTAAAAAATGTGTATCTATATAATGATAAATAGATAGAAAAATTTAAGATATAGGTGATACAAAATCAATGTGTAATCTTAAAAATATATGTATAACTATATAAAAGATTTAAAGTGATGTTATAAATATCTTCCATATATACTTAAAGTGCTAATCAATCAGATATATATTGTGCTAATGGGCCAAACGGTAAATAACTTTGTATAAATCTGTGCACATACAAATCATAAATAGTGTCCAACAAATTAGATAGCATAAATAAATAAATAAATATAAAGCGAATATATAGGAAAATTGTCCATATAAATAGCCAAATATTAAATGATGCTACAAATATAATTGAGTCCCAAAAAGGGTGATGAAGTAGGGATTTGACAGGATAAAATGGATTACAGGACTTCCAGACTGATGGGGGTGCTCAATACAGGAATCAGTGCTCCCCTCCTATTATTCCCGCACTCACCAGATGGTGGTACCCCCACAGGGGTAATCAGCGTTTGGGGTGACTCTTGGAGGTCCCTCCGAAGGTTGGCTAGTAATCCACTTAATCCCGACTTCGTATCCTACTCCAGGGAAATTTGATGAAAAATCCCTCCTCTTAGAGTACTCCAAAAAAGTTTGAGAGATCCGGATGAGGAAAGAAAGAAGGGCTCCAATAGTGAAGTATTGTAAAAAATTGGTGCTTTATTAATATAAAATAACAATACTCACATTAAATAGAAAAAACAGTGCATGTATGTCCTAGGGACCGCAACACCCTCGTGTGGCGGTAGTTCCGGGACGCGGTGCACCGCGTCCCGGAACTACCGCCACACGAGGGTGTTGCGGTCCCTAGGACATACATGCACTGTTTTTTCTATTTAATGTGAGTATTGTTATTTTATATTAATAAAGCACCAATTTTTTACAATACTTCACTATTGGAGCCCTTCTTTCTTTCCTCATCCGGATCTCTCAAACTTTTTTGGAGTACTCTAAGAGGAGGGATTTTTCATCAAATTTCCCTGGAGTAGGATACGAAGTCGGGATTAAGTGGATTACTAGCCAACCTTCGGAGGGACCTCCAAGAGTCACCCCAAACGCTGATTACCCCTGTGGGGGTACCACCATCTGGTGAGTGCGGGAATAATAGGAGGGGAGCACTGATTCCTGTATTGAGCACCCCCATCAGTCTGGAAGTCCTGTAATCCATTTTATCCTGTCAAATCCCTACTTCATCACCCTTTTTGGGACTCAATTATATTTGTAGCATCATTTAATATTTGGCTATTTATATGGACAATTTTCCTATATATTCGCTTTATATTTATTTATTTATTTATGCTATCTAATTTGTTGGACACTATTTATGATTTGTATGTGCACAGATTTATACAAAGTTATTTACCGTTTGGCCCATTAGCACAATATATATCTGATTGATTAGCACTTTAAGTATATATGGAAGATATTTATAACATCACTTTAAATCTTTTATATAGTTATACATATATTTTTAAGATTACACATTGATTTTGTATCACCTATATCTTAAATTTTTCTATCTATTTATCATTATATAGATACACATTTTTTACCAATTTATTCAAACTTATTTACACTTTTTAAGGATTCACCATATGAAGTTTGTTTCAAAGTACACCTTCCAAAGACTACCTGGAGGTTTTTGGACCAAAAATCATATCTACTTTGCAGACCACTTGCATTGTTACCTTTGTACTATGTAAAAATTACAGTATATGTCTTTTTACTATTATTTAATTGGATTATTTTAAACTGTATATGACGCCAAAACTTTGTTTTGTTTTTATAGAGTAAACAATAGTAAAGGAGCATTTCAGGCATGGTATATTTTTACATTTAGGCCTCATGCACACTGGACGTTTTTACAGCTGCTGTTAGCAGCGTCAGACGTTTTTTTTTGCAGCTGCAGAACGCCCATCCATGTTATTCTATGGCCTCATGCACACATAGAGCTTTTAGGAGCTCCAAGTGGCATAGGCGTTTTACAGCTCCAAAAAAAACCCAGGAACTGTGGGTTCAGGAGCTCCAGCGTCAAGCTGCAAAAAACGTCTGACGCTGCTAAAGGCTCCATAAGGCTCCATAACGTTGCTTAACGTGCGTTAAGCCACGTTATACGTTTTTTTTCTTCCATTCAAAATCAATGGTTCCCTATGGGAGCCTATTGATTTGAATGGAAGTCACACCGCAGGTCGGATCGGGGTGATCCGACTTGCGGTGCGACCTGCACTGTGAGAATCTTGAGGGGGAACTCCACGCCAAAATGGGGGAAAAAACGGCGTGGGGTTCCCCCCCAGGTTCCAAACCAGGCCCTTCGGATCTGGTATGGAATTTGAGGGTAGCCCCGCGCCGAAAAAAACGGCGTGGGGTCCCCCCCAAAATCCATACCAGACCCTTATCCGAGCATGCAGTCCGGCATGCCAGGAAAGGGGAGGGGACGAGCGAGCGGCCCCACCCCCCTGGATCATACCAGGCCACACGCCCTCAACATGGGGGGGTGTGGGTGCTTTGGGGCAGGGGGGGCTCTGCACCCCACACCTCAAAGCACCTTGCCCCCATGTTGATGAGGACAAGGGCCTCATCCCCACAACCCTGGCCGGTGGTTGTGGGGGTCTGCGGGCAGGGGGCTCATCGGAATCTGGAAGCCCCCTTTAACAAGGGGGCCCCCGATCCCGGACCCCCTCCCTATGTGAATGGGTATGGGGTACACTGTACCCCTACTCATTCACCCCATAAAATGCAGTGTATGGAAATAACGACAGGAGACGTTTCGGAAAATTTATTAAAAATCTTCATCCGGCTCTTGTCCTCTCCGGGGGTCTTCTCCTCTCCGAGGGTCTTCTGCTCTTTTGCTGTCCACCCTTCTTGTCTTCTCCTCTCCGGGGTCTTCTGCTGTCTTCTGCTCTTTTGCTGTCCGCCCTTCTTGTCTTCTCCTCTCCGGGGGTCTTCTGCTGTCTTCTCCTCTCCGGGGGTCTTCTGCTGTCCGCCCTTCTGCTGTCCAATCTTCTTGTCTTCTCCTCTCCGGTCTTCTGCTCTTTTGCTGTCGGCTGTCGGTTGTCCTTCTTCCTCCGGTCCTCCTCCTCCGACGTCTTCAGCGATAATGCCGGCCTCTGGTCTCTGCAGCTTATTATATAGCCATTAGGGGCGTGGTCGCCAGATGACGTCATCGGGAGACCACGCCCCCTTGTGTCACAGATGACGAAGGGCCTGGTTTGGAACCTGGGGGGGAACCCCACGCCGTTTTTTTCCCCATTTTGGCGTGGAGTTCCCCCTCAAGATTCTCACAGTGCAGGTCGCACCGCAAGTCGGATCACCCTGATCCGACCTGCGGTGTGACTTCCATTCAAATCAATAGGCTCCCATAGGGAACCATTGATTTTGAATGGAGGCAGAAAAAAACGCTGCTAACAGCTACTGTGGCCAAACGTGCAATAACGCTAGTAGAAAAAGCTACTGAAAGCACGTTTTTACAGCTGCTGTTTCCCGGCGTTATGTAAACAGCTTTGGAGCACGTTTTTATGACGCCCTGTGTGCATGGAGCCTTAATCAAAAAATGCAAAGCATTAATGGTGGCCAACCTCCTGTATTCACAATGAATGAGGCCAGCGGCTCATCATGGTATTCGCAAGCAAGTGGAGATCACTAGAGTAGTGGTGTCTAGTTCATTGATGTCCAGCTTCCAGGGGCATCGACTAGGTATAGTATATACATAGTTACATAGGTCCAAGCTAGTTCAATGGAGCTATGCAAAAATATACCACGTGCCCGGAATTTTCCTTTAATATCTTAAATATTAGGTTTTGTTTCTTCTTTGTCTCATTAGATAGATTTTTAATGACTTCCTGTCCATGGACACAACAGGAAATAAGAAGAAATCTTGTCAAATCAAGGACAGATTCCATCTTAAATAGCTGTCACTAAACCAGGTGTATCCATTGGAAGATTTAGAAAGGGGGAAAAAGGTGCACCGCTATAATTGGTATATGAAGAACTGGGACTTCAACAGGTAAAACGATCCTGAAACAAACTCAGCCTTGTGTGAGTGCAGTACCCCATCCGTGAGAATATGATGGAGTGATTATTACTCTTTTAATTTTATTCCATTCCCATTCCATTCCAGAACATGGGGTATTGCACTCACACAAGTCTGAGATTGTTTCAGGATTGTTTTACCTGTTGAAGTCCAAGTTCTTCATATACCATTTCCCCACCCCCATTTTTACTTTTTTTGAAAAGTTGATGGCTGCGCTGGACTGACCTGCTTGATAGAGGGGTGGTAAGTGAGAGAGGGCCACTTGGGGAAATTAACTCCCAATCAATCTGGACCGACTGGATGAAAAAAGGCAGTGGACCCTTGTTAAGGGGTCTGGGCTGCTACCTTAAGGTACGGCTTAGTGGTCATTTCCAAAGTTTCCAACCGGTTATGCTGTCGGTTGCAGATCTGAATAGCAACATTTATGCCCTGAAATAGGGAAAGTCTCTGTTACCTCGAAACGCGTTGGCTTTAACATGTTCTGCTACCAATTAAACAACGGTCTTTTGATCTAAGTGGGATTCTTATTGCTCATTTTGGGCGCTCCTTTAACCGACCCCCTTTTTACTTGTAACAGTCTTCTGTGGTGATAGCAGCTGTTTGACATTTTTGATAGTTGGCGCAGTATTCCCTTCCCATCATACAGTGGAAGATTTAGGCCTGGTGGACACTGGATGTTAAAGCGGAGTTCCGGCCTCAAAAATGACTTTGGGCCATCCGCTTCCTGACATTCACCTGAAAAAGAAATGGACGATTTTTTTTCTTTACTTACCTTGTTATTGAAGAAAATATACTTACCTTTCTTCCACTCCCTCCCTCTGCGGCCGTGGCCTGCGCCGTCACTTCCTGCTTCCATTGATTCCTGGGAGCTGAACGTCATCACTCCCAGGAATCAATGCGCCTGCACCGGCCCCACTCGTCAGTTCTGGGGCAGGCGCGTCATTCCCTGCTAAACAGATTCTGGGCATGCCTAGAAGCTGTGCAGGGATGACACGCCTGCCCCGGAAGTGACGAGCGGGGCCGGTGCAGGGCATTCTGGGACTGAAGAGGACACAGAAGAGGACGCCGAAGAGGATGCGCTGGCTTCAGCTGCCCACACCTGAGATGGCAGCGCTGGACAAGACATTTTCAAGGTAAGTATTTCTTCTAAAAGGTAAGTGCAACCTGGGACAGTTCAGAGGCTATCCATTATGAAATGCACTAGCCCTGACTGTCCCGGGGGTATTTTTATTGAAAAATAGTTTCAGAGGCCGGAACTCCACTTTAAAAATGCCGCTTTTAGGAGCGTTTGATATTTTTTTTTCTCGAAATGCCCCTCAGCGTTAGCCTATCTGCCCATGAACATGCTATCCAAAACTAAAAACAAAAGTTTTGGCTTGACATTTTACTTGTTCTGCCCTTTGTCTCATCCCATCACCCTGACTGTTTGCAGGAAGCATCTCCTTACTGTGCTATTTGATGTGCTAGTAATGAGTGTTAAGGCTACATCTAACTCCATTTGTTCTCAGCCATCCTTTGCCTTACATCACTCTTACGGGTTATTATTGTAATGCAGTCCCAAAAGGATGCTGCAGCCAATTGTAATGGTAATGTTTAAGCCTTTCTCGGAAAATATGTATATGGTTGCACAGGAAGTCATGCATATTAGAACTGGAAAAGCTGAGGGCAACAATGACTAAAATCCTGCAGTTTCCGCAGTGACAACAGCCATTTACTAATAAGAAAACAAATCAGTATATTTCTAAGTTCAAGGTATTACAGAGCTTTCTGTTTAATGTATTATAAAGCTAAACTCCAGGCTGGCTGATTAACTCTTTTGTGCCCGGAGGTCTCTTAAGTGTAGATGCTCAGGACGAATTTAGCAACGTCAGTATGGTACAGTTAGCTTGACAAAAAAATCTATGGGGCACATTTCTAAAGCAGTAAATATGACATTCACATTTAACTATGTACATAGACTTCCACCTTTACTTTAACATATGTTGTTTTGACTTGTACCTGGCTTGCAGGTTGTTATACACTTGGTGTACTCTGCATTTTTTTTCTATGAAAAATCTAAATAAACACCTTATAAAAAAAAGAAAAAAAAACTGACATTCACTAATCACTGCATCACAATCATCCCTAAAGCATGCCTTTTACATTTTGGGGATTCATTTACGTGCAATAAATGTTTGGTGAATATCAGATTCACTGATTTGCAAATATATCATATCAATATACAGTTTTGTTTTTGTTTTTTTGTTTTTTTTTTTTAAACCTTTTTATTACGTTTTTAGAAAGGTTGAGGAATAAAACAAAGCCTACCCAGGCTCGGTAAAACTACATAAAAAAAAAAAAAAAACAACAACATACAATAAACAGCAACACTAGTGCCCTAACAGGTACTAAATCGGTAGTGTGCTCCAGTGACTACTTAAAGGGGAGTTCCACCCATTTTAGTCACTTTAGATGTATGTAATCCCCTTTAAAATGACTTTTACCAATGGAAAGTTTTTTTTTTTTTGTTGCTAGTAAATACCTTATTTTGTGCTTTATTTATCCTTTTCTCACTTCCGGGTCCGGTCGGCGATTACGTCATTCGGCGATTCGCAGTGTGTGCTGGGATGTATCTCAGGGCATAAAATCTTGCATTATTACACAGGAGATGAGCTGTACTGCGTGTTCTGCCCCACCTCCGCCCCGCCTCCTCTCAGTGAGCTGTATGTATGTAGTGTATTGAGGCCGTGCTCCGCCCCGCCTCCTCTCAGTGAGCTGTATGTATGTAGTGTATTGAGGCCGTACTCTGCCCCGCCTCCGCCCCGCCTCCTCTCAGTGAGCGAGGACTGAAAGCATTATATCCTCACTGAGCTCACTGAGAGGAGGCGGGACGGAGGCGGGGCGGAGCACAGCCTCAATACACTACATACATACAGCTCACTGAGAGGAGGCGGGGCGGAGGCGGAGGCGGGGCAGAGCACGCAGTACAGCTCATCTCCTGTGTAATAATGCAAGATTTCATGCCATCCCAGCACACACAGCGAATCGCCGAATGATGTAATCGCCGACCAGACCCGGAAGTGAGAAGAGGATAAATAAAGCAGAAAATTAGGTATTTACTAGCAACAACAACAAAAAAAACTTTCAATTGGTAAAAGTCGTTTTAAAGGGGATTACATACATCTATGTAATTAAATGTATTAAAAATGGGTGGAACTCCACTTTAAGGACTCCTGCATATTGTTGGGGTTCATCTTTTCAGGGTCCAAACTTCTAGGAGTAGAAAACTAGTAAAAACTCCTACTTCCCAGACAATGTATCAAGTGTGGCCCACACAGCATGCTCTCGTGCATATCATGAACCTAGGGAGTTGAGCTACTTAGTCAGAAAGATCAGGGCCCGCATTAGTGGAAGGGGCTTTGATCAAGATATCCCATACTTTTTGAAACTTTTTAGGGCATCTCCTTGATAGGTAAGTGGTCTCATATAGGGGCATATTAGAATTGACTAACTTTTTCTATACAGATAAAGTAGGGGCAGATGGAGACTTCCATTGAAGTACAATAGTTTTCCTCACATAGAATAATAGTAGGCTGACTAGGGTTCTGGAGGCTCTGTGGTGGGATCTACCAGACCAAATAGACAGACATCTACCGTGCACGCTATCTGAATAGTGTTCACTGAATAGATAAACAATACCACTGCCGCCCAGAATGTTTAAATGTGGGGGCACTGCCAGAAGATGTGCATACAATCCGCTGGGTCCACTGAGCATTGGCAGCACATAGCAGGAAAAGAGGGGTATATTTTGTGTTAGTGTGCAGGGGTAAGATAAGTTCTATGTAACATTTTGAAATGTATGAGTCTGTCTTTAGTGGAAACTAGCTGTAAGAAGGGGGATTTCCATATCTCCTCCAGTCTTCATCATCTAACTCAGGGAAATCCTATGTCCATTTGGATTTGAGGGCCTCAAGTCCCATGTGGACAGAGGGGAGCTTAGCCTTATATATATTAGATAGAGGTTTAACCAGAGTGTCATCCCTGACTACAATTTCAAGAGTAGAAGTGTAGAAGGCTATCAATTGCATTTTGAATTGAGTACTATCAATTGCAATTTGAATTGAGTAATAGTTTTTTTCAATGATTTTTTTTTTTTTTATATTATTATTGTGTAAGTCAATTGCAGTATTAAAGAAACACACTGTCATCCACAGGCTATAGTGGTTGCTGCAAGCTGAAAACTCTTTTTCTTCAATGAAGCCTGCAGCCTGCGTGTGTTCACAATACCTAGTGGTTCCCTCGTCTATGTGACCTAATTTTCTAATGTAGTGCTCTGCTTCAGCAGCCAATTACCAGGCTTTACCAGTGTCACGTGAGGGAGGGGGTAAAAAAAAACCAACACTGTGTATATTCCGACACCAAAACAGGGTTAGGCCTACTGAAAAACAAAGGGATAACAAAGAAGGTGAGTGCAAGTAGGTGACCTGATCTTCTAATGCAGTGCTCTGCCTCAGTAGCCAATTACTAGACCTGACCGGTGTCACCTGAGGGGGGGGGGGGGGATGACAAAATAATCAACGTTGTTTATGTTCCGACACCATACCAGGGGGAAAACAAGAAAGTTGAGTGCAGATTTGTCTGAAGGTTTGCTAGCTTTAAAGATTCCCAGTCCGTGAGTCCTAATGCACAGACCCTGGCTTTTTAAATACAGTTCTCGCCATTCATAACCGTGATGGTTGGAGGAAGGGGCAGCCAAAAGCCTAATCACTTCAGCTCTGGAAGATTTACCCCCATTAATGACCAGGCCATTTTTTGTGCGCTACTTTAACTGACAATTAACTGACAATTGCACATGCAACACTGTACCCAAATAAATAAAAATTTCCACAAATTTATTTTGTCTGTATTTGATCATCTCTGTGGGGTTTTTTTTTTGCACTATAAACAAAAAACAAACAACCGGCAAAAAAAAAATATATATATATTTCACTTTCTGCTGTTAAATATGTCCAAATACAAAATGTAAAAAAAATCTAATTTCTTGATAAATGTAGCCCAATATGTATTCTGCTACATATTTTTGATTAAAAAAAAATCCCAATAAGCGTATATTGATCGGATTGTGCAAAAGTTATAGCGTCTACAAATTATGGGATATATTTATGGAATTTGTATTTATTTATTTTACTAGTAATGGCATAAAAAAGTGACTTATAGAGTAAATGCCATATTGTGGCAGATAAATTGGACACTAACTGACACTTTTGACTTTTTTTGGGGAACCAGTAACACTAATACAGTGATCAGTGCTAAAAATATGCGCTGTCACTGTACAAATGACACTGGCTGAGAAGGGGTTAACATCAGGGGTGTTTAAAGGGTTAACTGTGTGCCTAGCTGGTGTTTTAGTGTAGTGTGGGAGGTGCTTTTACTAGGGGAAGGCATGGATCCTAGATCCTGCTTTGCAGCAACACAGGATCCATGCCTGCTGTACTGACAGAACAGCAATCTGCCTTGTTTACATAGGCAGACTGCCATTCTGCCTGTGTACCGAACGATTAGCGGGTGGAGTCGGACATCAGGTCCATGGGACCCGCTGTGTGGAATAACAGCAGGAGCTAGCCCTGGCGGCATGCAGCTGCGCCCGCTTCCCAGAAGTGCAGAATTACGTATGTATACGTGATCCTGTGCAACGTGGCCGCCCTGTAGCAGTAAAACTGCTATAGGGCGGTCAGCAAGTGGTTCAATTTTGGGTGTGGAGGCTCTAAAATGTGGTCTTCTAGGTCCAAATGGCTCAAATTCAGTTGTTAACAAACTGAAACAGTAATTTCTATTGTTTTAACATTTACTAAGACAACCGAAATTACAGCTTCAGCTTGGTAATATAAACACTTGGTTGAAAAGCACAATAATGCAAGCTGTATGTACAGTGCATTAATGGGCTGAATATTGTTTATAATTTGTAGCAGAAAAATACATATACTACCAGAAAATGCATATAATATTATTAATGTTCTCATCGTCACCTCTTGTTCATCAGAACAAACGCCTTGTGCCTGGAGCTGGCGCCTATTATGCTGAACTCTAGCAGGCTAACTAGATCTGTCACTGCATGCTCCACTAAACCAAATTGCTTGAAGATTTAACCGTTATCACATCAGAGGATCCACGCTGAACTTTTAAGATACAGCTAATCTTCCTCAAGCAGTGCTTCCGATTTGTGTTGTTGAACCAATTCCTCTTCATTTATTTTAACACCTCGGCAAGCCCCTCCTAACGCTTGCTTCACTGGCTTACTCACGTTGTAAAACCTTGTGTGCCCAATTTATAAATTCTCCAATTTTAAAAGGGGCTGCAGAATGTGTAGTCAATCGATAAACCCTAAAAATTGCAAAGAAAAAAATAATTAGGGCTCATTTACATTTGCAGAGACCCTTTGAAGAGCAATCAGCAGTGGATCATTTTGCAGAGGGTGTTTGAGAGGCAATAAGGGGGTGTTATGTCGCCTGATCCCCACTTGTCTTAACTCCTAAAAACCCGAACCACCATGATAAAACTACATGAGTTGCAGCGCAGCCCCGTTCGGTTAAACACAACACGGGATCATTTTGGCAGCCATCATACAAATCATCATGGCCATGGCATGTGTACACCCCTGTCTACTACTCTTGCAGGTTAAAGTGGAAATTCACTCTAAAGAGGAAGCTCCGCTTCATGGACCCCCCCCCCCCCCCCCTCTATTTTTGCCACTTTTTTTTTTGTGTGGAGGGAGCAGTTTAAACAAGTAACCACTCTCACTTACGGTCGATCCACTGAAATAAGGCCACGCCACTGACAGCCTATCGATGTATTCTTGATGTGTGCATATCCATGGGATATCTGTAAGTGTACTTGCTTTAGGCTCCTTTCACACGGTCCATTATCCGGTGTAGTCCGTTCTCTGCTCAGCGGGGATCAATCCGCCGATCCCCGCTGAGCAGGAGTTGACAGCTTTTTGGCAGTTGTTTTGAGCAAGCAGCTTTTGTCACGGTTAGTGCATTCATTTACTGTCTTTCACTGACATTTCTGCTCTAGCTGCCAACACCCCCCCACAACCTTCTGAGGCATGTCACAGGTCCCAGAAATACATGCGCAGTGGGCAGCTGGCTGTGAAGCCGCAAGGAACGTCTGCCCACCGTAAATGGCAAAGAACCAGTTCAGGTGAGGATGGTGCTGGACCCCTGGGCAGGTAAAGCAGGCCATACACGACGTGAATTTTGTCCGAAAATCGTAATTGCCATTGAATACGAACGATTTTCGTATCGTTAGTGTGGTATGTGCAACATGCGATTTTCGTACGACAGTTAAAATTCACATATCCAACATGTTGGGTTTTTCGGAGAAAATTGTCCAAATTTCGTATCATTAGTGGTTGAGTCGTGCGATTCCACAGAACAACACACAACTGCCGCATGATTCAGAAAAGATCGACCCGGAAGAAAAATAAAACATTGATGGTACACTCGCATGATGTACACGAGTGGCGCTTGCGTTTATCGCACGATAAATTGTTCGAAATTCACATAGTGTATGGCCTGCTTAAGTGTCCTTTTAATAAAAGTTATCAGCAGCTACAGTTTTTGTAGCTGCTGACTTTCATTTTTTTTTTAAACAGGGCAAAAAACAGCTTTAAAGCGGTTGTATACCGCTGAACTTTCTTCTTACCCTGCAAGGTAAAGGCATAATGTGTTCAGTATGCATCGCATAGTAGCACATTATGTAAAACTTATCTTAAACCAAAGCTGTTCCAGCGCCAAGATGTTAGCGGTGCAGAGGCGCCCATCTTCACCTGTCTCGTTTCTGGGTTCACGGACCCTGGCTCTGTGACTGGCCGGAGCCGCGAAGATGTCAATCCCGCGCATGCACGTGGGAGCTGAGGGCTCTGAAGGAACAGCATGAGTGGCCGTTCCTTCAGAGCACATGCGCACAGTGATGTCACTGGCTGCATGCACAGTAAATATCTCCTAAATGGAGATATTTACACTGCCTATATGTAAGCCTTATTATAGGCTTACCTATAGGTAAAAGTTACTTATGGAAGTTTACTTCCTGCTTAAGGGGGAGCAGTTGGGGGGGTAAAAATGTGACTCAACTACATGTGTTTAGCGTTCCTCAATTACAGGTGTTTTAAAAAACACTATTTAACTTATCCATGCGTTGCTTAACTCTTTCATGACCTGGGGTCTTTAGTGCCCAGACATTAGCAGCATCCATATACAGCGGTTTAGTTTATTATAACTATATATGACTAATTTGGCTACCTAACAAAAGTTACACTGTTTACTAAAGGATGCATGTAGCTTTTTTGGTACATTGTTATAATTAATACCTTCCTCAGATTTTTACTATAAGCTCACAAACGGAAAATAAAGTGAAAAAAATGCAGTTTTTCTTTAACAGTGTAAAATATTCTTTACATTTTTTACTTATTCACCCAAAAAAGTAATACATAAAATAAATAAAGACAGTACAGTTTCTGACAAGTCCTTTATTAAAGTAGCTTCAATGTGTCTTCTTTCTCTGGTGATGTTTTCCCGACTCTGGTTCTTCTCCTTTCGCTGTCTTCTTCCTCTGGTTCTTCCTCCAGTTCTTCTCCCTTCGCTGTCTTCTTCCTCCGGTTCTTCCTCGGTTCATCTCTGTCCGCTGTCCTCTTCCTTCTTCCTCTGCCAGTGCCCCATCATGCCCCAAGCGGAGACGTCACAAGGGGGTTGGGTCTCCCGGTGATGTCACCAGATGGCCACGCCCTATGGCTATATAAGTATTGGCATATATCGGAGCTAACACAACAGCGGGAGCTAGCTTTCCTTACCTGCCGTGCTGCATGATCGGATAAGGGTCTGGTATGGATTTTGGGGGACCCCACGCCAATTATTTTATTTTGGCGTGGTGATTTCCCTTAAAATCCATACCAGACTGATGGGTCTGTTAGTGCATGAAACTTTTATAAAGTCGGACGGACTTGTGTCGGACCAGTTACGATGGCTCTCATAGGGAAATATTGATTTATACACATCATGTGACATCTGCTCCCAAAGTCAGAGTGTATGTTGCACCAGTGTGTGCCGGGCCTAAATATATGTTAAAGCTACTTCTTCTGACTGTTTTGTGTGTGTGTGGTAACTGGTACTGTCCTATTTGCATTTTTAGGATTATAACTTACAGACCTCCACAGCTCATATCAACAGTAAACAGTAGGATTGAGTTAATAAAGCTGGAGAGTGAAAAATCAGGTGCAGATGTTCATAGAAACCAATGAGCTTCCAGGTTTTATTGCCAAAGCTTAACTGAACAAGCTGAAGTTAGAAGCTAATTGGCTTCCATGCACAACTGCCACAGATTTGGCATTCTCCAGTTTTAGTAAATCAACCCCACTATGTTTAGGTCAGGTTACTTAACTGAAGACTGCACAAGTATCTATTTTATGGTACTTTAACCCTTCTGGCAAAAGCTAGAGTTGCTAGACTACTAGTCCTACTCGTCCTGGGTTGCCCAAAAACTACTGCCACCATGTGGTAAACACAGTAAACAACATTACATGTAAATACAATTATTTTACTCAAAGGAAGCCATACACTTTTCTTTTACAGAAGCCCAAAAAGTATTTTAGAATGTTCAGTAAGTAAAACATCTCTATTGAGAATGTATCAGAACTCTGGATGTTATCACAAAGCATTATATTGCAAATAGAAACATGACACCCTTTTAATACGCATAACAGGACTAATAAAAAGGGAATTAACAGTCATTATCATGCTGCACTTTCCTAATTTTACCAAAATAAAAATGTGACAAATGTTAAACCTAATTAGCAGCTGGTCAATCAGAGCAGATGGTTATTCCTTACAAGTGGTGGCTTTTCGGTATCAGCTCAAATTGCAAGTCAGAAATCCATCATCTTTATTTCTGAGCTCACTAATTTGTTATGACAACTGGATATGATCAGTCAGTCCCTCTTCCAAAATAGCACTTAAACAGTTTGCACAACTCAGGAATGTATTCATGAATAAGTAAAAGGATAATTATACTCATTTTTGTATATTGTGTGTTCAAACCAGGTAATTATATATATATTTTTATTATACAGTATCTATATCATAACCCATTGGGCATTTGCCAGACACGAAAACTAACGTATGGCCACTTTCTATTTGCTGCAGGTTAAATGAGGCTGGGTGTGTTTCCTGGAATGCAGTATACCATGGGCCACTCCAAGTGGCAAGGCCTCACCACAGTTCCTTGCACTCACAGAACAATGATACAAAGAATGACGCTAATGTCATCATGTCAACAATGTTTTCTACATTACTGATGACTACCTAGCACAGGATAAGAGGCAAACAGGAAACAAAGTCTGAAGGTTCTAATGGTAAAAATACATGCAAGCAAGCATCCAGCAATGGGTAATGGGAGGTAGAACAAGGCCTGGGGGGGACAGAAAAGTGAAAGCATAGGGCCTGGACAATTAGACTAGTTGCATGCTTGAGCACTGATATCTTTGACCATTTTTGGCATCTACACTAATTTTTGACATGTTTTAGACATATTTCAGGATATAAGCTTTTTGCTTAGACCAAGTTAAAGCAAGTTACTATGAGGAGGTGGTTGGTAGCCATGAAGACATGCTGTTACATGTGTTTGCACATTTTTCAGGCACTCCCATTTTAATTTATGGTGTCAAAAATGCACTTTTCAGCCCCCAAAAAAGCTACTGTACTTCTTCAGTGTGACAAGTGACTGCACATCACTCCGATGTCAATGGGCCCCTTAGGACAAAATGGAAATTTTGTGTTGAGAGTTTAAGCTTTTCTTGAAATCAATTCAAATAGCTTAGGTGTTAATGGAGCCCTAGACTGTCCAAGAATCCCACAGTGCAGTTACTACAATAAAATCTCGATATACATAAATACATTAATTTGCCTCAGGCTATAGATGTAGAGTAACTGTGATGCTCTAAATTTAGGACGGGGATACCTACTGGAACATCGGACTGATATCGACGGGACTATTTCTTCTTTTAATAAAATGTTTTACAAGGGATTCTTTATTATGAATAAAGTGAAAGTGCCTTGGATAGATGGGCAACGTTAAGTCTTCATGTCTTATGGATACCAACCTTTATGCCTATTTATCTATTGACATACATTGGTGTATTGGTAGCAGATCAGCTGCTCACATTGCCAGTAACTTGTAGAGGGACACAATTCTGTAGACCGGAACTGATAACAAAAAAGCCATATGAGATCCCCCTACATGTGTATTCTGCTTTTCACAATTGGCTCGTTGGAATCACAAGGTTTGAATGGGGCAGCCTCAACCTGTTTAGCATTGAGGAACCCCTGAAATAACCTTTGGTCTCAGGGAACCCTTTTAATAGTTACTATATCTATAGCTCATGGTACATTAGTGTGATGGTCAGTGGGAAGAATTCTCCTTACAGTTGTGATCATTCAGACGATTCTCCCCTTACAGAAAGGTAAAAGTTTATTGGTTTTAGTAATTTTTTGGGGGGCAGGATTTTCTTATTTCTCAAGGAACCCCTAGCAACCTTTGGAGGAACCCTGGTTGGGAAAGGCAGGATTAGGGCTATGCTACAATTACACTGGTGCTTACTTCTTCCAGTAATTTGTGAGTTGGTTCCCCAATGATTCTGTGAGTGCAGCAGAGCATAGAAATCAATCTTTTTGGCTTCTGGCATTGAAGACATTAATTCAAACAAGCATATGGAGCGGCGGCCTTCCATGTTGTTCTCAGTCTAAAGCCAGGTATGCACTGAGGTTTTTTTTTGTTCAACCAATTGATGAGCATAGAAAACTCACAGATCCCTGCATCAACATACGGGATATTGATGTAGGGATCTCTCCCGCTGTGTCTTTGGACTCTGACAGTGTGTACCCCACTTGTCAGAATACACTGATCAGCGCTGTAGCCATTAGTTCTCCCAGTCTTCTCGGGCCTCTAAGTTCTCTGAGTTTGCAGAACTAACACAGGCATCTCAACTCTCCTAGTCCTCTAGACTCACTCATTTTCCTTGACTTTCAGTCTCTCAGTCCTCTTTCTAAACAAAGAGCCAGTTTACTGTCCTTCAGACTCTGAGGGGGCCGAACTGTGGCCGGTGAGAGTAGAAATGCCCTGGTGTCAATGGGAGTAAACAATGCCCCATCATTAGTGTCAGCCGGGGGAATAGTGCCCCATTGTTGGTATCAGTGAAAGGAATTTTGCTCTGTTGTTAGTGTCAGTGGAAGGAATAGTACCTTGTATCGGTGGGAGAAATAGTGCCCCAAGGGCCAGATAAAAGCAAGCTAAGGGCCACATCTGGCCCTCGGGCCACAATTTGGAGACCACTGCTCTAGACAAAGAAACTGCTGACTCCAGTTTGAAGTACTGAGTACAGCAAACCTGCCTCTTAATAGATTAAGCCCAAGTCTATGATTATAAAGGCTGTGCACACACACAGCCTACCGTTTCCCAGTAGGACCTGGACACTGGGTTGGAGGCTTCTTTCCTCTCAAAGCTCTTCAAAGCCTCCAACCTCTGGTATCCGATTCGGGGGACACAAAAACTCGGAGAAAGCTGAAAAGCCATCTTTCTCCTCTCACAATCGATATTCTTGAGCCCACACTCTGTATTTGTGCAGATCTTGTGTCTCTTTTGCCTATTCCTCTACAGTGGCAGGGCCTTGCACTATCACAATATGTATACTTTAATATCATTCATGAATTACTACACATCATATTTTAGAAGAGAATCTGAACAAAGTGACATATTATGGAGCAATATACAGCCAACTTCCTGCCCAGACATCAAACAGAGGAAAAGTACCAGCTGTCATTCCGCTGCGTCTGTTGGCGGTTTAGACAGAACAATAGGCCGTTCAACATGAAATAAATGTCAATTAGCTTTATCTCTGTACATCTACAGAGGCTCTTACACAATTGTAAAAATTATTAGAACATGTATATCATAGATCTGTTTTGAGATATAGTGCTTTCTTTAAAAGGGGAAAACACCATTAATTTAGGAGTAATTGTCAATGATGCATATCATTTTTTCTAGAGTCTTAATCCTTTACCAGCACTGTACTTTGTAAACCACTAAGACTGACCACATTATTGAAAAGTACAACATAAACAGGAAATGTGCTCATTTCACAGACAGTACTTAGCAAACCTACAGTAAATATACCAGTAGTAATAATACTTAGATGAGCATCTTTATTGATGTCAGGGTCCCACACATGAACGAGAATTGTAAGAGAAATATGACTAATGCTATTTTTGCCATGTTTCTTTCGTGAGTCACAGGAGTCCATTTACTTGTGTCCTATTGTGATCCAGAATCAGCTGTCAGTGGGCTAAGGCTGCATTCACATGTCAGCGTATTGATCGCGGGCAGAATCACCGCGATTCCGCCCGCGATCCGGAAATCATTGCAAATCGCGTGACGCATGTGCATTGCCCGTGATTTGCAATAGCACCCCAAACGCTGTGCAGAGCTTCTTTGGAGCATAATGCGTCCCATGATTTTTTTTGCGCGATGTTACCGCGATTTGGCAGGCGGAAATCGCGGCAACATCACACAGCGTTTGGGGTGCTATTGCAAATCACGGGCAATGCACGTGCGTCCCGCGATTTGCAATGATTTCCGGATCGCGTGCAGAATCGCAGTGATTCTGCCCGCGATCAATACGCTGACATGTGAATGCAGCCTAAAGAGCTGCCCAGTATCTGGATGGATCCCGACAATAAAGTTGAGATCAACCCAGACACCCGATCAGCAGTAAGCTCTGGAGGGTTAGAAAACAGAGCAGTGTGTGGGCAGGGCCTACTGCCCCCATGCACATTGGGTAACATTTGCACGGAGTGTGCTCATTAATACCTGGGACCAGGCAGAGATTGCTGTCATGTGAAGAATCCAACATTCAGGCAGTTCCCCATCTTAGGAATGAGCCTCACTGTGTGTAGTAATAAATGTAGAGTTCCTCTGAAAAGCAACTTATCCAATGTCACTACACACTGTAACTTGTATGTTACATTAGGAGGGTTGTGCCCACTCCACAACTCCAGCATACCTCTGTTACCTCACTCCCAGTAACAAACTGGGGTCCTGCTGAACACATAGCACAGACCTCATGCATGCTCTCACTTAACTCCATCCTTGCCATATCATGTGACCAAGCAATGGATCTCCATAATCCATAGTCTGCTCCCTGTTGGCATGGAAGATGGGCTGCTAGGGTGGGAGCCAGAACACTGATTAGTCGCTGTTAGCTTGTTCCTTACTTGGCTACCTGTAGGGCTCTTTCACACGGGCGTTCCTTTTTTTTTTGCCTGATCAGGTCCTTTTTTTTGTAACGGACACGGATGACACTTGTGTCATCTGGTCCGTATGTCCGTTTTTCATCCCATCCGTTTGCGGATGAAAACCTGGCATAATGCATGTCTATGTAAATACGGATGTCTGCGGATGACACCACTGACATCCGTTTTTGCTTCCGTTGCGTTTTTACATAGAGATACATTATGTCCGTTTTTCATCCGCAAACGGATGGGATGAAAAACGGACATACGGAACGCCCGTGTGAAAGAGCCCTTAGTAACTACACTCCTCCACTTGTTTTCTGCCGAATTAACCCTTTTGTAGTAAAGTTAGTTGATACCTCATAGTACAAATACAGACCCAGGTTCTTGCACTTCAGACCAGGCTTAAAATGGTTAAAATTACTTTTACTGTAGATAGGCATAATGGAATACAACATGAATAATGTTCTGGTATAAACCCAACTAATATAATGTAGTAGCCCAGGCATACCTCCATGAGATCTAATTCCTTTGTGGTTAATGAGAAATACAGTATATTTAAATGAAAGTTTTAGTGCCCAGAATTCACTCTAGAGTAAATCTGTGTTTTGCCAATGCAGGGCAAAACACCAGGGGCAGAATAATATATTTACCTTCTTTTCACTTCTCCGCAGCTCTGTTCAAATACCAGGAGTTATTGGAAAGCCATATGTAATAGGAAAGCCCTAGAGTTGC
Organism: Pelophylax lessonae; assembly: GCF_965119305.1. Taxonomy (NCBI): domain Eukaryota; kingdom Metazoa; phylum Chordata; class Amphibia; order Anura; family Ranidae; genus Pelophylax; species Pelophylax lessonae. The sequence continues at coordinate 265,713,172 of NC_138773.1, read as the reverse complement.
TGGAATTGTTGTCACTAGACAACAAACCTACCGCATAGATCAACTACACAAAACAAGGATGGTCATTTTAAAAATTACTTTTATTTAAAAAAATACATATAAAAATAATAATAATAATAAAAAACTCTATTCCAACTAAATATAATATAGTTTCCCTTCAATGTGAACTTTAAGGTACCATTACAGACACGACTACATTATTTAGAATGATCTTTAGTGAGTGCAAGTATAACACTGGAGTTTTAGGGTGAAAAAGGAAAAAAATGTCAGTTGTTGAGTAATTAGATAGCTGGCAAAACTTGACAGTGCAAGCTGTGCACACAAACTCTCACGTTCTTGTCTAGAAGATTTAACAGATGTATTTCACTGCACTATAGAAGAGAAACAGAAATTAAATGAAGCAATTTCAAAGTCGGTATGGCTGTATTCATAAATCTAGCAAATGTGAGATTTTTAGACAACAGGGGTAGGTTATGGTGAAGACCAAACTCAAAGTTCTAAGGATGATGTCAAATGAGTTTTTCTGTAGAAGAGATTAATCACTGCTACAACTGCTAATGGTGGTGATTAAAAGTGATTTGTAGCTACTGAATTTTCACTGTTACAAGCTAAACTAGTGGTTTGGCATTGGGTTGACATGGTCTGATTTGTACATAAAACCACAAAGTTCCTCAGTGGAAGCGCTGTTTTTTTTTTATAAGTCTGTACATCCACAATCAAATGCTGTATGAATGGTGTTGTGGGGAGCCCAATGTGCGCCGATGATGGTGTGTGGATAGCCCGATGTTGGCAACTGGATGGTCTGTCAGAAAAGTTGGAGGTGGCATAAGGCTGTGCATTAGGGCCACGGCCCGCTGGTCAATACCGAGCTGGGACCAGGAGACACAGGCAGAACGTGACTTTGCCTCTGAAGCAGCCGGCCTGTGCCCAGGAAACCGGTCAGACGTTCACACCATCCACCCCTCTTGTCACCCCCATTTGGTGATGGAATTATGGACATTTGGGACTTACATTCATGTGCCTGATAACTGATGGCTTTGATGCTTTCCATGGACTTATTGGACGGATGAGTATACTCTCACTTATCTAATCCATCAGTTCAAGTAATTTTATCTGAGTGACCTGAGGGTCCTTTCCTTGTTTGTTTGGAAGATACACAGGGGATTAATATGCCTGTGATGTGCGATGGAGGCTTTTTTGTTCACACAGCTCATCTAAACCTACATATCAGATGCTGGTTTAATTTGTGACATTGTTCTTTGGTGAACGGTATGCCTCTTCTGGACCACATACCACATACACATCCTTCCTTTACAACAGATGTGATATATTTCATTACTAAGAACCAACCAAGGTCACCATCTTTATCCTTCAATAACAATGTACTAGCGGAAAAGGAGACTTTTCAATACATCTATGGATTAGTTCATCAGCCTGTCCCTTATCTTTTGAGTTCCTCCCCTTTTCAGTATGGGCATCCCATCACCAATTCATTGAACATTCTTCATAGAACATTCTACTATTTTTCTGTGTTTTTTCACATTTATGCATATGGGCCCCTTTGGATATGTGGAGTGCTAGGGGTGTTTAGTGTGCATGTTTTTAGATGTGTGTGATGTGAGTTTGGTACCAATTTAAGGATTTGCTATTTTGTACAGACTCCTGTTTTTCTGATTCTTGATTATTAAATATTACACATTTTTTGTAGCCCAGTGAGTGTTGGTTATATTCGACATATTTTTATTGACTGAGTGGTTGAATATTGAAGCGGTTGTATACTCAGTAAAAAAAAAAAAAAAACCTGCAGGACAAAGGCATAATGCATCGCATACTAGCTCATTATGAAATACTTACCTTAAAACGAAGCCCCGACACGGTCGCCTGGACAACGCTAAGGGCACTGTCATGTTGCCTCAGTGTCTCTTCCTGGTTCTGTGGCTCCGGCGCTGTGAGTGGCCGGAGCCACGATGACGTCACTAACGCGCAGGCGCTCAGGAGTTTCACTTTCCGGCAAGGACCGGAAGGAGCTCTGAAGATCCGCTAAGACCTTCAGAGAGCATGCGCCGCTGAAGTCAGTGGCTGCATGCAGGGCGAATATCTCCTAAACCTTGCAGGTTTAGGAGATATTAATTGTACCTATAGGTAAGCCTTATTATAGGCTTACCTGTAGGTAAAAGTCAAATAGCGGAGTATACTACTGCATTAAATAAGGTTTTTTATTTCAGTGTTTCCATTAGCTCTTTATCGGTATACTCCCACCCTTTTAGTAGCATTTTATAGGGTTTTTTTTTACGTTTTTCACATATTCATGTGATATTACGGTTATATCTTTGAGTGCCTATCTTTAGCTTTTTCTGCAGAACGTGAGTGGCCAGGGCTTCCGGATGGCGCACCAGATGTGACGTCAAGGCTGTGATGCTCACTGGGTGTGATATATAGTGTGGAACCAAGGGATGGTAACTATTCCATGGAGCGATCTTTTAAAATGCTGCCGTCATGACAAAGCGTTTTGGACATCACAGCCAGTGACAGTCGCTGCCTGGACGTCACATCCTGCGTGCTGTCTGGAAGCCCTGGCCATTCACTTTCTGCCTGTGTCTCCTAGTTCTAGCTCTGGATAGACCAGTAGGCCCGTGGCCCCGCTCCACCTCCTCCAGCTGCTCTGACACACCATCCAGTTGCCGGGATCGGGCTATCCGCACACCACCATCGGCGCACATATGGCTCCCCACAACATCATCTATATAGCATCTGCTTATCACCATCCAGGGGAACACGTGATTCTACCCGGGCGGATCATCTTCTTTTTCCTGTCCAGCACCTGCATGCAGAATGGTTTGTGGATTCAGCCTCTCAGTTGTATCAGTGTGGGGCAATGGCATTATGTGACTGACTTTTACAGACCAGTTTGTTCACACAGGAGTTTTTTTTCTCTTTTTTAAGTCCATTTCTTGACCAATAAACAATATATTTTATATGTTGGCAACATCCTTTTGTTTTGGTCTTTTTTTTTAGGAATACATCTACCAGCCACCAGCTACAACAGCATTTGATTATGGCTTTACAGTCTTATAGAAAATCCCCCAGCGCTTCCATTGGGGAACTTTGTGGTTGTATGTACATGTTTGGGCACAATTTGGTGTTCATATTTTACCTCTCAGCTGTAAGGAATTTCACTTTTGTTCCACCAATTTATGAATGAAGTATTTATTGCATAGCTCCTGGATTGTTTATTTGTTATGGTCTGATTTGTAGCAGAGCATGTCTACCCTTCAGTGATTTGTAACTAAAGCTGGCCATACACAATTATTTTTGTGAAAACAGAATCCATTCTCCCATCCACACGTTTAAGGTAGATGGAGCAATCCTCCCAGCTGTGTCATTGTATTCTGCCAGCGGGACTCAGAATACACTGATCAGCACTGCAGCCAATTGGCTGCATGTGCTGATCATGCGAAAATGTACCCACAAGCCAGTTCATAAGAAGCTGATCATTAGATCGACTTCTCATGAATGGGAATGGCCATACATGGATCAACATTTGGCCAGTTCAGCAGGAATCTACTGAACTGGTCGAATTTCAATCTATGTATGGCCAGTTTTAGTCCATGGATATACAGTATCTCACAAAAGATAGCACACCCCTCACATTTGTAAATATTGTAAATATTTTATTATATCTTTTCATGTGACAACACTGAAGAAATTACATTTTGCTACAATGTAAAGTAGTGAGTGTACAGTTTGTATAACAGTGTATATTTGCTGTCCCCTCAAAAAAATTAAACACACAGCCATTATTGTCTAAACCGCTGGCAACAAAAGTGAGTACACCGCTAAGTGAAAATGTCTGAATTGGGACCAAAGTGTCAATATTTTCTGTGGCCACCATTATTTTTCAGCACTGCCTTAACCCTCTTGGGCATGGAGTTCACCAGAGCTTCACAGGTTGCCACTGGAGTCCTCTTCCACTCCTCCATGATGACATCATTGAGCTGGTGGATGTTAGAGACCTTGCGCTCCTTCACATTCCATTTAAGGATGCCCCACAGATGCTCAATAGGGTTTAGGTCTAGAGACATGCTTGGCAAGTCCATCATCTTTACCCTCAACTTCTTTAGCAAGGCAGTGGTCATCTGGGAAGTATGTTCGGGGTCGTTATCATGTTGGAATACTGTCCTGCGGCCCAGTCTCTGAAGGGAGGGGATTGTGCTCTGCTTCAGTATGTCACAGTACATGTTGGCATTTATGGTTCCCGCAATGAACTTTAGCTCCCTAGTGCCAGCGGCATTCATGCAACCCCAGACCATGACACTCCCACCACCATGCTTAACTGTAGGCAAGACACACTTATCTTTGTACTCCTCACCTGGTTGCTGCCATACACGCTTGACACCATCTGAACCCAATCAGTTTATCTTGGTCTCATTGGACCACAGGAAATGGTTCCAGTAATCCATGTCCTTAGTCTGCTTGCCCTCAGCAAGCTGTTTGCAGGCTTTCTTGTGCATCATCTTTGGAAGAGGTTTCTTTGGGGACAACAGCCACGTTGACCAATTTGAAGCAGTGTGCGGTGTATGGTTTTAGCACTGACATACTGACCCCCCCCCCCCCACTCTTTAAACCTCTGCAGCAATGCTGGCAGCACTCATAACTTTATTTCCCGAAGACAACCTCTGGATATGACGCTGAGCACATGCACTCAACTTCTTTGGTCGACCATGGCGAGGCCTGTTCTAAGTGGAACCTGTCCTGTTAAACTGCCGTATGGTCTTGGCCACCATGCTGCAGCTCAGTTTCGGGGTCTTGGCAATCCTCTTATAGCCTAGGCCATCTTTATGTAGAGCAACAATTTTTTTTTTCAGATCCTCAGAGAGTTCTTTGCCATGTGGTGCCATGTTGAACTTCTAGTGACCAGTATGAGAGAGTGAGAGCGATAACACCCAATTCAACACACCTGCTCCCCATTCACACCTGAGACATTGTAAAGCTAACGAGTCACATGACACCGGGGAGGGCAAATGGCTAATTGGGCCCAATTTTAACATTTTCACCTAGGGGTGTACTCACTTTTGTTGCCAGAGGCTTAGACGTTAATGGCTGTGTGTTGCATTATTTTGAGGGGGACAGCAAATTTACACTGTTATACAAGCTGTACACTCGCTAGTTTACATTGTAGCAAAGTGTAATTTCTTCAGTGTTGTCACATTAAAAGATAATAAAATATTTACAAAAATGTGAGGGGTGTACCCACTTTTGTGAGATACTATAGCTTAAACTCAATTGCTGAGCGACTGAGCTATAAAAAGCTGAAAAATTATCCAGTTAGTGATTCAATAGAAAATAACTATAATTTTCTTTTAAGGAAATCACTGCAAATATATTGCTCATCTGACATCAGGCTAAATCTGGTTCACAATGCAAGTGACCTTGGGCAATAGATGGTAACCATATCATGTGGAAAAGCCAGTCCCCTTCTTCCATATGTGACCAGTATTATTTTATTCAAGTTTCATATATGTTTAAAATGATGATTAGTCAGAATTTCACCACCAGCAAATTAACAGGTGTTCCATTTATTCTCCCCAGTTAAACTTTACTGGAAAATAGCATTTTTACACATGGTACAGAATTACAGTTCTACTATTTAAAATTGCTTGAGATTGCATGCTCTAGTTACTTGACGTGAAAGGGGGAAATGATTTGGCTTTGTCAGTAAGAAAAACAGGTAGTGATTTTTTCCTTCCAGCAGGAACATTCATCTAGTAAGTTATGTCATTTCTGTGGAATGCCTAGGGGGTAAGGAGCTTAAGATAGGCAACATTAAAAAAGGATAATAACAACAATAATAATTGCATTTGCTTCCAGCATTAAAAATAACCATTTACCCCAGTAATGAGGACTCTGTTAAAAGGTATAAAAGACTGTAAGTTTTGAAAATATGACTGCATCAACAAATATTTTTTCAGTCCCTACCAGGGTAGCCCAATTTCAGCTGAATTTGTCTAATGATACATCATTATTGGTATAAATGGTATACTATATTAGCAAGATTGAGGGCAATATTTGGTGCCATGCTAGATAATGGAGGAATAATCAGTGGTTGAAGACAACAGGGTGGATTTACTAAGGAGAAATATTTTAAAGGAATGTTTGATGGGGGCTACTGCTGAAAAAACAGTCCTCCAGCTTGATCTTGGTAGGGGGAGGATGAAAAGGGAGATAGGAGGACTTCCAATATCGTGCAAGTGCACCACACTAACACTTAGGGCAGCTCTTTGGAATGGCAGAAGCAGTTCCAACTGGTAGGCAAAGAAAAGGAAAAAAGGCGCCTCTGAATGCAGCTAGCAACACTTGATTGACAACAGACAACCGACAACAGACCGATCGGTCTGACGAAGAAACACTACTGTGCATGCTCCGAAACGCGTTACCGCCCCCTTGACGTCATTACGCTCGGTGCGGACCACGAGCGAGGCATACGTTCCACCACAGCCTCGGACTGATCCACCGTTCCTGATTGGGCTCCTCCACCTGTGTAATCCCTCTGCTGCTGGTCAGCTAGAGGAAGGACGAGTCGCAGGACCAGGAAGAGACCCCGAGCAATGATGATACACGTTATCTATCCTGTAAGTTTGATTATTGTGTGTGCAATAAAGTGTTGCTCCTGACTTGTGACACAGGTGAATTTAGCGCACCTGATTTTTTCTTTATTATTCTTTATCACCTTTTGGTTCTAAGGTTGCAGCTTTATTCACTTTACAGATCCTGCGCACCAATACTTTTTACACAATAAAGTGTTGCTAGCTGCACTCAGAGGCACCTTTTTTCCCTTTCTTTGCCTACTAAGGAGAAATAGACTGTGCACTTTTCAACTGCAGTTGTTCCAGAGCTTAGTAAATGAGTAGAAGCTCTGCTAACTCCCATCATCCTATCATGTTGGAGCAAAATGCTGTTTTTGTTTTTTTTCCTTGAATACGTGGGTATTTTTTGCAAAGTGATGCTTTACCTCATTTACAAAGCTGTGGAACAACTGCGCCTGCAGAGTGTAATTGCACTTGCAAAGTGCACAGTCTATTTGCATTTAGCAAATCAACCCCAATGCATTACTTTACTTCCCCTGCAACTATTCCCTGATCATTTGTTAGCATGACCTATTTACTGCAGTAGTAATGTATGACGACACGTTTCTTTTTAAAATCCCTGATAAAAAAAAAAAATGCATGCAATCAACTTCAAATAAAAATGATTTAAAACGGTAGTAAACCACCCCCCCCACCCAAAAAAAATTTAAAATCAGGCCCCTTGCAGCGCTATGCCACAATTTGCTAGTATGCACCATATACTATCACATTATGACAGACTTATCTGCATACAGAGTCCTCCAGCACAGCACTGTCAAGGTCCCCGGACGCTTCCATATTCACATGTGCTTCCTTTTGGGTTTGCATGTTCCAGCTATATGAATGGCCAGGGGCGCGAACCCGACACAGAGCTCTGAAGGGACAGCATGGTTATGCTGTCCCTTTAGAGCGCATGCACAGTGATGTGTGAATATCTCCTAAACAATGTAAGTTTAGGAGATATTCACTGTACAGGCTTACCTGTAGGTATACTTTAAAAAAGTGGATTTACATCCACTTTTATCCCATCTAGGCAATCTACTGAATTGTTTTTGACTTCCTCTTTTCTTGTACTTCAAATATAATGGAACTGAATACATGAACGTAGGTTTTGTACATTTAAAGGAGTTGTAAAATCAGAAGGTTTTTTTTTTTTTATATTAATGCATTCTCTGCATTAAGATAAAAGACCTTCTGTGTGTAGAAGGCTCCCCAGCACCCCTTATTACTCACCTGAACCCGATCTCTGTCCAGCGATGTCCACGAGTCCCTCGCCCGTCCGGGACTCTCCCTCCTGATTGGCTGAGACACAGCAGCGTCGCCATTGGCACCTGCGGCTGTCAATTAAAGTCAGTCAGCCAATCGGGAAAGAGAAAGGCAGGGCCGAATGGCAGCTCTGTGTCTGAATGGACAGACGAAGCTGCAGCTCGACTCGGGTCCCCCATAGCAAGCTGCTTGCTGTGGGGGCACTCAATAGGAGGGAGGGGCCAGGAGCTGCAAAGAGGGACCCGAGAAGAGGAGGATCTGGGCTGCTCTGTGCAATCCACTGCACAGAGCAGGTAAGTATAACATGTTTGTTGTTTAAAAAAAAAAAAAAAACGAGACTTTACAATCACTTTAAGTTCCTGCATTTCTACTGGCAAGAGTGGCATTGTTTGACATAACTGGACCCCAGTGCTGGATATGAGTCACTCTGTGACAACTGCCATGGACTAAACAATACCAATGACACTCAAATACTGCTTACATGCTCACTCCATTGTTTACTGAGACTAAAACCTCTTTTATCATTTCTAAACTGCCTAAACTCGCCAATTTCTCTAGCACTTTAATACAGACTTTCTCAACCTTTTTATCACAGAGGAATCCTTGAAAAAAATTTTCCAGGTCTAAGGGAACCCCTTGTTAAAACCGACTCATTGGTGGCCAGAGGAAAAAATACCCTTTCATCAGAGAGGTCAGAATGCTACCCTTACAGACAGCTACAAAAGATCACTGGGGTTATGCAGGTGGCCAAGTGGTACTGACCCCGGGACTATGCAAGCACTATCAAATGAGAGGTCAACCATGCACAACTCAAGGAACCCCAAGTAACCTCTGAAGGAACCATAGGATTAAATTGTCCCTTGGTTAATAATGGCTGCTCAAGTATGTCCCATCCTTTGTAGAAATGATTAAGTATACTTGAGCTTGTTTGAATATGGTTACAAAGGCCCTATGCCCCTTTACCCACCACCCGCCCTAGGAGCCCAACTGAAACCTTTGGTACCTCTGTTCCTACAACACTAACAAGCAGAGATTGTCCAGCATATGGAAAATGTTTAAGTTTAATTAGACTAATTGAGGCAAACACTCATTTTAAATATTACTTACATTAAGCTGATCCCATACACATATAGATTTAACTGACTGTTAAACTGATGACATTCCCTAAGCAGATACGCTATGTAGAGCTGACTGTCAAAAAAGACAGCTATTATCAGCCACTGACTTCCCCCTTGGCATGCATATTGCAGTGCGATGGAAGTATGAATAACGGGCTCCACCTTAATCAAAATGATCAATGTTTGGTAGTATTTGGATTATATGATTTTACCTAAATCAGCTATTTCCAATTCATATTCATTCTGATGTTCATCCTTACTTCCCTATCCCTAGCAGATTTCTGAATTATTTAGAACATGGCAGTCATTACCTCCTCCGTCAAATTTACTACTTGTTCCAAAAGAGGAATCAGTGGGGGGAGTAGTGGCTATTTTGCATAATTCAGTATGTGCTCAGTAATTCTATAGAGAACAGGGGGAGACACTGGACAAGCAGCAAATGAGTCTTTTTTTTTTTCAAGATGTTTCAAAAGTGCAATGATAAGGCTTTCCAGGGTGATGCCATTCTGCAGTATGCCAAATAAACTATGGTACCAACACTAGGGTGTCATTATTACACTATAACACTCCTCCCACATGGGTAAGTATAAGGATATGCATTTTAACAGCTTAAACCGTTTTACTGTTCTCTCCAGGAGCCTTCTACCATGTTCTTCTTAGTTCTGTATTCCAAGAGGCTCACTCTTCCAAGAGGCTCCAACTAATAGCCTGGGTATGTCCTTAACCAGTTCTGGATTGGAAGGATTTGCCCCATTAATGACCAGGCCATTTTTTGCGATTCAGCACTGTGTTACTTTAATGGACAATTACGTAGTTGTGCGACACTGTACCTAAATAAAATCGATATGTCCTTTTTTTTCCCACAAACTTTTTTCCTACAAACTTTATGTCAGATTTATGTCATTTTTTCTTTTTTTTACTAGTAATGGAAACGATCTGCGAAGTTTAGCGGAACTGCGACATTGCGGCGGACAGATTGGGAACCTAACAGACATTTTTGACACTTTTGGGGGGACCAGGGACATTATTACTGTAATCAGTGCTAAAAATATGCAAAGGGTTAATTGCGACCCTAGGGGAGTGTTTTCTAACTGCGGGGGAGGGATTAGTGAAATGATCATAGAGACCTGTGATCCTATATAGAAGGATCACAGGCGCACTGCGATCATTTCAGAGAGAAGAATGGTCAGCTGTGTTTACAACAGCTGACCGTCCTTCTCTCTCAGCGGGGAGCGATCACGGGTGCTCAGTGGTAGTCGGTGCCATCGGTCCCGTGAATTGGCATCTCCGCTGCCTAGTGGGGGGGGGGGGGGAACGTGCTGGCGGCGGTGTGCACTCGCCCCCAGGAGCACTCCTGCACAGCTGAGCAAGCCAGCATATATGCCGGGGGCAGTCGGCAAGTGGTTAATGAAATCCCCGACCCCACTATAACAAAGAGTAAAATAAAAATGAAAGTAGATGTACATCCTGACAATAAAAAGCAATGGTATGCCAGCTTCTTTAGCAAAAAAAAAAAAAAAAAAACGAAAAAACCTAACACTTGACATTTCTAAAACACAGCATTATGCTAAGATGTGCTTAGCGCACTAGCAGCTTCAATATGCCCTCTTCCCTGAGCTCCTAAAGCATTGTGTATCATAGGCAACTGCAATGATTTTAATAAAAGACTGAACATAATAGACCTAGAAAAGCGTGTTCCAAAGCATTCCGTGAATTCTGTGCACCTGGGATGCCTACGCCAAGGAAGGACTTGACCTGGGGGTGCCTGTTGTGTGTGATGAAAGCTGAAGTTTAATCTGCTTATATTTTGCCTTCCTTTTTCTCCTAAACAACATGTTAATGAAAATTCTAAAGAAACCCTTTCTGTTTTCTATAAACATCTTATTTTGGACCCAGTGACAACATCATTGGGTCTATGGGGGAGATTTACTAAAACTGGTGAGCACAGAATTTGATGCAGCTGTGAATAGTGACCTATTAGCGTCTAGGTTTTATTGTCACCGCTTAAAGTAGAACTAAAGGCAATTTTTTTTTTCATTTTGGATAGAGCAAGGGTGTGCTATATACCCTGTCAATTTTTTTCACCATCTATGTCCAATTGCGGAGATCTCCATTCACTTCCTGTCCCACAGACAAACAGGAAGTAAGAGGAAATCCCTGCAAATTAAGTAAATTCCTTGGGGACCCCCAGGCCACCAGAAGAAGTGTCCTCATTTAAATATTTCCCCTCTATAACTTTTCTGGGGACAAACCCAAAATTTGTGATTTTCAATGATAATGGTAAACAGGACAAAGAGAGAGGGTGAATCTCCCTAACGGGGGCACAGACAGCAATATAAACAGACAAACACTATATTTCCTTCCCACTCCAAAAGTTTTGACTTTAGTTATATTTTAAGCCCCGGTCACACCTGCGACTTCAGGCTCGACATACAATTTACAAATCGTACCTGAATTAGCATCAAATGGGTTTCTGTGGCAGTGTCTTCATAGATACGATTTTAAGCTGTGGTATTTGAGAAGTAGTTCATATTTTACTTTTTCAGGACTTCAGCATGATTTCACTGCCATAGACTATAATGTAAATTGTGCTGCAAATCGTACCTGTCTCTATATCAGTACTACTTGAGCCTGAAAGAAGTTAAACATTAACCCTTTGCTAGGAAAACTTTTGTTCATAACATCACTGTTCCTCCCTGTGACATGGACAGCCCCTTTCACTGAAGTAGTACTGAAGTCATATCAAATCACTACAAATCTCACAGAAGTAGTGCTGAAGTAGTGCTGAAGTAGTGCTGAAGTAGTGACGAAGTAGTGGCTGAAGTCGGGCTTTAAATTGTACCGGTGTGACTGCAGGCTTATTGAACAAGCTGCAGTTGGAAGTTGAATGGTTACTATGTACAGCTGCACCATATTCTGTGTGCACCATTTTTAGTAAATCTCCCGCATTATGTTTCACTATGCAATGCAGACAGATTAAGGCTCTCCTTTGTCAATGCAGTAGGATCTCCAACAAAACTCCAGAGAGTGGATTCTTCCTCCGAGAGTACTGGCTAAAGCACCTCACAAAGGGTTTCTTCTCCAAAACAGTCTCGTAGTCGTCTTGCCAAATTTTATAGCACCAGTTCACCTATCAACATAGTTGTATCATCTGCTGGACTGTCTCCTTCATCGGTCCGTGTAACCTCTCCGCCAACCATTCAGTCTAATATAACCTCTTCACCTTTGCAACAATTGAGCTCAACCATTGGTACATATGCTACGTTATCACCTGCAAAACGTTTAGTTCTTTCTTCTGATCAATACAATAAGCATACACAAGACCTGTATGCCACAGCTACATTACAAAGACCTGGCAGCTTAGCAGGATCTCGGGCATTTTATACAAGTCAGCAGATCCACCTGGGCCCAGAACTAAGGGCCTTACAATCCCCTGAACATCATATAGAACCCATTTATGAAGACCGGGTATACCAGAAGCCACCTATAAGGAGCCTCAGCCAAAGCCTGGGAGATCCATTACTACCAGCACACACCGGTTCATATTGCAACAATACAGCCCCATGTTCCCCTGGTGTCGACTCCGTACCTGTGTGCACCAGTTTTAGTAAATCTCCCGCATTATGTTTCACTATGCAATACAGACAGATTAAGGCTAGAGGCAGGGGCCAGCAGTGAACTGTACATTCTTCAGTACTCCTCTCAAAAGCACTCAGTCCTGATGCAAGCAGTGAACTGTTGCTGGGTAGATGTCAGTCTGCAGGTTTGGGTATTTATAGGCAGACTGCCCTAGGTAGTGCCCACATGGCATGCCAAGGGGGCAGGACAAGGACAGTAAGCCTAGTTTCCACTGAGCGGTACGGTACGGATCGGTACAGTTCAGTACAGTCCGGTACTGTACACCTTGATCAGGCTTGCGTTTCTGCTGCCAACAGTACCTAAGCTCAACAGTACCTCAACAGTATTGCTCCACCCTGTTGGTACGGTACTAATGTGCTTGATACTCCAACGAAAGGGTACCAAAAAAGTGGTACGGTAAGGATCGGAATTAGGGTACCATTTACAACTTTTGACAATGGAAACAGCAAAAATTGCGTACCGTACCGAACCGAACCGTACCGTACCACTCAGTGGAAATGAGACTGAGGCAGAAAAGGGTAGATGACGACATCCTCCAGGCAGGAAATGAGGTGGGCTCTATCTGACTTACTGAAGCGTCTAATGAAAACTGTGAGAGGCTCACAATGTGAAATAAAATCAGAGTAAGCATTTTCAGTACAGGAGAGGAACCAGTACAACTATGCGATACTAAAGGTGGCCCATGATGGTGACCTTCAGTCTCGCGCAGTTGTACAGGCTAGGCTCCCAGCCACCCAAGCAACAGTCCATTCAGTCTGGCTCCAATAAACAGTCTAGGGATTTTATTTTTGTGGTTGATTGCTGATAAAACGTGTAACAAGAGAATGGTGAACAACTGGCTGTGAGAAGACAATCTTCTCTTTAAAGCAGGACTTCACTCTCTAAGTCAACATTCACTATTTTTAATACTTATGCTGCTAGCATTAGTAAATAGATAGAAAAGAATATCATATTTACTTGTTTCAAACTTTTCTTTTATATTTCTTGAGTTACTTCCTGTTTTCTTGCCTAGGCAAATTATGTCATACATCCCAGGAGTCTCCAGAAGGGGAGGAGGGGTTTTCTCAGCTAAGCACACCTTCCTGCATGCATGCATGTCTCAGCTAAGGGTAGATGGATTCCAGGAACTAAATGCTACATGAATCGTCTGCCCTTACTCAAGATGGCTACGACCAGAAATGCTAGGGGTGTTTTTAAATGTGATTTCTCAACAAAATAAATCATGGAGACATGGATCGATGGGGGAGTTTGATTTGAATATTAAAAATGAATTAAACAGCGTTTTTTGGTTTGTGGTGCTGAGAAACAGTGTAGTTCCGCTTTAAGCAGCTATGAATATTGGACAGTCTTCACAGCTGGGAGCCATGAGGAAGGTCTCTTTGATATCTGGTTACCCTGCACCACTTCACAGTTACTGGTATCCAGGGCAATCTCAGGAACAATACACAGTACAGGAGGGCAATCTCAGGAACACTACACAGTACAGGAGGGCACTCTTCTCTAAGCTCACAGTCCAGGACACTACTGAGGACAAGAGAATTGCCAGTATCTAAGACTCTATGGGGGCAGTATCAGTCCAAGCAACCTCTGACACTTATATCCCAAATGCACACAATCACCAGGAATCAATTCAGGGTCACTACTCACATGTCCCCAAAACAGCTGCCACCTTCCAGGCTCCTCCTGACATGGTCCAGTAAGTAAGACAGTCCTTCTATAGACCAGATCTCTTTGGTGAAGCCCTGCAGTCAGTTTTAGATCACGCCCAGGTCCCAGCTCTTCCACTGCTGAAAATTCACAGAACAGCAGCAGCGGAAGTGACGCAATAAGCCCTGCCCAATGCATTTCCACACACTGACGACATCAGTAGTAGTTGTCAGTGTGACACTGACACACCAAGGACCGCTCCCGATGACGTCAGTCTGACGAAACACGTTGGACGGGGCTTTTTGTGTCACTTCCACTTTCCTAGTATCTGGTGCTTGGAACGCAGATGCACAAGTAAGTAATACAAGCAATGTCTATATGTCCATATTGTCAGGGTATTTTAATTGCTTTTATTATTAAATTAAAAAATTAATTACACTATTAAAGGCTGCATCAAGTCTATCCTCTGTTCTCTCATATGTACGTGGAGAACAACCATTCAAAGAGTGATCCCAAAGGAGGAACATCGTATCCCAGAGTGGATGGACATTTATCCAAAAGCGTTTCTGACCCGCTTATGAAAAAAAAAGGGGTCATATTGTTTCGGTGAGTGAGGTGGTGAGAGAGAATACACAGTATGGAGCAGGATTTGGAGGCTTAAAATAAAAGCACTGGGCACCTTATTTGGGCACTAGAGCATTTGTCATATTGTGTGGAACACGAGTAGGAGATTTAAAGGAAAATACACTAAGCACTTTACCTGGGCATAAGAGGACTTTGTCATAAGGACATGGGAATTGGGACTGCTTATATAAATGTATATTTTCATTTATTGCACTAGTCACTTTAATTTGATTACGTTCGGCACACTGATTTATTTATGATATGTGAATATGTTGTTATATGGTTTTGAAAACACCAGGATTATGTATAAATTGAGCACAGTGACACTTTAGGGAGACTTTATCACTACTCATGGTAATTATTTGCATTATTTTTGGAGCACTTTTATATTTTTGATACCTCCATTATTTATTTTTTCATTTAATGCTAATACATTTGGGGGGGAGGGCGCGCCATTTGGCATCTTCGCTCTGGGTGCTAAGAAACCTTGTCCCGGCATTGGACCCACTGCACCTGATGTTTATGAGCCCGTTAGTGAAAATGCTGCATCCCACCCTCTCTCTTCAATGCTCTGTGCTGGCATAGCTGAGTAACAGGCACGCCCCCTCAGCATACGTGTCTTTACCCAGAATGCAGTATTTCAGAGGCAGAGAAAGGGTATATAAGAAGAGTTCTGTTACTGACAGCACAGGAGAGTCTATACCTGGTGTCTATAGGACTGAATAGTCATTTACACATCTGCCGCAACTGCTGTGATAGAAGGAAGAAGCAAATCTATGAAAACAGAGGTTGCTAGTACGCTGTCTGTCTGACTGCATATCTATATAATTTGATTTCAATTGGGCTTTACATTTACATGAAATGTTTATGTTCTGGTTTTAGATGAAATAGAAGTAATGATAGTTTGTAATATCAAATTTTGCACCCCATAAAACAATAACATAAAGACGAGCAGCAGGGGAGACATTTCAAGGCAAACGGCAAGAAAATGGTTTCATTATTTTTGCATACTGAAGCAACTACTGATTCCTCTGTTCTCTTATTCAGCAATTCCTAAACTACATTACATGAAATTATGTTTATTGCAATATTGTTTTTGCAAGAGTAAATTATCTTAAAGTAAACGTTTCCTATAAAACCTTAAAGCTTAACTCTGAGCAGATGAAAAAAAAGAAAAAACAGTTATTGTAGCTCTATATTCAATAATGCATCATTGAATGTATTCTTTAACCACTTTACCACCGGAGGATTTTGCTGTCTTACGTCTGGGCCACTTTTTGCGATTCGGCACTGTGCGACTTTAACAGACAATTGCGCTGTCATGCGACGCTGTACCCAAATGAAATTTACATCCTTTATTTCCCACAAACAGAGCTTTCTTTTGGTGGTATTTGATCACCTGTGCGATTTTTACTATAAACAAAAAAAGAGCGACAATTTTGAAAAAATAACAATATTTTTCACATTTTTTTATATGAAATTCCCCCCCCAAAAAATTTAAAAATCAAAATTTATCATTTTAGACCAATTTGTTTTCTGCTACCTATGTTTGGTAAAAAAAATCACAATAAGCGTATTTTGATTGGTTTGCGCAAAAGTTATTGCGTTTACTAACTAAGGGAAAGATTTCTGTAGTTTTTGGTGTTTTTGTTTAACGAGTAATGGCGGCGATCTGCAATTTTTTTTTGCGGGACTGCGACATTGCGGCGGACAGATCGGACCCTTGACTGACATTTTTGACACTTTTGGGGTTACCAGTGACATTTCTACAGTAATCAGTGCTATACATATGCACTGTTACTGTAAAATTGACACTGGCAGGGAAGGGGTTAATTTTATTGGAGAGGGAGGGGTTAATGTATGCCTGGTGCTTACTGACATGTGTGGGGGGAGGTGACTGAGTGACACAGGGACAGATCGTACACGCCGCCGAGAAGGGGGAGTGTCTGCCGACGTAGGTCTACGTCGTCAGACCTACAAGAGCCACTTTGCCGCAGTAGAGCTCTAGTGAGCAGCGGCAAAGTGGTTAATATCCGTAAGTGTAAGTAGTTGAATTTGGCTTTATAATAGCCTACTGCGATCCTAGTACAGCATAGCTCAGATTGGAGGAGGGAGCACAAGGAGCCAATTAGGCAAGAGAAGGGATAAGTGGCATGGAGAGGTGAGCTCATCAGTCTACTGCTTTTTATTTCACTGTCCAGTGTCAGGGTGGTAAAACAAAGAAAACAGGCGCTTCTGAGTATAACTGTGAAAGATTTATTGTTGCAGGACACAACAATAACTCACATAAAAGACGCTGCGGCTCAACATGCAGTCCAGCCCTTGGATTCATCCCTCCATACCATCTTCACTTCCTGGTGGACAGGACCAGGACACGAGTGGCATCACAAGATCAACAAGGTGGCCCCATGCAAACCCCGTACACAGGACATCCTATGTGCCTGATCTTACTAACTTTTATGGGAGTTTTTATTGTGTCCTGCCACATTAAATCTTTCACAGTTATACTCAGAGGCGCCTGTTTTCTCTGTTTAAAGCAGAGTTCCAGCCATGAAAAAACATTTTCAATAAAAATACCCCCGGGACAGTCAGGGCTAGTACATTACACAATGGCTAGCCTCTGTACTGTCCCGGGTCGCACTTACCTGCAAGAAGAAATACTCACCGTTTAGCAGGGAATGCGGCGCCCGCACCGGAAGTGACGAGTGGGGCCGGTCCCGGCGCATTGATTCCTGGGAGCGATGACGTTCAGCTCCCAGGAATCATTGCAAACCGGAAGTGACGGCGAGGGCCGCGGCCGCCGAGGGAGGAAGTGGAAGAAAGGTGAGTATATTCTTCTACAATACAAGGTAAGTAAAAAAAAAAAAAAAAACTTAACTATCCATTTCCTTTTCAGGTGACGAAAAGCAAGCAGATGGCCACAAAATCGATTATGTCGATTTTGTGGCCGGAACTCCTCTTTAATTGCATGTTCGGAGATTGCTGCCGCTCCCCTCCAGGCTGGCCCTGAGTGCAGAGACTGTGCCCCATCCTCCACATGGACAACAAGGGTAGTCTTCAAGACTTCTCTATGGACATTGTCCAGTCTTAACATGTCCCTTGCTTGCGCCACTATGTATTCTTTATTCCAGTATCAGGGTGGGGCTGGGGATGGGATTTGAAAGACTAGGTTCTAATATGTGCATAATTGTGTCTTTTCTTGACTAGCAGGCAAAACGTGCTTCTCTTTAACAAAAGCATGGGGGTGCCATTAATTCCTAATGCCACATCCACGCATTGGCAAAATGCCCGCATTGTCAAGTGTGCAAAACCGCATGGTGCTGCAGCACCACATGGTTCTGTGCATTGGGTTTTTTAAAAAAGGATTGCGGACTTCGTCCCCTGCATTTCTTGCAGGTACAGCAGCCCATTCAACATGCGCGGGTAAACGCGCATGCACAGTAGTCATCCTGAGTGAAAGTGAACTCACAGCAGACAAAAATCAGGTCCCCTTCTTCCCTGCTAGTCAGGGTTGGTCTGTGTGGAAGAGCTAAATAAATCTCAGTACTGAGTGGACAGAAATGCAAATCGTTTGGTAGGAAAAACAGTATTCATGTATGCATTTAAATTGGGTATTTAGTTGTTTGCCTGGAGTTGAGCTTTAAAGGTGTAGCAAAAATGCACTATCCATTAGGCCCCTTTCACACAAGCTTTCCGATCCGGCCCGTCTGTCAGTTTTTCAGGCGGACCGGATTGCATGCTCCATGCAGCCCTATGGAGCGGCGGATCTCAGCGGAGACATCTCTGCTGACACCCACTGCCATCCGATCCTGTCCATGAAATTCGGGCGGATGGAAACCCTATTTTCCATCTGTCTGGAGGATCGGATCAGATAAGATCGGATGAAAACGGACAGGCGGTCTGTTCTCATCCAATCTCCCATAGAGGAGAGCGGGACTCTGACAGCTCCGTCTCAGCACACGGAGCAGAGACGGACCGGTCATCTGCCTGCTCAGCGGGGATCGGCTCTCCTGGGACACTGGAATCTATTCTTTTTTTTTAACTTTATTTTTGGATTTTTATGGACCTTCACTGATGAATTTGAGTTTATGTCACATAACTTGTCACATTGTTTTTTATTTTCTTGAATTCATGCTACATTTAAAATTCATTCATATTTATGCTCATGTGCACATATTTGTGCATACCAGCGCAAAATGCTGCCGGGAGCACAGATTTTTCAATTTTTTTGTTTTTTTACTCAAGGCGCTTGTTTACGTGCCTATGTGTACAGGCACATTGTAAACAATGGGCTGCATTTTAGATCAGAAAAAAAAAAAACAAAACAAAAAACTGTATTGAGCTTTTTCAAGCAGAAAAGGTCTTAAAGTGGCAATAAACCCAAGTAAACATTATTATATTGCAGCTTACCGACTCTTATATGGGATTCCTTTTTAGGCTGTCTTTCCTGTATTTTTATCTGGTGATCCAGCCAGTAAGTCTTTTGTTTTTCAACAGAACAAGCTGTTCTGCAGAACTAGCAGTTAGAGGGTTGAGGCAAACCATTTACCACTGACAGGGGTGCTTATAATGATCAGCTTTTTATTTATTTATGTAAAACCTTTATCCCAAAAGTAAAAAAAAAATGCTTATTAAGTGTTAGCTGGATTTTGGCTTCAATTTGTTAGTGTATTTAAATCTGCTAGTACATCTAAGATTACCCTTCCCCCAGGCTGACATTGCTTCTGTCTAAAGGCGTCTTGTGTGCATTCTAATACAGAAGGTGTGTTACTGGCCAAATTAACAGGTGAAAACAGAGAGAAAAAAGACTAAAAGAAGAAAACGAATTCAGCCATCACATCTAATGGTTAGTAAGCTGCAATATATTCCATTTTTAGTTTTGAGTTTAATACCGCTTTAAAGTGGTTGTAAACCCTTACATATACCAAGTGAAGTGACTGGATTCAGCTAATACACAGAGATGAAACAAATCCTCCTAAATAAGTTGTACGTGTTTATCTACGGCCATTTTTCCCCAACATTCATTTAAAGTGCAGAACTTACACAGGATCTCTCAGATCTAAAAAGCAGGGGATGAAGAGCTGAAGTTACATCAATGAGTTCTAAGAGCTGATTGGAGGGAAGGGGCGCCCCCCCCCCCCCCAAGTTCACACAGCACAGTGGAATAGAACTGAGGCTGTCAATCACAGACTCTGCCCTTTCCTCTCACCTTTTATTGTCTTAGTGTCAGAAAAACTTGTCAGTGAGGAAAGAAGCAGCAGAGAAAAATTACACTTAGTGCTCTGGATTGAGACAAATGCACATTATAGGGCAGGGGTGTCAAACTAAGTTTCATTGCGGGCTACATCAGCATTATGGTTGCCCTCAAAGGGCCAGTTATATCTGTAGACTAGAGGTCCAGAGAAAGCCCCCCACCATCAGGAGTCAAGAGTCCCCCAACTATCACAATGCACCCCCCTTTCCTTGTACTGCTGCTGGGAAGAAGCTAGGGTGGAGCTGGAAAGCAGAAAGTGCAGGGTCTAGAGCAGTGTTTCTCAACCTTTTTTTCAGTAGAGGCATCCTTTAAAATATAGACAATCTTGAGGCACCCTTTAAATAATGGACAATATTGAGGCACCCCATTCTAAAACGTAAAAAAAAAACTGTTCTAATAGCTTTACAAAATGCAGCAACATCCACACGTAGGGCACCCAACGTTAAAGATGTTTTTTTTCTTCCAAAGTAAATACACTTTGGCACACTGGTACTGACTAGTATACTTATGTTTCTCTTCTCCCCCAATTTCTCTCCATCAGCTAATCTCTCCGTCAGCTAATGTCAGCCCAGTGCTGAGGGAGAGGGTAGAGGAGGATCAAACAAGGATGCTGTGGAGGCAACTGACATCTTCCTTATTAACTGATAATGTCATTGGTTGTTAGGATACCAGTGTCTAGAAAGTCAGAATGGTGCATAATTAAAACCGGTGGCTTTGTGTAACTGGACTGCAGGCTTGATTCACCTGTTGACTTGTATACAATTTTTGATCCATTTTTAGGGATTTCGCCAAGGCACCCCTGAAGAGACCTCAAGGCACTCTGGTTGCAA